>NC_079134.1:148153274-148464355 GCF_945859705.1 Episyrphus balteatus | reverse complement strand
CATTGAACAGAATTATAAGATTTTGCATTGTTTTCATATTATTTTGTCATTTTTTTCTGAAAAGATGTCAAAGGAAAAATTATTTTTCTATTATGAAGAATTTTCTGGAATAATATTTTGACATCTCAGATTTTAACACAAAGAACTGATAAATAACATCCAGTTAAATAAATTATTTATGTCAAATCAAGATAAATGAAATGTGTTATTGTTCCGGGAAAGCGTTATAAGTTTTGACAGAGTAATTATTGAGTTGGTTTTATACTGCTCAATGAAGGACATGTGTTTTTACTTGCTCTATAGGGCAAGTATTGGTTCGTGCAGAAAAAAAAATCGAGGTTTTAATCAAAACCAACATTACGATGATGGAGAAGATAAAAAAAGTGGTTTTCGTCATGCCGTTCGTCGGCCTGTGCGTCTGTGCGTGTGCGTCTGTGCGTCCATCTGTACATCGAGCTAGGGCCTAAACGGGTGGATGGATTTGCTTGAAACTTGGTACAGATGATTTTTGCGTAATTCCCTAGACCCGCCTTTTTTATTTTTTTAATATCTCCTTTTTAACGCATACCTCCCATATACCGTTTTCGAGGTATTGCACTTTTCTCGAAAACGGCTCTAACGATTTCGATAAAATTTTATATACGTAATGGTCTTATAGATCCTAACAAAACTGCGTTTTTTTTCTCAAAAAATTCGGAGAACGGAAATATGGCGTTGCCATTTTGCAAAAATTGACATATTTTTTAGGTTCATATATTCAATCGAAGCATAAGCTAATTTTATTCAAAATTAACAGACAACTAATTCTTTTCATTTTGAAATGTAAAATAAAAATTTTTTTTAAAGTTTTAAAAAATTGAAAAATTTAATTTTCTTAACATTGGATTTAAAAAATTATTTTTTTTTCGAAACTTAACAAAATCTTAAATTTACAATAGATATTTAAGATAAAGACACTTTTAACTACAAGAGCAAGTACGTGCGACCCAGTCGTGCATTTTATTTTTTTTTGGGTTATGTAAAATTAACTGGAAGTTTAGTAGGTATTTAATAGTTTTTTGAAATTATTCTTAACTTGTTAGTTCATTTTTATTTCAGATAGTAAATAGTTCTATAAATTCAAAAAAAGGTTAGTTTGAAAAAATAAACTATGTTATCTCAAGTTTTTAGAATCGTCACTCGAAATGTATCTTAAAAAAAATATTATATGGTTTTCTGTAAAAAGCTGTTTTTAAAATTTAGGTTTATTTCACTTTTAGCCTTTACCTATCTCACATTTTAAAGTAGGTACCTCCTCTTCTTTACGATTTCCTTCTCTCGGTGTGAATATATTTACAATAGGTAATATTTAAATTTGAAATCTAAGACCTCTTTATAAAAAAATGTACATAGATATAATTAATCACTTTAGGTCCTCCTAAAATAATAATAATAATAAGCATCGTTAGGCAAATTTTAGACTAATCAATTAAATTTGAATCCTTGACTTCCTACCACTTAACTAATTGCATTTAATTGAATCTATCTAATCATGAATAAGTAAATTTAACTTTTAAGATATGTAAATATAATTTATGGTCTCTAACTAATTGGTTTAATGCCTCTTATTGGATTATGATAATTTAAATATTTAAGGGGAATGTACCTAATTCCTTTTAAAGCTATTGGAAGGATTAACAAAGAAAAGGAAGCAATATTTAATTTACAGGCAATGAAAAATTCATAAAATTTTGATGTAATCAGCTTAAACTAGGGCCAGATAAGAAAATTTATTTTTAAATGCCTAGACCCTAGAGTAATTATATGATTATGAGTTCCCAATGACCTTGGTGAATAAGGATCCACACACAAATCTGGCGAAACATTAATCAAATCGACAAACTCTTAATTGACGTAAGATACGCATCCATTTAATTTTAATAAACTTAAATGTAATGGTCCGGTCAAATTAGATTAGTTGCATGGAGGAAGAAATAATTTGCAACTGCAAACAGAAACGAAACCCTCTTTTTTTCCTAAAAATAACGGTACAATTTTGGCCGCCATTTTGTTTTTGAACAGTCTTAAGACTTTCGCTTGTAGTGCAGCTAGTTTTGGTGTCAGAGAGAAATTTTATGAGATAAAGTTGTAGTAAATTTTATTTCCCACAAAATATGTTAAGTTACATTTTTCCCTAAAACCTAGGAATTATTATGAATTTCGTAAAACGGTATGATGAATTTTTTCTTGTATTGACCTAAAAATTTTCTTTTAAACTTTATTCAAAAAATTTTAGCTATAAAAGTTAAAGAAATTATTCATTATTCATCTATGTTTGCTTCATATAGGGTTTTTTTTTGTCCGAGTTACCTTCTCTACACTACAAAGAAATTCGAAAACTCAATTAAAAAAAATGAAGTTAATACATGGCGATTTGCATAAGATAAGATACAAAGCTTAAACGTGAAAGTTGAGACAAAAAAAATCTTATGTGGGATTTTTTTTTTTTCAAAATTTTGAAAAAACGTCAAAATAAAAATATGAACCATATTTTTCAAAATTTTTATTAGGTAAGTAGGTACTAATTAAGTTTTCAAATTTCAAAACTCTTTTTCGTTACTAAACATAAAATAGGATGTGGAAATAACTTGTCGTTTTGAGGGAATTAAAAAAAAAGTAACCAAAACTACTTTTTTCTAAGAAATTACTTTAAGGTGGCCAAAGCTGTAGCTACCAATATTTTTGTTGAAAATAGTAGATTGCTCACATGTTTCCACTGGACTTACAGACATTTCGACCAAATTTGGTAAACAAAAATCATTGAGAAAAAAGTTATTGACAATTTTTCGAAATTTCAGAGTTTTTAATATACCTAATGTAAAACGACTTTTTAATATGGTCTTAATCTCCAAAGTAAGTACAACATTTAATTGTTATTGCTAGAATTTTTTTTCGAAAATTGTTGCAATAGTTTTTTTTTAAGAATAATTTTGTTTCGGGATTTTGCTACAGCACATGTTTTCTGCTTCCGAATGAAAAAGAAAGAAATATATTTCAATTGCAAATAATTCAGCAACCCGAACTCCTACAAACTTTTGGTTTTTAGCTTTGAATAGAGTCTAAAAAGTTCTTTCTTTTGATATATAATTCGTTGGATTTGTAGAAAATTTTTGAAATATTCCTCTTTTTTAGACAAGGGGTACCCCTTGGATATTTTTCGAAAATCTTAAAAAAATAAATTTGTAATTTTTTTAACCGAATGCATTGGCCTTTTCATTGTGATCTCATGTCTATAACTTAAAACTTGTTTAAAGACTTTGATCCAAAAATATCTGCTTTCGAATGAAGGATGAACAAAAATATTTCAATATTCGATTGCAAATAGTTCAGCAACTCGAAATCTTACAAACTTTTGGTTTTAAGTAATGAGTAGAGTCTAAAGAGTCCTATCTTTTGATGTCTCATTCGATGGATTTGGTTAAAAATTTTGAAAATCCTTTTATTTGGATAATTTTCGAAAATCTTAAAAAAATAAATTTGTAATTTTTTTTTATCTGAGTACATGATAATTTTATATTCCATTTTAAAATTCAAAAAGCTCAATTTCGGTTTGTTAAAGCCAATGAAGAAATTTTGAAAAAAATTTACGTTTTTATAATTTTTTTTTGTCAGTCGAACGCTTTTTAAAATAATCAATGTTTTGTAAAAAAAAAAAGTGGCTCAAACTTATAATCAGGTGAAAAAAATTATCAAGAAAATCTTTTTCGAACCTTTCTCCATTTGTACAACGAACCAGAAGTGCACTTATTATACGTTACATCGTAATAAAAAGTGAACGATAGAAGCTACAAAATGTTGAATAAGGTAAAAAAAGTAAAAAAAAAAATAAACTTACACTTTCTTAGAAAGAAAAATAAAAGGCAAAGAGGTCCAAACTTAGTCTTGCCATGGGGCATCAGAGACGTACGTCTCTTCATGTTGTTAATAAAAGCTTCATAAAAAAAAATATTTAATAAATCAGTTTCGCCAGTTGTTTTACAAAAAAAAAAAAAAACTTCAAAAAAAGGAATTTCAGCTCCGTGAAGCCAGAACTGCGACGTCAAAACTTTTGAACCAAACTAGTCTAATTCGTTTGTCCACCTTTTGTCCATGTTGGTCTATCCAAAATTTTCATTTCAATTTTTAGAAGTCTGAAAAATGAAAAATCGTCTAAAACGGTCAAATTTTTAGATGGATTGCAATCGTCAGTCCATCTACAGTTCTTTACATTTATATCAAAAATCGACTTTTATATAAAAGATATTCAGAAAACAAATATTATTCTAAAAAATGCAAAATCCTTTAAAATTCATTTTTTTTTTTCAAAAATTCAAATTTCTGTCACCAAGTTTTTAATGAAAACTCCCAACAAGTTACTCATACACCACAGTGTATGTACTAAAAATTTCAAAATCCCCAAAAATTACTTTTTTTAAAAAATTCAAATTCCTGTTAAATGATCTACCTACAAATTGTATTGCAAGCCATTTCGAAAATAACACTGAATTAAGTTCGAAAAGTGACCTTTTTTTATGAAAAGTTAAATAATCGAGAGCGAAATACCTAATTTTATCGAAAAATAAGAAAATCTCAACCATTAAAATGAGCTTTTAAATTTGTTTCCATTGAAAACCAATCACATTATAATGTTGCAAAACCGTAATTGCCTAACTCATTTAACTATCACAAATATCCTACTTTTAATACAATAAGTTTTCCTTTTATATCAACAATATAAACACAAGGAATCAATATCACGCAAATTCTATTACAAAATACAAATATGTATAAGCTTTCACTGGCGAAACTTAATTATAAATCAAATACCAAAACAATGAATCAGTGTGTCCTTTATTTGCAATATATAACATTGCTCTATAATCGACTCGTGCAGTCGAGACCGAGAGCCTTTTGATAAACTGCATGTCCTTGTGTGCATGTGCCCCATTTTGCATGTGGACTTTATTGTGGCACGTGAATAATTGAACTTACATAATATTTTAATCTGGTGTCCTGTCCTGTTGTTTGTTTAATGACTCTCGACTGAGTGTTTATTTATTTTTATTTGTTTTTTTTTTTTATTTTTCAACTTTTGTATGAATATCCTTTTTTCATGTTAATGCCTTTTGTCTACCGATGATGAGGATTTTTTTTTATATATTTCTTTTGTTCCACAAAAGATTTTTTTATGAAGAATAGCAAATGGAATTATTTTCTTGGAAGAATTTGTATAAAAACAAACATAATTTTTATTTTGCTTGAAAAAAAAAACTGTATATCAGATTGGACGGTTTTTGAAATAAAAAAAAAACACGAGGTTTTAAGTAAAAGCAATATGTTTTTTTTTTTTTTTTATCAAGACGTAAAAGTTATCGACCAGCAACTGATGAAAAATTAAGGTTAAGAGTCAAGGCTTTCATTGTTCATCGCAAAAGTGGACAATATAGAGATTCCAAATTCTGATTTGTCATCAACAACATCTTCTGTTCATCTTCTTCTTAAACAATAAGTCAATAACTCAACCGACTTGGGTTACTTCCTGCCATTTAAGTGGATTAGAAGAGGAGAAATATAAAGGACATGACCTTCTCTTAGAAGCCACATGAAGATGCTTTTGTCTGTTAATGATGATCGGATGTGATTTTAAGTATCAGGTTAAGTGTTATCATGTGTACCAACACAAATAATGAAAGTATCATACAACGACAAATAATGAGAAAATGTCAAATCAAAATAAAGTTATCGGAAATGATTCCCCTACAATCATTTCTTGAAGAAACAGAGTTTATACCTTACCTACTGTGCAATACAATTCCAATGAAAGGATTTCTTGCGCAATCGTTCTTGCATATTATGTAAAAAACTAGCTGACCCGGCAGACTTCGTTCCGCCATTTCTTGTATTAATTTCAAGTTTTCGTTTATTTTCAAATAAAAACTTTTCAGATCAAAACTTGAAAAGTTCATAAAATGAGTTTAAAAATATTCACTTTTATCAAAAGTGGCCTATGCAAAATACTCATGCATGCGCATGATTAAAACCTATATTTCCTATAAGTTTGAGATTTTTTGCAGACTTTTAAAAATTCCAAAAAAATAAAAGACTAGTCAAAAATGTCCCTAAAAATTAGTTCAAAATACAGGGTCTATGAAAAAAATCCGTATTATACCCCTAATTTTTGTTTTTTTTTTTTTAAATATCTTTATAATGGTGTAACTCAAATTTCTGTGCAAAATTTTGCGTACCTGTAATTAGTCTTTTTTCGAAGGGGTATGACTGCAAAAAAACCTTCACAACTTGGTTTTGAATTTTTTTTGAATTTTTTCAATACCTTTTTTAACTGCACAATAAATTTGTCTATCATTTAAAAAAAAAAGTCAACTATTTACGACTAGCCTCTTTTTTAAATGTCGTGTTACCCCTATTTACCCTATAAAATCTTAAATTTGTTTTTGCCTTAAACCTTCTCCTCTTATGCCTCTTTGATTTAAACAAAAAATTAAGAAAATAACTCAGCCGGTGTGGCCGGTTAGCGAACGTACACAAAACCAAACTTTAATATATATAATAGATAAACAAAGTGCTAAGAGCAAATATTATGTATTTTATATTATATTTGTTTTGTCATTAAAATTTATAGATAACTAATTTATGTGAATATTTTTAAAAATCTATTTTATAAAAAAACTTGTCTTTGTTTTTAAAATTCTTTTTGTTTTTAAGTACATACAAAAAATAATCTTATATATAAAAAAGAGTTCGTTAAGTGTGTGTGGCGTTTGGCTGGTCCGATTTTGGTAATTTTTGTTTTGTTTGAAAGGTATTAATATGTAGATGGTTTGTATAAAAAAAAAATAATACCTTTTCTCCCATCTTCACATAGCTGTCAATTTGTACGAGTGAAGAAACACTCTAGCTTATTAAAAAGTTTAACTAAGCTTAATTTGTAAACAAAATATATTAAGACAGGCTTTCAAAATAATAATTATTATTGTTTATAGTCTTAAAAAAGTCAAAGAATTCATACTTTCTGATACAAAATAACGTACAAAAAGGGAAAAGCTCCAAAAGACGTTTCCTATGGAATTTAAGACATTTCGACAAAAACTTTAAGAATTCACCAGCATGCTTTTTTGTAGAGGGGACAATTTTATAAAAGAAAATGATTTTGTCTAGCCTTTTGGATGAACCATTAAAAAGATAAAAAATTCTAAACACAAATACACACAATCTTTCCCATACAAATCGTATGGGAAATAGAAAAATTTCTATGCGATGCGGCGGTACTAAATGTTAACATTAAGGGCTGAAACTTTTACAGTATTTTTTTTTCATCATTTCCAACAATATTTTCAACAATGCTTTGAACAAAAAAAAAAAAATGTTTTTGAATCAGTCTAATGTCTATCAAGTTTTGCATTCGTACAAAAAAAAAGTTGAGATAACATTTTCCCCCGGACATTACGATGATAGAGAATGCCAAAAAAGTGGGTCCCGGAAGTCCGTCTGTCTGTTTGTCTGTCTGTCTGTAAACCTTTGTAAATCTATAGTACTATCATGAAAAAAAGCAGCTCCACCAAAATAGTAAGCTAGCGAACGACCTATGTCAAATTTCAAACAGAAATGTATATCTCATCTCCTTACTCCCATTATTGAATTCGATCTAAGCGCCCTCGCGACCACTCAGGTAGCGAACAAACTAAAAAAATTTCACTTCATGATAGTACTATTATACACTTAGGAGCAAAAAAACGGAATCAAATAAATTATATTATATTAAAAACAAAAATTGCCATGGATAAAATATTTTTATTCAAAGTCTCATGGTCTCATTTTAAAGCTTGTATTTTTTACTTTGAATTGTTGGTAAAAGCATAAAAATGCATACGATAGTGTTACCGCTATCTGTCAATAAATTGCACTTCATTTTGTTTTAATGTTAAATTTTCCAGATACTCTCTGTTTCAATTTCAGTCTTTTTTTTCCAACGATAGTATTAGCGTTGTCTGTCAATGAATTGCACTTAATTTTTTTTAAATGTTAAATTTTCCATATAATTTGTGTTTTAATTTCAGTTTTTTTTTTCCTTACATAATTCATATATGTTGGATGGATGGAACCAACGAACGGATTTTTGAGTTCTTAGCATTGAATTAAAGCTTTTGTTTCAAGCTTTTCAATGGTACCATTAACATTCATGTATGTCGATTACTTCACGACCAAATATCGTTTTTACAGAACGCAAAATTTGATTTCATTTTTTTGCTCCTAAGTGTAGTACTATCATGAAGATAATAGATTTTATATACAAAGCTGTAAACGAAGCTACAGCCTAAACGGATGAACCGATTTATGTCAAACTTGGTATGTAGTGTTATTTGGCGACTCTCCAGAGGGGTTTTTGGGAATTAATTTTTTTTGGCCAAAAAAAAACGGTACTTGTCATATACCGATTTTAGTAAAATTGAAATATCTCCAAAACGGCTCCAACGATTTTGTCAAAAAAATTCAAATAAAAGTTTTACAAAAAGGTCTATCTTTCAATAAAAAAAATTTTATTTTGAAAATCATTATTAACGGTACCTGCCATAGAACGGGTTTTTTTTTTAAATCCAAATTTACTACGAAACTACTTATTCGATTTAGACGAAACTTTTTTTAAAAAAGCATTTATATAATTTTAATATAAGCCAAAAATAAAATTTTCAAAAAAAATTTATTTTTGGATTTTTAAAAAAATTTTGAAATTTTTTTTTGAATAATCAAATTTTGGAAAACGGGACATTGGATTTTTTTGAAATTTTGGTTTTAGATGTTGATGAGTGATTTCTACAAAATGGCATACCAATTTTGTTTCCAAAAAATTATTTATAAAAAATTAGTTTTTTAAAAAACCGCGATTTTGAAAATTTTTTTCTAAAAATACACCTTAATATATAAAATAAAATTGCATACTTATTTTGGAGGGCAATTTGATTTCAGATTTTGTTTTTTTCTTTTAAAAAACGAATTTTATGTTTTTTTTTAATTTTTTTTTATACCTAATGTAGCTACCTACATTTCCAAAATTTCTATATAAAAAGTCTTGAAAATTTAAGCAACTTGAACTCTCAGAGCAAGTTCGTGCTCTTTTTGTTTTTCTATCTTTTATATATGTAAATAGAGCAGATGGTTTTCTTACCTGCAAACAGTCACCATAAGGTTGACCATGAGAAAAAACAGGATTCTCTAAATTAATACCACATATTTTTAAAGATAGACATTGTGCCTTATTTATGGTTATAGTAAATGCCAATGTTACAGAAAATTGAAGACGCTTGAATTCAAATGGGAAATCTGACAGAATCATTAGACCTTGACGAATCAACACATCTTCGCCTTTGAGTTTTTCACAAAAAAGGTAGCTTCAATTAGATTTGCCGTTAACTTCTTCAAGACAAGTCTTGTACATTGCAAAGTTTAGGTGGCTGTATGTTCCGAAGCATAATAATGGGCGCTACTTCTTTCCGCGCTAAATGATGTTGGGGCAGTCCTGGTATACCCAATGAATTCAAAAACTCCGTTTGGTAATTTGATACATTGCATTCATTTTTGTGATAGGGTCAAACGATTTGTAGGCAAAAAATTGTGCATTGATTTCAGAAACATTTTTATTTGTATTAGCCATTATTGCACGTTCACTCAGCCAAGCATGATTTTTGTAATTTGTTTTAATACTTGGAAATAAACTCATAAATTGTTTTGAAGTGTAATTCGGCCTTCAGAATCAAGTGCCATTATTCCATTAACAATGTCCAATAACTGCTTAAATTACAATAAATTTGTTAATGTTCATTACAATAAACCAGTTTTTTTTTCGGTTTTAATTTATTTTCAAACAGGTTCTATTTTATTTTAAATGTGCACTCAGCGAAGCGGGTGGGGGTTAGCTAGTATTTTATAAGTAATTTTGTAAGCAAATAATCATATTAAGGTTTGTAGGTATGTCATTTTGCAGTAATTATTTATCAATTCAATGGTCTTGAATTGTGTTAATTACAATCACTAAAATATATCATACCATTGACATGTAGTTTCTTGCCTTTGAAGAACGAATTTTTGTCTAAGTATTGGTTTCCTTTAAAAACGAAAATTCAAAGTTTGTAGCAGCCCAAAATAGTTTTCTTTATACCGTCCATTGTTCTTTTCATGGAGCCACTGCACTGGATTTCGTTGAATTTTAGTTCACATGATATTTTTGTAATTTCCAAAAGCTCGATTAGATCGTTTAACTTCCATTCAAATATTCGAGTTATTGGAATTGTCCGACCAACTAGTGCAGCATTTTTTTTTAGGGTATACATACTGCTTTTAAATCAAAGTTAAAAATTGGATAAAATTATGACCATTTAAAATTTTAGCAAAATGGCTTACAAAATTAAAAATGTTTTCATAATATACCTAAATTGAATTTTCTTAAGTAAGGAAATATTTAATAAAAAACAATTAAGGTCAGGGGAAGCAAGATACTATGAAGATCCAAGTAAGAATTGAGGCGAGTAACTTTTCAAAAGGGGACAAAATCACTTTTTACTTTTTTTCAAACTAAATATATGCAGTTATCTTCTCTATTTTTTAACGCTTAATTTATAGACCGAGAGCTGGGAGCATATTTTTTGCGTGAGAGGTAACCGATTCATATTAATATTAGAATAAGTCCCAGTCATGGTGATGAGGAAAACGAACGTCTGCCACCATGTGCCTGCGCCTTTGCTGAGAAAAAGTGCATCAAAAGTACATTTTTTCTGAAAATTGATTTAGTGAGGGTAACCACCTGGAAACAATTGGAACCTGACGCCCTCGTCGCCCTGATTACAAAAACACCGATGACAGACGTTTTAACCGCGCACAAATACCCGACAGACGAGTCCGAAAACGCGTTTTTTTACACGTTTTTAGGGATTGGGGTAACCACCTAAAAACAATTGGAACCTGACGCCCTCGTCGCGCTGATTACAAAAATACCCATGACAGACATTTTAACCGCGCCCAAACACCCGACAGACGAGCCTAAAAACGCGCATTTTTATGCGTTTTTAGGGATTAGGGTAACCACCTAAAAACAATTGGATCCTGTAGCCCTTAACTCCCTGAATGCAAAAATACCCACGACAGACATTTTATCCGCGCCCAAACACCCGACAGACGAACTTGAAAACGCGATCTTTTACGCGAACGCAAGGGCTTGGGGCAACCACTTGAAATTAGTCTCATTCTGTTGGTCTTGACTCTCTGGCTTCAAAAATACCCATGACAGACGTTTTAGCTGCGCCCAAACCCCCAACAGACGAGTCCTAAATCGCGATCTTTTCGCGAAATAAGAAACCAAGGACTTGAGGTCACCACTTGAAATTAGTCTCATCCTGTAGCCCTTGACTCCCTGATTGCAAAAATACCCATGACAGACGTTTTATCCGCGCCCAAACACCCGACAGACGAACCCAAAAACGTGATTAAACTTAATTGAAGATTTTTTTGAACAAAAAATTTTTTTTCAAAAATTTTGCTTAAGTTTCATACATTTACTAATGCGCGGTTAAAATGTCTGTCATGGGTATTTTTGTAATCAGCGCGACGAGGGCGTCAGGTTCCAATTGTTTTTAGGTGGTTACCCCAATCCCTAAAAACGTGTAAAAAAACGCGTTTTCGGACTCGTCTGTCGGGTATTTGGGCGCGGTTAAAACGTCTGTCATCGGTGTTTTTGTAATCAGGGCGACGAGGGCGTCAGGTTCCAATTGTTTCCAGGTGGTTACCCTCACTAAATCAATTTTCAGAAAAAATGTACTTTTGATGCACTTTTTCTCAGCAAAGGCGCAGACACATGCTGGCAGACGTTCGTTTTCGTCATCACCATGACTGGGACTTATTCTAATATTAATATGAATCGGTTACCTCTCACGCAAAAAATCTGCTCCCGGCTCTTAGACTATTAAGTTAATTGAAAACATCAAATTGATCCTACAAATCGGGCTCTGCAAACCAGTGAAAACTGAAAATCATATGAAAAAATCTCAGTTTCGCTTTTAGTTTTTTTTTTCAATTTTCTAAGAAATTAAAGTGTTTTTATCCCCTTTTGAAAAGTCACTACTCAATAATTGTTCGAAATTTCACGAGAACTGAGTTTAATCGATACCCGTTAATATTTAAGATGAACAGGTTCCCATATTGTTATCAAAACCAAAAGGCTCAAAAACAAATACCTTTATAAGTCGAATTTTCACGTGACACGAAAACTGGTTTGAGTTATAGGGAAATTCGAGTAAGAGGAAGGGTGTTTTCATAAACGTCGGAAATCTGCGTCAGTCCAATCGTCTTTCTGCTTTGCTGCATTAATGAACACACCAATTCTGCAGAATGTTTGCAGGCCTGCGTAGGTACAATTTTCAGCAGTCACTGAGTGTTCATAAACGTCAGAAAAAAAAATATAAAAAAATTACCACAGAATGAGTTTTGTTTAAGCAAAAAAATATTTCTTTTTCAGTCCCCGAAAATATTGTTTTTAATAACACGAAAAATTTGTTACATTATGGTGGCTAAAAAAAAAATACTTTCTTCTAAAAAAAAATAATAAAAACACCGAGTAGTTCACATTTAAAACAAATTATCTATGGAAAAAATATTTTTAATTAGGGTGTTCAAGAAAGTTTTTTATGCGTTTGAAAAAAAAAAAAATGATTTTTAGTGCACAGAAAGTTTGTCAAGTGCGTTTTTGCTATAGTAATATTAAATGGATGCCAAATTAATTAAATTGAATTTGGTTGAATTCCAAGCGTAAATGTTAAATATACCATTTTCTGAGCCCCCTAATTCGAAAATACCTACCCCAATTTTACATTATATTTCATAAACTATGTTTTACAAACTTTCTCTGCAGTGAAAAATAATTTTTTTTGTAATTAGGTAATTAAAAAAAAAAATTTGAACCACCCTAATGGAAATTTTTTTTTCTTCGATAATTTGGTCAAAACAATATCCACATTGGTTTTTTTGAAATTCTTTAAGCAACTGTAGAAGATAACATATTTTAGAGCCACCCTAATACGAAAAAAATTAGTATAAACTCATTATCTCAAAAAACACGATTTCGAAATTTTCTGTGTCACTAAAATTTAAATTTTTCGAAAAATGAAAAAAGAAACATTTTTTGCACCACCCTAATTAATATGTTTGCTTTTCATTTTTTTTTAACAATATTTACATTTATTAACAAAACAAATCGAATCAAGAGTCAAATAAATTTCTTCTTGAGTTCTGCAGCAATAAAATTTTGGCTGCGCAATCTGCCCGATGTTGACGACATACTGACGTTTATGAACAGCAGAACTGCAGTTGGACTAAGTTAGTCCGATCGCAGATCTGACTTTATGAACACGACTAACGCAGGCCTAAGTTAGGTAGACGTTTATGAAAACACCCGAACTTATTAGGTACATGCCTAATTTTTTTTACCGACTTCCGAAAAGTAGGAGGTATTCAATTGGTCTGTATTTTTTTTTTTGTGTTTGCTACCTCATAACTTTGGACTGAGTGAACCAATTTTGATAATTCTTTTTGTATTGGAAAGCTGGTGGCTGCAATTTCGTTCAGTTATGGCCATAGGAACTATTAGAAAAACCATAAAACCCTGTTTTGATCCATGGAAGTCGGTTTTGTTTTTTGATAAAAATGATTATTTTCTTCAAATGTTTCCATGTTTCCAATGGTGTAAAAAATCGAGTTAGAGGGAAATTCTAGTTAGAGGAAGTTCGACTGTGCTTCGATTGAACGACGTTATCGTTTTATTCTTCGCTAAGAAATAAATTGACATTTCAGTACCTAGAGAGGAGAAATGAAAATGATAACCAATTTGTCGGTATAAAAAAAAAACTTTTTGTGAGATTTATAACACGGGACTTTATTTTTTTGGGTTTTTGATTTTAGTTATTTCCCTATTTGGGATGTAGTTTTGATGAATTTCATAACAATAAAGATTCAAATATTCATTTTTTTTTCCATTAAATTTATCGATTCCCTAATCAAAAAGAGTGAATTCATATATAATTTAAGTTAATATATTTAGGAATATGTCAACATTGGAGTATTATTGAAGTCCAATTGCTTAGAATCTGTTATTAGTTTTGATTACAAGGCGGAAAAACTACCATATTCTCCTTTGATATACAACATGAATGCGGAGAAAATCGATATATGTAGGTAGACAGTTTTTTGACAAGTGTTGTGTTTATGTAATAAAAATCTGCTGGAATCCTATATATTTTCAGGAAAAACGCCACACAATAAGAACCCTCTTCAATTCACTTCATGACAAATGAGTGATGTTTATATAATTTGATGAAGTACCTAAGTCCGCAAAAATAAAAATAAAAATATTCTCTTCCTTTGGCGTATGTTTAGGTACCTTTTACCAGTGTCCTTCAATGTGTTTTTCAATTTTTATCTTCTTCATAATCGTGCTAATGAGCTTATTTACAAAGCAAATTTTTTAAAAATAATCTGAATATAATTTCTTTGAAATAAAAATCTTGAGACAATTCAGATAAATTGTCATAGTAATTTATCTTCTTGTCTTTTCAAAGTCGCACATTCCACAAAATATTATTGTACAAAATACAATCACATCAATTTAAAAAAAATAAAAAACAACATTTCTCAAAATTTCTGAAAATATGTACTTGTTTATTAGAGAGAATATTGTCTATAGATAATCATTAATCAGGTGTTTATTTGGAGAAATTTAAATCAAAAGTCATTCAAGAAGAGAATTTATTTTTTTTTCCAGGTATAAACCCCCTTCTAAATTTAACTTGATTATCAACATATTGTATTCATTCTAGAAGAAGTAAACCGAATTTGTGTGTTGTTACAGTTTCAATCAAAGTGGATTTTATTTGATGAATAATAATGTCCTTGGTAGAGCAAGCAGGTAGGAAATGGGGTGCACCTTAAGAAGGATAACTCTTGAATACACTGATAAACTCAATTGCTGCGGTAAGAGCTATAAAGAGCAAAATAAATCCTCAAATGATATTGAAAGTGCTCCTAGTAAAATGTCAGGAAAGTTGGTTGTGTCTTCTAGATACAAATAATTAAGCCACTAGAATTTAATAGATTATTTACGCCATCAATTCAGATGTTTCTTTTTTTTCTTGGTTTCAAGTACATAATACAAAATTATAGTCTTACGGAAATATTTATTGCCTGCAGGCGTTTTCTAACAAAAGTTTAAAAAATAAAAGTTTAAAGTTGCATTATTTCCTGCCCACACGCTTTAAAAGGATAATCTTGGAATAATCATGTTGCGTGACGTTCTCAGAAATAGAAGATTTTTAACATACAATTTTGAGGATAAACTTAAAAGAAGTGGAGCAGTCCTGTCAGTGGGAAGTTTTGCCTTGAAAGCTTGGATCCGCTACAATTTGATTCAATTTTACTTCGACATTGACTCGAAAGAAAATTGTAGTTATTCGTCATTGAGAGGATGAGCTCCATCAACTATTTTGAAAAAAAAATATACACAGAAGTGCATTTGATCTAATAACTCATTAAGAGTATATAAAAAAAATTTGTTTGTGTCATTTTTGAAAAAAAAAAAAAACAAACACCAATAAAAACTTACAGGTTACAGTTAATCACAAAAATATGTATACAGCCGTTACTTGTTTTAAGAAGACATAACATAATCTGACCACAAATTTTGAACATATTCTGTCGAACCCTTTATAAAATATTCATACAAAAAACCCAAAAGATGGCACATCATTTTTTCATTCTATGAATTTTTTCAGAAAATTGCAACGCAATTTGACAAAACCATAATACCTGCAATCGAAAGTAAAAAATCAAAGCATATTTTACATTTAAAAAAAATCATGTGTGCAATTCACACGTGGTAGAAGTGAAACCTTAAAAAATCATTTTTCTTGGAAAAAAAATTACAAAGTTAAAAAGCTTGCAAATTTTCCTAAAGAATAAAACCATACTTAAATTTTTACAATGCACAAGAAGTATAAAAATACGAGTTATTTATTCATCCATTTTTTTATGAAGGTCTCACCAATAATAATCTGTTTTTAACAAAATCGGATTAGATTTTTTTTCAAGATTTCTGAAAGGCATCCAAAATTCTTCCAAAACGGGTCCGAAACGCGCCAAAAACACTTCCAAAACGCATTCAAAATGCGCCTAAAACACGTCAGGAACGCGTCCGAAACGCATCCACAACGCGTCTGAAAGGCGTCCAAAACGCGCCCGAAACACATAAAAAGTGCGTCTGAAACGCGCCTGAAACGCGTCCAAACGCGTCCACAACGCTTCCGAAACGCGTCTGAAACACGTCAGAAACGCGTCCAAAACGCATCCACAACGCACCTGAAAGGCGTCCAAAACGCGTCCAAAACGCGTCTAAGACCGTCCAAAAGAACTTATAATAATCTGAAAGCTTATTATGTCACCTTTTATAATCACGTTAAAATCCTAGCGTTACAGGTAATTATAAATATAAATAACTATAATAATAAAAATGAATGTATATATATAAAAAAAAAAAAAGATAACACAATTAAATTTCTAATTTACAAAATTAACGAAAAATCTAATTTTAAACTGTTTTGATTTAATATTTACGTTAACAGAGTCAATTAAGTTATAATGTTTATTGAAAATATTAATTAACTGATTAATCGGACTGTTAGACCCATAGTTCGATCTGCTAAAACTGGGACGTATTGGCAATCTAGTTCTTAACCCAACACGGGCCGCGTTAAAGTTCAAACGACCCAAAACTGAGAAGGAGGAAATAGATCCATTCATTAATCCAACGATGAAGCAAAGCTGTAAAAACTCTCTATGAGCAGAAAGGGATGGGATATTCAAGAGAATTAGGTTCTGAGGGTAAGAAGGCCATTCAATTAAATTTGAGCGAGGAAGAAATCGAAGGTAAAACTTTATGAATTTCTTTTGGACACTTTCAATTCTATTTGTGTGAACATTGTAATAAGGGGCCCATATAACACAGCCATATTCTAATACAGATCTGGCAAACGAAAAAAATAGACATTTAATTACGAAGGGATCACGGAACTCACTTCCAAAACGTTTAATAAAACCGAGTGATCTATTAGCTTTTTTGATTATTGAATCGTAGTGATCAGTAAATGATAACTTTGAATCTAGAATTATACCCAGATCAGAAAAGCTGGATTGGACGTGTAAACTAGAGGAGTTTAACATATAATCAAAAACAATGAAATCATGCTTGCATGTGAAACGCATTGTCTTGCATTTTTCAACATTTAAAAATAAACGATTGTTATTGCACCATTCCCAAAAACATAGTAGGTCATTTTGAAGAAGATTACAATCATTCAATGAATTTATTTTCCGAAATATTTTAACATCGTCAGCGTACATTAATGAAGAAGAGTTTTTTAAAAAAGATGGAAGGTCATTTATGAATAAGACAAATAATAGTGGTCCCAAATGACTACCTTGAGGTACACCGGAGTTAACTACAAACTTATTTGAGTGATTATGTCTGAAAATTACACTATAATGTCTATCACTGAGGTAAGAAGACAACCAATTGATAAAAGAATCATTTAGTCCAAGTCTTGACAGTTTATTTAGAAAAATACTATGATTAAGCTTGTCAAATGCCTTGCTAAAATCGGTAAAAATGCAATCAACTTGCAGATTTTTTTCAAAAGCGTCAAAACAAAACGTTGTGAATTCTAACAAATTTCTTTTTAACAAATCCGTGCTGATTTTCACTAATGATAGAAGAACAATTAAAAGATAAGACATCACAAACTAACAATTCGAACAATTTAGGTATACACAGAGAAAAATATGACCCGCTAAAAACTAACAGATTGCCATATTGTTTTACCGTCCATACATTTCATAAGGAAATCTTATTAAAATCAACGATTAATAAGGTTTTTTTAAGGAGATTTCTTATTATTTTTATAGAGAAAATCTTATTAAAATTTGGCTGAAAAGTTGATTTTTTTGCAACTTAGCACTAGAACAAAAATCGCGATCAATATTTTCATGGCAGGTTGGTTCAGGTGGTAAGGTGGGCGACTAATGATTTGAAGTCTCCAGTTCGATTCCCAGCCTGGTCATCTTTTTTTTTTATTTTTTTTGCAGATTTTAAAACAATACGGAAAACCCGATTGTTTTAATAAGGTTTCCTTCTTGGATGAAAACCATAGAGAAATCTTATTGTTTTTGTTCTATTTTATGTGGTCTATTTTTCTCTGTGTAACAGAGAGTTTGGCTATGGGGCGGTAGTTAGTAACTAAGTGACTAGGTCCTTTTTTATGAATAGGTTTAAGGAAAGCATATTTCCATAGATCAGGAAATGTAGAGTACTTAATTGAGTGGTTAAAAAGAATAAATAGTGGGTAAGATAAATGATTTGCACATTTTTTTAACATGAATGACGGTAAACCGTCAGGGCCAGAACTTAGACTGTCGTCAAGTTTTAAAATTTGTTCACGAATTGTAGATTCAGTAATTGAAAAATTTCAATCATATTTCTACGATGCCTACAGAAAAAAGTAAGAAGTTTTTTTAAGCCAACCATATCGAAATTCCAATCTAAGATTACGTTACTTCCCTGTTCATGATCAACAGAGCTCCACAGGTGTTTTGAGGTATTTCTGATGTTTTTTAATTTAACATTGTGTAGCTTGTAGTAAATGTACCGTTATGTGTGATATATCAAACGAAAGGTAACATTATCAGCATGCTTTATAAAGTTAAATAAAATTTGTATGTAGTACATCAATAACTGTATACTGATAAATACCAGTATATATATTTCAAATGCATAACCTTGAATTTTCGTTCTGTTTCACTTTACAAAAATAGAAAATGCAAGAATACGTTAAAATTGAAAATTTTTCTGAAAAGAATTTTTACAGAAGCATCAGAACTTACAAGCTTACAAAAACTTCTTTCTTCTACTCTTGTAAATTATATTTAAACTAAAATACCGAATTCATTTGAAGTTTTCCTTTTCTTTTGAAATTACTTTACCAAAATTTACTTCATCAATGATGAACAAAATCAGTTTATAACATCGAAGCTGGGTGATGTAATGTCAATTAAATTAATCTTTTCAATTCAAACTTTCATTTGTTATTCCGTTGAATTATTTCCCAAGAATTAAAATTCAAGGATTATAACACTTTAACTACACTATTTCGGATTTCCAAAGAAATAAAATTAATTTAAGAATTCTCTTTAACACTTCAATGATTTTATTCAGTCTCCGTAATTATATAAACGTTCAGTGAAAATAAGCAGCTCATTGACCTATTTGGTTTATTTGCGTCACAAATGTTGCGTCACAAATGTTGGTGAAATAACATCGTGATTATGTTTACTTCTTGATAACATATTAATTTGTTTTCTAATTAGAAATTAGTAGGTCTACGAAGGTATACATAAGTAATTTGATTGAATTGATGGTAATTTAATATTTTACTTTATTTCTTCTGTACTAAATGGTAATTCAAAGTCAAAAGCAATTATACATGTTATATCGATTTAAAGAAAAAATGGTTGTTTGTAAAAAAATATACCATTAAAAAGCTAAATATTTCTTATAAATAATAAAATTATACTTGAATTTTTACAATGCGGAAAAGGTATACAAATTATTCATTAAAATCAATAATTTTGTATGAAACATGTGAACAAAATTTGTTTTTTTTTTTTCTGCTATCACCCACAAATCCATTTTTTTATATGACAACTTAACATAAATTTTATATCATTTGAAAGCTTATTATTTCACCTTTTATATGATGCTTCAATCATATTTCTACGATGCCTACAAAAAAAGTAAGGTATTTTTTAAAGCCAACCATGTCGAAATTTTAAACTGAGAATACAGTGCTTCCCACACTGAAGTTTGTTAATTTCACATTTTGTGGTTTGTACCAAATGTACCGTTATGTGTGATATATCAAATGAAAGATAATATTATCAGCATGCTCAGTTAAGTAAAATACAATTTGTATCTGCTCTACATAAAGAAAGAACGTGTTGAAAAATAGAACTTTATTTTACAGTTATCTCAAAATTTTTAATACTATAGTATAGATATAGTCCTGTTTATTATATATTTATAATAAATAAATTTCATTCATTTATCTGATGAAGAAAACAAATAAAAATAAAGAACGGTTAAAAACGGTCAAAAAACTTGGGACAAAAAACTTGTTTTTTCCCGTTATTCGGCTAAGAAAAATTGCTAAAAATAAAAACCCACCAAAAAAGTAGGTGTAATTCAAAATTTCATATTTAAAAACGCAGAGACTTAAAACAAAAATTCGTAATAGACCCCTAATTTTTTTTTCATTATCTTTCGAATGGGATTTTTTTTAATTGTCAACAAATATTTCCCCTACCTATAATCACTACTTTGTCAAAGGTCTACCTAGTGTTTTAGTTTTAAAAAACCATTTTTTTTGAAATTTTCTAGAATTTTTTTAAAACCTTTGCTAGCCTTAAAATAAATTTATCTATCCATTAAAAAATTCAACTTTCTACAACGTCGCTTTTAGAATATAGCTACTTTTTTGCAATTTAATTTTACCCCTATTTACCCTATTAAATTATGGAATTTTCAAAAATTCTTCATTATAATTCAACTTTAGAAAATTTTGGTACATATCTTCAATTGTTGATTTTTAATTGAAATTTGAGTAAACCTTATGCAACCCAAGTTTTTGTTCTCTCCAATTTATTTTGAATTTTAAATTCAATAGAAAATTTTGCAAAACAAAAATTGGCAAAAACAATGAGTCAGTTTGAGATAGTTTCTGAACTAACCAAAATTTCTTTTCAAGTTTCGTGAGGCTTTTAAATTCTTTTTTGCAGTTAAGCACAGTAGTACATCATCAACTGATAGAGTTTACAACCTTGTCAAGTGGTTTTTCATAGAATTCAATACAAAAACTATGAATGCTGCGGTACAAAACAACCTAACGTAAAGTTCCTTCTTTTCCGTAAAATTCAGTAACAAACTTTTTTTTTTAGTTTCATCGAAGCGACAATATTATATTCTTGGAACAAAAATAAAATTAAGTCCTATATAAAACATCATCAAAATTCAAAGAAAAATATACCAAAACCACTGTATTCTAAGAAATTTAAAGCGAACAAAAATATTTTAATAAATCGATAACCTGGTAGAAACTTCTTAATTTCAAGTAAAACAAAATTAAAAACTTTGTTTTGGTTTGTTCTCTATCATAGAAAAACGCTTGTTATTTTCAGCTACATAGTCCACGGAAACTTTGACAAAGTTCAATTTACATTTCTTCTGTAACCATTCAAAAAGTATTCCTTGAAGATAACAAAAAAAAAACCGTATTTGAGACTCATATTAAAGTTTTTAGTTTATATGTACACTCTGGCGTATACGTGCTTTTTTTCACTATAAAAGAATTAAAATTTTGTAAATGTTGGTTATTTAAAAAATAATCTTTTATTTACTCATCACTGCAAAACAATTATTTTGTTTGAATATTATAAACTTAATCATTGTACCTATTATTAAGAACTATTGCCAACTTTTCTACCAAAATAAAGGAAATTCTTAATATACTATAGGTTGAACAATAAATTTGAAAGTATAGAATTACATTCTTGGAAATACTACTTTGAAACAAAAAAAAGGGTCAGTGTGCTTTGAAAACCTTTCATCATTTAAGGTAAATTGAATTTCTTAGAAAATTTCGTCTACAAAACATGGAATATGGAACTATTAATAGATTGTAAAAAAGGGCAGTTTTCTAATAAACCAGTATATTTTTCTCAGAAAACTATTCATGCGTAGGTGTTTTTTAACAATTCACTACATTTCGAATGAAAATAAAATTTCTTGTTGATCTCTTTGTTGTGATGCTGCAAACAAAAATTGTGATTGTAGTGTATTGTACACGTGTACCTACATATGTGATATGTATGCAATTGAAGTTACTTCTCATTCTCAGAAATTCAGTTTTATCATAACTTTTTTTTTGTACTCGTTTAAAAATGCATTTTTAAATTTACTAGGAAAAATAGGTCATGTATAATGATGTATAATGTATATAATGTATAATGATTTATTATAATCGTCAATGTCATTTTGACATTTTTGTTATTTTCTCTCTGATACAAACGCTAATGAAATATAATTTCAATACAATAAGGTTGTTTGCATTGAATTTCAAAAACTAAATCAATATCTACTAAATTGCATAAAATTTTGAAAAAATTAGTTTGAATTTTTTTTCGATTTGTTTTCAAAATTTTTACTTTGAAAACGTATAATTAGTTTGAAAACTATGTAGTTTTTAAAAACTTTTTCGTAAAACTGCTATATTAAAAAAAAAAAAAAACAAAACTTAAGGTCCTACAAAAAAGTATAGCACATTATTATAGGTGTAACAGTTGATTTTTAATATTTTTTTCTTAGAAAATGGCCCCTCCTGCCAAAACGGGGAGAAATAGACCTTCCCATCTCATACGATTTTTTTCTTGCCCCGACTCAACCTACACGCTTTTGTTTTTTGTCACATTCTCCTTAATTTACCTGGGTAGTATAGGGTGCTTGTGTTGGCGACTGTTTTGCTTACGATATAGGTACTATAGGGCAAGTTTAGGATTCGTAAAAAAAAAATCAAACTCGAGTCTTATTATTATACATGATTTTCTTCAAACTTGGTAGTCAACAGTTTTGGGTGATTCCCAAGAGGGGGAATTAAATTTTTTTTTAATGACCAAAACTAACGGTACCTGCCATATAACGGAAATAGAAAAGTATATTTTTTTTTTTCAAAAACGCCTCTAACGATTTTGATTAAATAAGATTGATTTTGATTAAAATTTTTTCTGTGTAATGTTACAGATAACACAGGTCAACACGAAATTTGTGCTTGGGTTGTGACTATGAAATTATGATAGCTATATTAATACTCATCTGGAAAACATTTTTCTTTTTTTTTTAATTTGCTTTTGAAGTCAGCAGAGCAATTTAAAGTATTCAAGAAAATTACAAAAATTACAAAAATTGTCGGATGAAATTTTGGCAAAAACTCGAGAACGTCTTAACCGATTTGGCTGATTTTTGTTTTGTTTTCTTCATTTTAATCTTGTTTTCATATTCATATTCAGGAAAATAAAAAAAAAGAAAATTAAGAAGACAAAAGAAAAATTAAATCGAAATTTTCGTTTTGTTCGAATTTTTGTCAAATGGGAGCTTGAGGCATACAAAAATAACTGTATCCAAACTGTAGCCAAACTAGTTCATATTAAAATTCTTTATTTGTGCCTATGCTTATGAAAGTGGACTAAGTCACTTTTTGCATTGTTTGAAGAAAAACTTACATAATAATTTTCTTATAACGATTTAATTATATTTCTCTTATGAAATCACTAGAGGAGCAATAAAGAAGTTTACTTGCTGCAATTTCGCTTTCAAATAAACTTTACCCCTTAAATAATAATTATTTTTAGGCTAGATTTGATGCCATTTTTAGGAGTGACTTAGTCCACTTTCATAATTAAGGGCACATTTATTGAAACATTTAATTTGTTTGCTTTGTATTTTTATTATTTTGTTGCATATACAGGGTGTCTAGAAAGTAATGGATCAAACGAAACTTAAGATCTCTCAGAATTTGGTAACTTGTTCAGCCCAAATCCTTACGGTTTTCGATTAAATATGCAGTTCTTGTGAAATGTCCCTACTTTGCATCAGTATTTCGCTTCCTCTGCCCATAATTGATTTTTGTTTTTTTTTTTTTAATTCTTTAAATAAAACATTGCTTAACAATAAGAAACAATTAATTAATAAAAATATTTTTTTTTTCATACGCCATTTTTCTGCAAATTAATGAACAGTTCCAAGTTTCGTAAAAACTCAATTTCTTGCTTTTATTTCAACAAGACGAAAAAAATTTGTATTGTGTAACTCTGGTTTATTATTTTTAAAACTTATCCCGGTATTGCAGTTTTTAAAAAAGTATAAAAGTTTTCAAAGTTGAAGTTAGATAAAAAAATATTACAGTTTGAACTCAAAAAACAGGGTTTTTCAAAGCAAAAAAACCTTGTATTCATCAAAACTTTTTTGTTATAATTTAAGTCGAATAAAGTGCTTTAGCAAAAATGTAGATCTTTCAATTATCTACATTTTATACCCTAACAGTTTTTTTGTACAATGCACGGTTCTTGCACTATAGCTCGTTAAACTCGAGTTAGACTCACAGGGTATGAAAATTGTATTTTTGTTCCATACACTACAAAAGCAAATCTTAGTAGGGGAAAGGGTGATTATCTATTGTTTTGGTTTACAATGAACCCAAAAAGTGCAAATTAAACCCAAGCACAAAAAATATTTTTATTTTTGTCGACCTGTGTAATACCCAACTTTCTAAATAAGAAAATATTTTTGAAGCTTTATTAAGGGGGGAAAACCCTCTGCATTTTTTTTTTTTTTGCATTATTAATTTTTTGCCTAAAAAAATCATTTATCAACCAAAGAAACTATTTTGGTAGTCTTAGCCTTAAATGAAGCCTCAAAAGTCCCCAGATAGTCCTGAAACCCATGCGTTCCGAGCCTACCACAGTACAAAAACGAAAACTTTAAATGGATTTTTCTCGAAACACGTTTTTTTCCGCGCCGTGCAACGTAACTCAAAAACTAATGAAGCTATCTACTTGAAATAAAGTGCAAATTACTCGTTAACTTATTGGTCATAGCATGAACCTAAAAGTTCAATATAATTTTCACAATAAATATTTTTTTTAACAATTTGTTTATAAAAAAACATTGTGTTTTTTCGTTTTTTTGGTCTCTAATTTTTATTTTACGTTTTTTTTGCTAATTTTAGGTTCATGCAATGCGTAAATATATTTTAATTCAAAAAAATTTCTCTTTTGTTTTTTATTACTTCAAAAAAATTATGTATGTCAATAATATCATGCATTTTTCCAAATTTTAACTAATGCTTTCAGTTTTACAGAAAAAATTCTTGAAAAACCCATCGTCCAGAGGGATTTCCCCCCTTAACTCTACGTGAAATTTAAATTTTTTTTTTATTTCTGAATATCTCGTACACGACTCACCCGATTTCAAGGAATATTTTTATATAAAAGCGTTTTATAACCGTTAGGTATATTAAAAATGTGTTTTAAAAAAAACACATATTTGGGTTTATAAAAAATATTTCAATTTTTTTTTTTTTTTTCAAAAATCAATTTTTGAAAACGAGTTGGTGAAATATTTTGAAATTTCGTTTTTAAGCTTTAATTATTATTTTTTTTTTTCCAAAATGGCAAAGGTGCCTATTTTTTGTTTTTGTTAAAAATTTTTACAAACAATTATTTTTAAAAAACGGCTCTTAAGAACTTCAATTTTCTTTTTTTTTTCTAAAAATTTCTTTTTATCCAAGAAATCAGAGGGAATACTTCGTTTTATGATCAAAATCATTAAAAGTATTTTATCAGTAATGCATTAAACCAAATTGTGATTTCCCTAATTTTTTTTTATAAAAAGCTTTAAGAAAAAAGCTAGGTTTAACATAAGAGCAAGTACTTCCAGGCTAAAAATTTTTTGGAAATACTCCTAAATGATACCATTTTCTTAAAACTTTTAAGTAGCTATATTCTAAGCAAAGAAAAAATCAAGGAAAGCACTCTTGTATGGCTGGCATAAAATTCCTAAGGTTAAAGTTATCTACAAAGAACAAAAGATTTTCCACTATTTTTTTTTTTTTTTTTATTTATTTTATTTTATTCATTACGACCCACACAGGCGGATTTCCCAAAATTCCTGGCCAAAACCTCAAAAATAAAGTAAGCCATGACGGTCGACGTGGCATATTTTTCTAATGTCATTGGCCTGTTACACCCAACGATGATTTGCATAAAATTTTTAACTCATATTTTAATTGTTAAAAATGGAAACAAAGTTTACCTTAAAGAAAAACAATTTACCTTGTTGTGCTTTTTAATTCCAAATATTAAGCCGGGAAAGTTTGACCTATTTTGAATCATGGATTATGCACCTGGGGATATTTGTCTATGTGTTTTCAGTGAAGTTTGTGTTAATTTCTCAAGTGTTTAATAAAAAAAAGAAAAAAACGTATTTGTTCGCAGAGCTTTAAAAGAAAACCATTTCATAACACTTAAAAGTATCAGATCCAGTAACATCGAACTATGTTGTTAGACTTATATAAATTGTACACATATAAGCTTTATATATATGCCAAATTAAGCTGCTACAAAGCGCTACTCTGCGAATTATACACATTGATTCGATTTGAATATGACAAAAAAAACAAATTTCCTTAATTTTAATTTTGATTTTAAGTTTACTTTTTGTATTATTTCAAGGTTTATCTTCTGAAAATGTGGTTATATACCGTAAAAACTTAAGACGGATCCATATGTAACAGATATTTTAAGAAAATATACAAAAAAAAAATCCAAAATCAAACGAATATCCCAAAGAATTGAAGTATTTATTAGATAATGTATGTTTATACAAAAAAATAATGGAATAATGTTTACCTTTTGTTTTTTAGTTGAAAATAATTGTTTTTTATGAATAAATTATGTTGTACTTAGCAGTTCCTTACTTTTTTTTTACCTAGAAAAGTGATTTATTAGTTTTGGCCATAAATTTAAAGAAATCCGCCTGTGTGCGACCGTTTGAAACAATGTTTAGGTTTATAGAAAAAATAACCAAATAATCCAGTCAAATAAGGGTTTAACCTCGGAATGAATGTTAGTAGAAATTTTTTTTGGTTAATATCTTCCTTTTGCCATTCTATAACATATCTCAAAAGTCTAGAAAAATCTCATGTCCGCTTGTCGCGATTTCAAGTCAAATCGCGAAATGGAGATTTTCAAAATTAGGAAAAATAGGCTATGGTATTATATACACATATGATACATGATTTCAAGGTATTTTTTAATGCTGATTCCAAAAAATCTAAAATCAAGACAATCTGACGTCTCTGGAAAAAGTTATACCTGTTTTTCATTTGTCAACTCATATTATTATAACAGTTGCAAGCTTACTGCCGAAAAACCCTTAAAAGTTATGGTAGATGGACCAAATTTTGCATGAAGATTTTAGAATCCATCATTATTAAAAATCAAAACAATCCATTACAAAAAAATATATACCTACGAAATAATGGTATTTTTTGATGGAGGGGCAAATTTTAGGATATGCACTAAAGAAGATTCTTGTTCATCTTAGGAATAAGTGCTAATAGGCTAATTTTTTCATTTTAATCTTTGTTTGGATATTCTTTAACTACCCTCAAAAATCTAAAAAAATTTCATGTCCTCAAGTCCTAATTTTGGAGGTTAAACTAAGTTAAAAAAATTAGCAAGAAAAGTTTAAATTTGTATATGTATACCGACATAAGCGACATGATTTAAGGGTATTTTTTAACACTTATTCCAAAAAAACTAACAATAAGTCAACCTGACCATCCATGAAAAGTAATTCACCTTATTCATGTTGATCTGACACAAATATCTGAAGTGTTGTTTTTCAATTTTTTTAAATCTGCACCTTATCTTCAAACCAGGAAAATTAGCACTTGCGGACATGAGATTTTTTTTAGATTTTTGACATAAGATATAGAATATCCAAACAAATTTAGAAACAAAAAAATTTGCCTATTAGCACTATTGCAAGATTGTACCAGGATGTTTTTTAGTGCATATCCTAAAATTTCCCCTTTTTTCAAAAAATACCAATTTTTCATAGATATGAATGTTTTTTTCATTGCATTTTTTTGATTCCTTAAAAGTTCGTCTGTCTGCCAGTCTGTCATTCTGTCTGGATGTCTGTCGGTCTGTATAAGGAGCTACAGCTAAAATCGATGGGCATATCCACTTCAAACTTGGTATGTAGCAGTTTTTGGGTCTTGTACAGAGTTATTTAGGACCACAAATAACGGTACCTGTCATATACCAATTTTGGAAAAGTATAATTTTCTCAAAAACGGCTCATTTTAATCTTTGTTTGGATATTCTTTAACTACCCTCAAAAATCTAAAAAAATTTCATGTCCTCAAGTCCTAATTTTGGAGGTTAAACTAAGTTAAAAAAATTAGCAAGAAAAGTTTAAATTTGTATATGTATACCGACATAAGCGACATGATTTAAGGGTATTTTTTAACACTTATTCCAAAAAAACTAACAATAAGTCAACCTGACCATCCATGAAAAGTAATTCACCTTATTCATGTTGATCTGACACAAATATCTGAAGTGTTGTTTTTCAATTTTTTTAAATCTGCACCTTATCTTCAAACCAGGAAAATTAGCACTTGCGGACATGAGATTTTTTTTAGATTTTTGACATAAGATATAGAATATCCAAACAAATTTAGAAACAAAAAAATTTGCCTATTAGCACTATTGCAAGATTGTACCAGGATGTTTTTTAGTGCATATCCTAAAATTTCCCCTTTTTTCAAAAAATACCAATTTTTCATAGATATGAATGTTTTTTTCATTGCATTTTTTTGATTCCTTATAATAATGAATATGAAAACCTTCATGCAAAATTTGGTTCATCTACCATAACTTTTAAGGGTTTTTCGGCAGTAAGTTTGCAACTGTTATAATAATATGAGTTGACAGAAAAACAGGTATAACTTTTTCCAGAGACGTCAGATTGTCTTGATTTTAGATTTTTTGGAATCAGCATTAAAAAATACATGATACATGTATCATATGTGTATATAATACCATAGCCTATTTTTGCTAATTTTCAAAATCTCCATTTCGCGATTTGACCTTGAAATCGCGACAAGTGCACATGAGATTTTTCTAGACTTTTGAGATATGTTATAGAATGGCAAAAGGAAGATATTAACCAAAAAAAAATTTCTACTAACATTCATTCCGAGGTTAAACCCTTATTTCTCCTTATTTGACTGTATTAAAAGTATTTTCTTTAGTTTTTATTTTTTATTTAATATAATCAAAATATTGAACTAAGCTCAATATAATATTCAAAACACTCACCTGAATATTTAATTCATTTCAAATTGCTTTTCCACTAATTCAATAAAACCATTATGCAAATTAGGCACGTCCCTAGCCTCCAATATCAAACCTCTCCAAACCTAACGGAGACAAGACCAGTCTAGTAAAATTTTGATTGATCTGTTGTTTTTTTTATTTTAATAAAGCATCCTGCGTACTCAGGAGTTGCAGGATTGCATCTAATGAATTTAATTCTGCTCGAAGATTTTCCTTGATTTTCAATAAAATAAAATTATAAATTGATACCACAATAATTGGCTTTTAAAATTTGATGATGATTGATGATTGGTAATTGTGTCAAACAAAATTTACAAGTATTTTTGAATAAAATATTTTATTTTATTTTCCATTTCCTCCTAAACGAAAATTTATGATTTATAAATTAATCAATGAAAATGCTTTGTTTGATTAAATTGTGACAATATTAATCTTACAAAATACAATTTTATTAAATCTTCATCTTTTCATAAAGGAAATAAAATAATATTTCATTTAAAAATATTGGAATAATTTATCAAATTTATAAACTCTCGTCTTTTGATTTTTAAAGAAATTTTATGAACAAGATGTGACAGAATAAAATCACATTCCAAACAATGATTATAAAATTCTCTTCAAATTAAAGAGACACAAAAATTTTGTTAGTCCACAGCAGGAATACATACCTCCGACGTGATTCCTTAAAAAAAAAAAACTTTTGTTACCATCTGGTCATAACTAATAATCCATTGTCTTGATTTCATTTTGATTACTCTTGTAAGGCTTAAATTAATTTATAACAAAATATTCTGCAAAACACCTGTATACTGATAAATTAGCTGACATAAATGCGTGCCTTTCAAAAAACAATAGATACTCAACTAATAATTACATAAAAGATGTGACAAAAATGAAATACAACACCTTCATGATTCACGCAATTTCGAATAACACACATTATTCTCTTGCAAATAATTCATATAAAGATAAATAAATAAAAATATATGATTTTTTACTCTTGTTGTTCGTATATTTTGCCACGTCGAAAAATATTCGCAAAATTTATTTCATCTGGTTTCTTGGTTCAAATCTCGGATTGCATGTTAATGTCGGTCGTCCAGATCAATGACCATTCTCCATTTATATCAAAATCGTGTTCTCGATGTCAAAACTGATTTCAAATAAATTATTTCTTTCTTTTTGACTCAATTTATGCCATTGTCAGCAGGAGGTAATTTATATATTTTTTTTTTTTCTTAAGATGCAGACGTTAACACAAATTCCTTTTCTCCTTTTTAATTGCGATATATGTAGGTACTATAATATAATCAAGTTATGCATTCGTAAAAAAAAGATGAGATAATAATCAAATATCAGACATGACATTACGATGTTAGAGAATGCAAAAAAGGTGGGTCTTAAAAGTTCGTCTGTCTGCCAGTCTGTCATTCTGTCTGGATGTCTGTCGGTCTGTATAAGGAGCTACAGCTAAAATCGATGGGCATATCCACTTCAAACTTGGTATGTAGCAGTTTTTGGGTCTTGTACAGAGTTATTTAGGACCACAAATAACGGTACCTGTCATATACCAATTTTGGAAAAGTATAATTTTCTCAAAAACGGCTCCTACGATTTTGATCAAAAAATTCAAACATTGATTTCTTAGACAAGATCTGTCTATTAATGAAAAAAATTTATTTTCAAAAACCGTTATTACCGGTACTTCCCATAGAACCGTATTTTTTTATCTGATTTCCTCCTAAACGCTTTACTTAATTTTAGAGTAAATTTTAATAAAAAACCCTAATACAGTTTTTATATCAATCAAAAAAAAAATTTTGAAAACAATTATTTTTGGATTTTTAAAAAAATTTTGAAATTTTTTTGAAAAATCGAATTTTCGAAAACGGGACATTGAATTTTTTTTTAATTTTAGTTTTAGGTGTTGATTAATAATAATACCAACTTTATTTTTAATTTTTGTTTCAAAAAGTTATTCATAATAAATTAGTTTTTTTTTTTTAAAACGGCTCTAACGATTTTGAAGAATAATTCAAAAAATGATTTTTTTTTATGAAAGAATCACTTTAACTTTAAGAAAAATTAATTTTTTTCAATTCCGGAAAAAAAAACATGAGGGCATTGTGGATTTTGTTCTTCCGTGATAAAGAGTAGGGTGTTTATTATACAATCTGCAAAAAAGCTGATATTTTATTACAACTATAAAGATTGATCTTACAGAAGAGAAGGAGCGTTTTTCGAGTTTTGTGTTGTATTAATGTCTCGTGTTGTATCAGCCAAAGAAGATTCCCAAGCTGCAGTGTTTCGTAGATTTATCTTCGGATTAGTTTAAAATGTAATGTAATATAGAATTAAGTTAAATATTAAGGGGGGAAATCCCTCTGGAAATTTTTATTTTTGCATTAATTTTGTTTTGCCTTATAAATTCATTTATCAACCGAAGAAACTATTTTCAGTGGTCTAAGCCTTAAATGAAGCCTCAAATGCCCCAAGACAGTCCCGAAACCCATGCCCATTGAACCTACCTCAGTACGAAAACGAAAACTTTCAACGCTTTTTCCTCAAAACGCGCTTATTTCCGCGCCGTGCAACGTAACTCAAAAACTAATGAAGCTATCGACTTGAAATAAATTGCAAATTACTCTTTAATTTCTTGGCCATTGCATGAACCTAAAAGTTCAACAAAATTTCTACAATAAATATTTTTTTTTACAATTTGTTTATAAAAAAACATTATGTTTTTTTCGTTTTGTTGGTCTCTAATTTTTATTTTTCACTTTTTTTTACTAAATTTAGGTTCATGCAATGCGTATAAATATATTTTATTGGAAAAAAATTTCTTTTTTGATTCTAAATAATTTTCTGGACCTGGACATTGCACGGCGCAAACTCGAGGCGTCAACTTTAAAGAGCTGTAGAGCCGCCATTTTTTTTTTTTTTTTGTACTTCAAAAAAATTGTATCAATACTTTATAATTCAATTATATTACATACTTTCCCAAATTTCAATAAATGCTTTCAGTTTTCCAAAAAAATTATTGAAAAAGCTGTCGTCCAGAGGGATTTCCACCCTTAAAGTGAGCTTTAAATTTGATTACACTGGTCGGCAAAACAAACAAAAAAAAAAGTAGGGAGCAAGAACTTTGTATGGTGTTTTTAATTGACTTTAGTGTGCTGAATTCAAAACTATTTACAGATCAATTCTATCACGTCTAGTTTTTGAGCTACACTCATTACTATTTTTGCTATAAACTCCCAAAAACTAATTTTCAATTAAGTTCTTTTTGATGTTTAGTCAAAAATATATATGTATTTTTCCGTAATATGTTTCTTTTTTGAAGTCCAAATTAGAAGACGAAAACTGGAATTTAGTTCAAAAACACCATTCATTGCCTTGAAAAAACAACCAGCCAGATTTTTAAGTATATTTAACATAAATTTCTTTTTTCAATATCTTTGAGAAAAAAAAAATAATTTTGAAAAAAAAATAAGTACCTTGAGGGCGTTTTAATATGGCGTTTCGAGATTAGATAAGTAGTTTTGCAAAAAAATAACTTAACGGTGATGTAATTAGACATCAAATGTACTAAAAAAAACTCGTTTTTGATTTGTTAATATTCAAGTATTTCGAAAACGTGACGTGGCAGTGAAAAAAAAACAAAAGGTTTTCAATAAAATTTTCAAACAAAAAATCTAAAATTCCTTAAATCACAAGAAATTTAATTAAACATAATTTTGTTTGGATAACGAAACCATTCAAATTATCTTTTTGTATCTAATTTTAAAAACAGATTTCTTTTAATTTTTTTTAATTATCCTTTCCATCAGAGTGAAATTTTGAAAAAAAAATGTAAGAAAAATGTAAGATGTAATTGTTCATAATTTTATGTTTTTAAGTACTTTACCTATTGGGTTTTTAGTCAAAAACAGAAAACAGAATGTTAAAATCTTTTGTCGTTTTAAAAATTAAAAAAAAAAATACTTTTGTTTTGTTCTTTTTCTTTTTATTTTTAGAGATGGTATTTTTAAAATGTAGGTTTCCTTGGATCTTCAAACCGGTTAGTTTTAATTAATTGGTCAAAGTCCTATTAAATAAAATATTAAATGGCAAAGTTTTTGTAAAAAAAAATCACTAATTTAATGTACAAGTAAAATATGGAAGCTCTTTCGATACTTACGATCGGTTTAAAGTTATTTAGACTTTCGACTTCGAATCGAAAAAACCTGTAAACATATGTGTAAAGTATGAAGATTTTTTAAATAGAAAAATTGTCTTAGGAAATACTTATGATTAATCTACTAAATAACTGTGTTTAATTTCTAAATTCCATGCCACTCTCTTTTTTGCATTTGGAAATTAACAAATCTATATAACTTAATTTTACGACTTTTAAAGAACTATTGTTAGCTTACACCTAAAACAAACTTTCTGAATTAAATAACACAAAAAAAAAAAAAACAAATTCATATTAAATATGTAAACATTTGAAAATGGTAACTGCCACGTAGAGAAAATACTTCTATTTTTCCATAGAATGCACCAGTAATGTTTTATTGAAATCATGTTTGTGGAACCCACGCAAAAATACAATATTCTCTCGTTTAAATATTTCTACTATATCGATGCAAGCACCTGAAATTGAAATTGTGATGGATGACGGATGTGCATACATTTTTAGATATTCGTTTTTGTTTGCCTACAATATGAAATGTATGCATGTACAGTGGGGTCTGTGCATGTGCAGGTTGTTAGAAACGAGTAGTGCAAAGCATAGTCACGCTTGGCTTTTGTTCTCACGTACAAGAATAGGATTCTATACACTTGCAAAAATTTGTTTTTTTTTTTCGGATGACAACAAAATGTCATGTCATCAGATGAAAAAGTGAATGTTCGCCGTCAGAGAAATTACTATAGGGCGATAGCAGCGGAAAAGTCATGATTTGGGTCGAATGTCTGTTCGCGGCGTTGTGTTAGTCCAATCAGAGAAATTGATGGTCATATGAACAATTTTTAAAACTACAGCATCCTTTAGAATTTAGAGAGATTACAATTCGATGGCATAGCCAAAAAAATCCATACAATATTAGTCTACAGCATATTTTTGATTTAAACCAAGGATGTAAAAATATCAATTAAAAATCCATAAAAATTTGCCTTATAAAAAATTGATTTTTAACAAAACTATTTTGCTAAATTGTTCAAAAATTCTACGAATATTAACAAAAAAATAATATTTAATTTACACATCTTTTTTTTTCAACGCAGAAAATTTTTACTTTCAAAAACTGTTTTTTTAATGCAAAATATTTTTATTGCTAGTAAAAATTTAGTTTTCATTGCAAACTTTTTTTTGCAATAAATATTTTTTGTTTTTAATTTGTAATAGAAAGCAAATGCATTAAAAAAATTATTTTTTACAACCCTAATCTAAACAGGCCACTCAAGAGTGGATTTAAAGCATTTATATAATTTTTTTTGAACAATAGATATACACTAGCGGAAAAAATTAAGGGTAAAAAAATTGTGTATTGAATTATATGAGTTACTGTTTGAATGTTCTTAATAAAGCAGTCACTATTTGCTTATAAGCTACAGATACGTTACCTTATAGAAAAATTAAAAATAATTGCATTTAAAAATTTTCACTTGCATTTTTTTCGCAGTTTTTTTTTGACGTGATAACGTCTTATAAATCGATGAACCATGGCAGCCACCACAAAAAAGTGACGCCATTTTCTCCCGTTCCACTCTCGCACTTTTGCAGTGCGGCCAAAAATTTCAATTAAAAATAAACTATTAGAGATACAAAAATCTCCTATAGCTTATTTGAAAGATAATAACTTAAAGCTTAATCCAAATGAAGGATTTTTAAAAATTCCGTCATTTAATAGGGTAAACAGGGGTAAAACGGAAAGATGAAATTTGCGCTAAAATCTAAACGCGTGGTTGTAGAGAGTTGATTCTTTTTGCTATAGATAGAAGAGACTGATTTATGGATAACTGCATTTAAAAAACAATTCTAAAAAATTTTGGAACTCCGCTATAACGTTTTGTTTGAACGTTGATCAGGTGTTGTGGGTATGACAAAATGTTGATTATGAGTAGGGGAAATTTTTTTTGACAATTCTAAAGATACCAGGTGAAAGATGAAGGAAAAAAAAATTAGGGATTTTTTTCCAAAACTCTGCGTTTCGAAATATGAATTTTTGAAAAATACCTACTCTTTTAGGGGTATTTTTGGGTAGTTTTTGATTTTTAGCTCTCAAGTTATATAGGACATGTTGGGCTGATCAATGCACATACATATGCAAAAAATTGGAATCGTTAAAAGAGTTTTGACTGAATACGGAGAAAAATAAATTTAAAAAAAACAGGTTTTTTTTTGCCGTTTTTAACCCATTTTCACCGTTTTTTATTTTTATCTTTTTTTCTTTAATAGATAGAGGAATATTGTATATGGAGTAATGATAGACCACGACTATATGTGTGAGAAATTTCAATAATTTTTGTAAACACAATTTTGAGATAACGGTAAAATAAAATTTTAGAATTCAACAGGTTATAACTTTTTACCAAAAGTAGATAGAAATTTTATTAAACATTTATGAGCATTCTGATACAACTACCTCAGTTGGTATATCACACATAACGCTAGACTAACTACAAGCCACACTATGTTAAATCAAGAAACTTGCGAAAACCATCATATAACCACCAGTGGAGATGTTCAATAATCCGTGCCTACCACGGAGAAGAAGACTACCAACACACACGCATGACATGCCCTTTGTATATAAAATCTATAGTACTATCATGAAAAAAAACAGCGCCACCAAAAAAGTAAGCTAGCGAATGAACTAAAAAATATGTCAAATTTCAAACAGAAATGTATATCTCATCTCCTTACTCCCATTATTAATTCGATCTAAGCGCCCTCGCGACCACTCAGGTAACGAACAAACTAAAAAATTGCACTTCATGATAGTACTATAGATTTTATATACAAAGGACATGCCAACCAACGACACCAACCAACGATCGTGTGTGTTTCCTTATTCCCTATTCTTCCCTCCCTCTCTTCTCGTCAGTCTTAACAAGATCTCTCAATAAAGAGGACGTCCAGTCCTATTGCAAATATAAACTTGTGTTTTATTTATTTATAATTACAAATTTATTATACAGTCCGCTAAAGTTATGAACAGATTATTGTTCACGGTCCTTCGTAGCCCAATATTGAGCTATGCACCTATTAAAATTACGTTTTTGTCTAAGTGAGAGTGGAAAATTAATAGAAAAACAAAAATACAAAAAAAAATTCTCGCGAGTGCAAAAAAAAAAGGATAACAGAATATAAACAAAACAAACCCTCGCGTGAACAAAGAAATACAAGTTAAAAAAAAAAAAAAAAATGTCAATAGATACCTACATTCATATAATGTAAGTGATTCAATTGGGTAACACAATGTATGGATCTTCAAGGACTTCCTGACTTATACCTATTCATCGAGCGAAAGTGAAAATCAGGAAGCAGATCTGGGTGTGCGTAGTCAACACGAATTCAACTGGGCAAGTTCCTGTGAAAGCATTTCACATACCAACACATTTTTGTGTTTTAAGTATCAAGCAGCTACATAAAAACAAACGTAAGTAGTTAATATCTACCATGATTTTATAAATCAAACAAACATTTTATAATAACAATACATATAGCTACTCAACACCTTATAAATACATATGTATGTACAAGTACATCATACATACTAAATAATTACATACCTACATACATAGGCATCTTGAGTCATAAAACACAAAACAAAACATTTTGAAATATCAATTCCCAACGATTTATAAAGGTACATAACACCATACTTAAAAACACACTTCAGTATGTACCTACACATTACATTTTGTTATGTACCTACCTACAAATGTCGCTCTTACTTCATTTACGAATGTTGTTATTTGCTTGATTTTGCGAATATTAAAAAATATAAAAATTTTACCTTTGCACATTAATACCCACTCTCAAGAAAAAAATTAAAATTAAAAAAAAAAATTATAAAAAAAATAATTCCATTTTGCAGTAGGTACAAATACCTTTCTGGTATGTAATGCATTCATAGATAGGGCATGTTATATGTTTATTTCGATCAATTTTACTTTTCAAGAACACATCTTAGGCGCATTGTTTCATATGAAATCATTAATGAAAATAAACCTTATATGTTATGTACATAACATACTTAGCAATTATTATGATGTAATCATATTTATCTTTTATGTACCCGCATGAGTGCATAAGATTGAAATTTTTTAATATTACTCTCAAGAACTCAAGCAATTTCGGCGTTAAAATAAATTAAAATCCTATTTACAAATCAGATTCATTATAGGTACATGAAAGATTTTCCCAATTAGATTTCCAATAAGGAAAAGCAAAAGATCAGTACAAATTCGATTACATTAAAAATACAATTCAACCTCAAACTACAAAACAAGAGACATCGCAATGGTGTCGTGGTCGCGTACACATACATCAACCACATAAATGTATAATTCGATGTAGGTAGATGGTAGTATTTTTTGCACTATGTAGGTACGCAAATAATCTATTTTGCTTGAAAATCTATCCCATCTTTTCCTTTCCTATTTTTTATGCGACTAACTTGGTGGTCAGCGTTGTGCAAATGTGCCCAATTGGGCCATTTGGCCCAAGAATTTATATTTTGGCCCCGTGCCCAGGGCCAACAGCAAATGGCCCCATTTAATGAAATTCTTTAATTAATACATGCATTTTTACAAAATAAATTAGTTGAATTAACAACTTGATGATTTTTTTAGTAGTTATCGACTAAAGATCGATTGTCAAAATATTTCGCGAACGCATTCACTGAAGAGAAAGGACGACAAATGATATTTGTTTTCCTTTATCTTTATATCTAGTTTAAACCTGATTGATATTTTTATTTCATTGGGAAAAAGACTAAAATGATTTATAAAAGTTTATGGCCAAAAAAAAAACAAAAACATTTAATAAAATCCAAAATAAATTAGATATATTAGATTTTTAAGAACCAATTTTTCTGGCCTTGTTCGGTAGTTCGGAAGCCCCGGTTGTTCGATCTTCATAAAAAAAAATTTGGGGACTTTATTTATAAAGTTATATCTAACATAGAAGAAACAGTTTGGATTTGGATCAAATAACTTATTCGGTCAAACCAATAGGCTGCGAGATATAGATCAATTACAGTTTTCCAACATTGCGGAATTCGCCATTTGGTGATGAAATGATCCAAAGACCAGGGCTTAAAAGCTGAAACACAATCACTCTTCAGGGCGTCGCTTCGTTGCGTTACGTTGAGAAATCCTCAAAGCGCGCTTCTGTCACTTTGACTTTGAACAGCTGATTGCAACATAAAATCTGCTGTCAAATAAAAAAAAACACAGTCACTCATAAAATTATTGGGCCAAGTCTTTATCTTGATTTAATTGTGGAAAAATGAAAAAGGATATTAATGTGTTTAAAAAATGCATAGAAATTTGTTTATTCTTTAATCCTATAGTTATAAAAACAAAACCAATCAAAATATATTGTTTTTAACAATAAAACTCAGTCTAAAACATCATTAAATTTTTTTTGTTTTTAATACGTAAATTGTTTTGATTTAAAATATCTCTATGTCGTTTTTTTGTGCAAAATCTATATAGAGAAATTAAAAAACACACATAGTTTTGCAATAATTTTTTTTTTTATTCACATTTGGCGCAATAATAATGTGAGCGACTGTAACTATGTCTGTTAAATGTCAGAAAGCGAGCAAAAGTTCAGTCTGGTTGAACTTTTGCTCGCTTTCTTACGTTTCCTTACGTTTGTCAAAAAAAGCGTACGTAAGAAAAGCGTCATTGTGTGAGGATACACAGATTTCCTATAGTTGAACTTTTCGCAGTTGTCAAAATCGACGGCAAAGCGTGATTGTGTTTCAGCTTTAAGTTTTTCTATTACCTTCTTTTTATTAGACTATTATTATTTAGTGACCCTTTTTAGCGACCGTTTTGAGTTTCCCAACGGCAACACTGCTTACTTGTATCTATAGACTATAATACCTACTTATGTATATCTTTAGTTTGTGTTTAACTTATCAGAAAAAATAATTAAATAAACAAAATATACCTAGTTTATGTGTTTTGGCATGTGTTTTAAAAAAAAACTTTTGCATGAAAAATGAAATGGCCCCTAAAATGTTGAAATGGCCCCGAAAGTGGCCCCTTATATTTATTTTCCAGGAACAACGCTGTTGGTGGTGCAGCTGTTGGAAAAGAAAAACCCCGTTAGGTCATCTTCATAGCCCCTTTTTATGTGTGAAGTGAGAATTTTGTTTTCGTCAGTCATTTAGAGGTACATTATTTTTGTTGCTTGTCACTACACATTACCCTTTTTGTTGTTGTTCGTTCAGATACAGAATTGTTTTTATGCCGCAGGTAGCTTTGTGATCCATCCACCCAGCACAGGCGAAGCGCACAAGATCATTAGGATTTCTTTTTTGAAGTCTAGATAATGTTGTTTTGTACTTATAATCGCGCCGTTTTCTTTTTTCTTTTTTTTTCTCTCTCTTTTTGGGTGGCTACTGGCTATACGTCCAAGTTTTTATTTGTGATGATTGATGATTCTGATGAGTATCTCTGATTCTGGGTGCCTATGCAGCAATGCTAAATTTAATTATGATTGAGCGGACGCATGATTGTTATTTGGCATTTATGGAGACAATCGATAGGTACATAAAGAAATGAAAATTCATTTTATAGTAGGTACTAGGTACGCTACGATATTTTTATTAGCTTTACAACAAAGCAGGATTTTGTTTTGTTATTGTTTAGCAAATAAATCAATGATCTGATCTGGATCACAAGGAAAATAAAACACAGCTATTTACAACTTGTGCTATAAATGTATCTTGCTTGTGTATAATGTCAAATTTAACCAAGCTTGTCACATATGTACAAAAGGAGAAAAATATAACTACATTCTACATATCAAAAAATAAAAAAAAATAATAAATTATTTATTTTCGTTGAAGTAATTTAGATTTTAAATGTCACATATTGGCATCTCATGTATGAGCCGCCAAACTATTAGCGAGTAAATAGAGGAAGTGGTCCTTTACCAAATGTGTAAGAATGTATCTATTTATTCGAGAATCTACCTCGCGCTACGCATTTTTCTATTTGTTTTGCAAAAGTATGTATGTAGCCCAACTCGTTTTTTGTGCGAACAATTTCTTTTCCTTTGTTTTAGGGCAGCTGTTGAAATAGAAAATTCCGTTAGGTCGTTTATTGCCCTTTTTGTAGAATAAGAATTCTCTTGTCATTGGTTCAGTCAAGTAGGTAGGCAGGCATACATTTGGTAGTACACCACACATTTTACTAGACAGTAAGATTATTACCATTTTTTGTCGGCTCAGATTGAGAATTCGTGTTTTATGGTGTATGAAGGTATTTTTGAGCGAAATTCTTTTATGAAAGATGGAATCACAATCTTAGACAGCCACATCACAGGGAATTCAGAATTATTTTATGATACCTATTAGTATTTTATTTTCGTTTTGATTTAGGTAGGTATAGTGGTGAGTTTGAAGTTCAGATGTGCTTAATTAAGTTGTGGTCATAATTCAATTAGGTACTTACAAAGCCAATTTAAACACATCTTCCTATGTAATAAATTGATAGATAGTGGCTGTTAGCGTTTTCAGTTGTTGTATCTCCATGGGTAGGATTTGGACACAAGACAATAAAAACAATATCACTTTTCTTAAACAGAAACAAAAAAAAAAACCTTTAATGTTTTATAAATCAAATAAAAAAAATAAAACAATAAAAAAAAAACAAAAGCAAGCAATAATATTATAAAGACAACTGCCATATTTCAATACCTAACTCGTTTCTTGACCTAACTAAAGGTTTATCACAAACTTATGCACTTAATAGGAAGTGTATATGTTAAATTTCTGGGGTTAAGAAGAAAATTGTCTCAGAAGGAAATAAAACAACAAAGACTGCAAAGAGTCCGGAACAAGTAGAAAACCATTATACAATCACAGTTTCATATCATATCAAACGTTTAAATCGATAAACAAACCCACATTCTGAATGCACAAACAGTTGAACTCAATTAATTTTTCATTTGAAGGAACTCATATTTTTGTTAAAAAAAAGACAAACAATTAAAACATAATAAATAAATTGCACGACTGGGGTCGCACGTACTTGCTCTTATGCTTAATGTAACTGTAATGTTAAAGCTTTTTATTCAAAAAATTTAAAATTTGATATTTTGAAGAAATTTCATAAGTAGTATAAAAAAATTAAATCTGTTTTTATAATTAATTAAACTCCGTTTTAAATTATCTTAAAAAAAAAAAAAAAAACAAATATGCCATTTTATTTCTCGTATAAAAAGGTATTTTTAGAAACAAATTTTCGAAAATTGTAGGAGCCGTTTTTTAAAAAAATAGTTTTTTATATATAAAAATTTTTTAACATTTTTCAAAAAAAAAAAGTTGGTATGCCATATTGAAGAAATAATTAATTTACACATAAAAACTAAATTTCAAAATTCTTCATTGATCCATTTTCAAAAAATTGATTTTTCAAAAAAAAAATTTTGAAATATTTAAAAAAAAAAACCAAAAATGCGTTTTTTGAAAATTTTCTAAAATTTTAATATTATCTTTACTTACACACTTTTGTATAAAAATTCATTTAAATCGGGTTAATGTTGTACGAGATATTCAGAAACGAAAAAAACCGTTCTATGACAGGTACCGTTAATAACGGTACAAAAAATATTTTTTTTTTATTTAAAAAGTTGGCTCTTATGTGTAGTACTACACACAAAAATTTTAATCAAAATCGTTAGAGCCGTTTTTGAAAAAAATTAACTTTTCTATTTCCGTTATATGGCAGGTACCGTTAGTTTTGGTCATAAAAAAAAAAATTCAATTTCCCCTCTAGGGAATCACCAAAAACTGCTAACTACCAAGTTTGAAGAAAATCACTTCACTCGTTTAGGCTGCAGCTCCAGATAGAGACAGACAGACAGACAGACAGACAGACAGAATTGCCGGACCCACTTTTTTGGCATTCTCCATCATCGTATAGTCATGTAAAATTGTTATCTCGAGTTCGATTTTTTTTACGAATCCTAAACTTGCCCTATAGTACCTATATCGCAAGTAAAAAAGGATTTGCCTGCATAGTGTGAAAACACTCAATCTTAAGGAAAGTTGTTGCCCACAAAGGGTAAACTTTTGATATTTCATATTGAGTGTGCGTTTTTACAAAATGCACATTCTTCCGAAAAAAAAAAAAAAAAATTGTTACCTACAAGGGTGAATTTAACATTTTGAGTGTGTGTTCTTACAAAACGCACATTCTTGCAGACAAGTTGTTACAAAGGATAACCTTTTACTTCTTATATTTTCACTTGGAGTGTATGTTCGCAGGGTGAATCATTTGTTCATGAGACAAAATTCATCCCAGCGTATATTCCTGCAGAAAAGCAGATCGCCCACATAGGGTGTCCTTTTCTCAATTCCATTTTGAGTGTACGTTCTTACAAAACGTACATTCTTACAAAACGTACATTCTTACAAAAAAGCAGATCGCCTACATAGGGTGCCCTTTTCACAAATCAATTTTGAGTGTGCGTTCGCAGGATGAATCATTTGTTCAGAAGACAAAATTCATCCCGGCGTACCTTCTAACATGAAACAAAGATGAAGCATTTGTTAAAGAGACTAAATTCAAACCAAAAACATCAGTTGATATCAAATGTTCAACAATACAAAACACTTCGAACACGTGTGTACATAATAAAAAAAATCAGTATCCATTAAAACTGCTCAAGAAAAGGCAGCTACATCAGATCGATCGCACTCATTAAAAAAGGTTTAGGAATTGAAAAATACTAAATTTATAAGAAAAACAAAAGTTCTTCATCCACACCTATGCAAGAGACCTGTTCAATTAGTTATTTTCAAATCACACAAATTAACTTAGGAATTAAATCATTGGAAGCAGAGTCATAAAGCAAACTCAATAAACAAAATTCAACAAACTAAGCAAAATCAAATCATGCAGAACAAAAATCCTAGTACATTTACATTTTACATCTATGTATGTATTTACTAACTTAAACTGTGTTATTTATGGGTTTATTGTGCAAGAGAAATATTAAAAAAAAAAAATTTAGGTACCTGTACATATATAAAATAAGGTACACAAGGTTGGTGTTCGGGGTTTGACTTTGGTGTTTTAGGTTGACTTTGGGTTGGGTAACTTTTTGACTTTGGGTTGGACTAGAGTGTGCGTCCTTACAACGCGCACATTCTTGCAGAAAAGGATCTACCTACAATGGGTAACCTTTTGACTTTGGGTTGGACTAGAGTGTGCGTCCTTACAACGCGCACATTCTTGCAGAAAAGGATCTACCTACAATGGGTAACCTTCTGACATTCAAGAAAAGGACCTACCTACAATGGGTAACCTTTTGACATTCAAGAAAAGGACCTACCTACAATGGGTAACCTTTTGACGTTCAAGAAAAGGACCTACCTACAATGGTTAACCTTTTGACATTGCAGAAAAGGACCTACCTACAATGGGTAACCTTTTGACGTTCAAGAAAAGGACCTACCTACAATGGGTAACCTTTTGACGTTCAAGAAAAGGACCTACCTACAATGGGTAACCTTTTGACATTCAAGAAAAGGACCTACCTACAATGGGTAACCTTTTGACATTCAAGAAAAGGACCTACCTACAATGGGTAACCTTTTGACATTCAAGAAAAGGACCTACCTACAATGGGTAACCTTTTGACATTGCAGAAAAGGACCTACCTACAATGGGTAACCTTTTGACGTTCAAGAAAAGGACCTACCTACAATGGGTAACCTTTTGACATTGCAGAAAAGGACCTACCTACAATGGGTAACCTTTTGACATTCAAGAAAAGGACCTACCTACAATGGGTAACCTTTTGACATTGCAGAAAAGGACCTACCTACAATGGGTAACCTTTTGACATTCAAGAAAAGGACCTACCTACAATGGGTAACCTTTTGACATTGCAGAAAAGGACCTACCTACAATGGGTAACCTTTTAACAGTAAATTAGAAGTATGAGCCCACAAGAGGCGCACGAGATAAAACGTAATAAAAAAAATTTTAAACATACACATTTCAAACATACATTTATAAAATATATTCCTTCAAGTAGGAAGCATGACTAAATATTTTCTTCTTTATTTTCTTTTCTTCCGAGCATTTCCAACACAGAGAAATGGCTAAGAAAGCCATATGAGACACGACACAGCTTTCTCAATTCTCTTGATTCTGTAGAATCAAAGTGGGCAGGGACATCTGTTCATAGATCAAACCCACAACACAAGGCACACAATGCAGTATATCAGCAATATTTCGTCATACATTAGTATTTTAACGAGGATAACAACCAAAGCAGCAGCAAGAACTATAAGAACGACAGCACAGCACCAACTTGTGATTCATCAAACCATCAACAGAATACACCAACAAGTTTCAGTAGCTCTTCAATTTTAACCACAAGCATTCAGCAGTATCTACAAGCCTCACAACAATCATCACCAAAAATTTGCAAAATAAAACGGATCAAGTTTTTCCACACACAAAGTAAACAAATTTTAATCTCAAAAAGTTAAGCAGACACTGAAAACACACCAAGAAATCTCCAGATATCTATTTGCCAATAATGGCAGATATGACACAACCACATAAACAGCTTTCACAACAACAAAACTGGCCTTGGACATTGTCAAGTTTCAAAACTCTGGTTCATGAAAACCACCAACTACGATATTCTCACGACTCTCAAATTAAACTCTCCAAGGCATCTAACAGGCTTTCAGTCTGGAGATTCATTTGAACAACGATCTCCTCTGTCACTATAGTCACTTCTGTACATAATTCCCGAATCGACTTGGTTTTTTCCATTGGCATTGACAAACACTCAGGGGCGTCAATGGTTTTCCCAATGTCCTTGAGCAAATGCTATTCGGAAGGAGCCCCAAAGCAGAACTTAACTTCAAGCAAAATAACAATCAGAAGATATTAAACCGAAGGTTTAAAGTGGGCAGGATGTTCAATAATCCGTGCCTACCACGGAGAAGAAGACTACCAACACACACGCATGACATGCCAACCAACGACACCAACCAACGATCGTGTGTGTTTCCTTATTCCCTATTCTTCCCTCCCTCTCTTCTCGTCAGTCTTAACAAGATCTCTCAATAAAGAGGACGTCCAGTCCTATTGCAAATATAAACTTGTGTTTTATTTATTTATAATTACAAATTTATTATACAGTCCGCTAAAGTTATGAACAGATTATTGTTCAGGAGATCTGTTGCGCCATGAACAGCCACCTGTGTGGGAAGTACCGTAATCTCAGTCTGGAAATTCCACATGGTTGACTTTAAAAAATTCTAACTTCTCTTGTAGGCATCTTTGAAATGAGATTGATACGTCATTTGAAAGGTGAAACAATAGGCTTTCACATGTTATAAAATTTTGTATAGGTTTTTAGGGAAAAAATTCATTTAATAGCATGAGAACATAAAAATAAATGTTTTTTTTTTGCTTTTTTTGATGAAATTTCATCGAGTTTAAAAAATTCTAGCTCTTTTTGTAGATGTCTCATAGACTTGATCTATATATATGTTTTTAGCTAAGACAATAAACTTTTAGATGGTGTAAAAATTTGTAAAGATTGTTGAAAAAAAAATGGATTTAATAGCGTGAGAAGATAAATTTACATGTTTTTTTTTTTGCTTTTTTAATGAAATTTGATCGAGTTCAAAAAATTCTAGCTCTCTTTGTAGATGTCTAATAGGCATGATCTATATACATATATATTTTGAGCTGAAGCAATAGGCTTTCAGGTGTTATAAAATTTATTATAGGTTGTTGTATCAAAAAAATGAGTTTTTGTGTGAAGTGATTTTTTCACTTTTTTCATAAGAAATTATTGTTTTCAATAAATTATTTTAATACTTTTTGCTCATTGTAAAAATTTAAAGATGGTTTTATTATTTAGAAGAAATATTTGGCTTTTTAATGGTATAATGTTTTTTGTGAGCTTTTAAAATAAAAAAATTAATATAATGAGAAAAGAAAAAAGGTATTTTTTTTTAGCTTTTTCTTTTAAATTATGATTGTTTGAAATAAATAAACGCTTCAAATGGCTCATTTTAAAAGCACTCAACCTGTTTTCCTACGACGTTATCACGTAAAATCATCGTCCGTTAACCAGCTTTACAGACAACCTCTTTTTTTTATTTTTCATCTAGGTACATTGCTTTTTACATTTCGCTTGGTTTTAATTTGTATTTAAATTAATGGCCAATTACAACGTTATGTGGTCTTCCTGATTGTTAAGTGAGAGGGAGACCGCCATAACAACACTTCCGCTGTGGTAAGCTATTGATTTCCCATAATAATTATAAATTCCCATATTTTTACATTTAATATAAAATATCTCCCTCAAGTGATAGTTATTATAATAATTATTGCGTGAAGCATATCTGTTAAAAAAAAAATCCTCGAATATCGTTAAATAATGATGCCCATTTTATTAATAGCCAACATATTTTTTTCGTTTAATCAATTGAGTTTAACAAATAAATCAATGGAAAAGCCTTGTATGATTGATATATGAAAACATTAATCTTACAAGCACGATTTATTAAATCTTCACCATTACATAACGAAAATGAAATATGAAATGTAAAAATGTTTGAATAATGTATTCTTTTATATTTTTTCCAAGAAATCATAAGAACACGATGTGTGACAGAGTTAAATCACATTCGCCAAAGTTATCATAAATTCTCTTTCAGATTTTGAGAGATGAAACAGTTATTTAAGCCCACACGACAGAAGGAATACGTTTTGGTGATTCTTTTAAATAATCCTTTTTTTTAATCCTTTTTGGTTTCAGGTATATTTTCTTTTGTCACGGCTCGCAAAATATATTTTTTTCGTTCTTTGCTTTAAAAATCAGATTTATTTCTAGACTAGACACAGTATTATCAATTGGCATTTATTCCATTTAAATAAAATTATGTATCAGATGTGAAAAGTGTTTTTCAAAATAAGATAATATGTGTTTTTACGTATTATGCGCGTCAAAAAATTACACCGACATGATAAAATAAAAAAATATATATTCATTAACTCATTTGGTCATTCAGATCCATGAGAATCAACAAGAACGATGAAAATTCGTTAGACTTTTATTATGATTTTGTCGTTTCATAAAAGTACCAAAATGGTTGAAATATTGAATGGTTTAAAATCGAATATTTACTAAAAAGTGATTATAATAAAGTTATCTATAATTCGAATCCATTGCGATAAGTCGTCCCACAGTGGCCCGTTTTGACTTTTTTGCTTGCAAAATTAATATCTTCTAAACGAATAAAGATATCGATACAATTTTTTTTTATATGGAAGGTAATTTTCAAAACTATGACAATTATGAGTTGCAAAAAAATTTGTACAGGGTGTTTCAGAAATTGGTTTAAAGTAAGAAGGTGATAAACACAATGGTATTTTAATACAAAATCGTCAAAAATCCTTTTCCGAAATTTTCTGAGGGAAGTGACATTCATACATACTTAAGAAAAAATGAAAAGAACAAATTCAAGCGCAAAAGTGGCAAAATACAAAAAGAATTTTTTTAAGTAGGTATTCTAAGCATTTTGAAACCTATAAGCAATCTTTTAAGATTTTACCTAGTGCAAGTTTTCCTCATGCATCTTTAAATCTATAAGTTTAATATTAAACTTGTATAGGTATATATTTTTTGTTTATGTTAATTATTGCTTATTTTATAATAAAATAAAAGAATAAACTTTTTGAGGAAAATTGGCCTCAAAGTCAAATTTATCATGCAAGAAAAAATAAGAGCCTTTAAAAATTAATGTTTGAGTAACGAAAAAAAAAAAATGCACGACTGGCGGGCGTCGCAGGTACTTGCTCTTATGGTAAATATAACTCTAATATTTAAGCTTTTTATTGAACAAAAGTAGTTTTTTATAATTAATTAAACACCGTTTTTTTTGGAATTTTTGGAAAAAAATTTAAAATCGTTAGAGCCGTTATTTAAAAAAATAATTTTGAAATAAATTAACTTTTCAATTACCGTTATATGAAAGATACTGTTAGTTTTGGTCCTAAAATAATTCAATTTGTCCTCTAGGGAATCACTAAAAACTGTTAAGTACCAAGTTTGAAGAAAATCGCTTGAGTAGTTTAGGCTGCAGCTTGAGGTTTTTAAACCAAAGACAGACAGACAGACCGACATAACTGCCGGACCCACTTTTTTGGCATTCCCCCTCATCGTAATGTCATGTAAAATTTTCATGTAGAATTAAGACCTTAAGACAGAAATCCTCATTAAAATAAGTAAGGGCATGCCAAAGTATGCGTTTTTCTTAAAACATTGCTAAGTGTATCAACGATAAAACGTTATTGTTCAACAATTTTACGAAGAATATTCTCAAGAATCAAAAAATCGTGATATTTGAAACCTCTACAGACACAAAACAAAGAACTCGTATTTTGCAAGATTTAATTTTTAAACATGAAAAAAAAGGAAGAACAAAATGAATGACTTCATCAAATCAAATCTCTTTACATCAGTTCGATGCAAAATGATGCAATAGAGTTTTTGAATTTATTTTGAGAAATACATGAGTTTGATTAAGTGTTCTTTAAACCTTTTTTTTCATACAATTTTTAACGTCCAAAAAGTGTGTGAAAAAGTAGAGTTTGAAAAAACATTTAATTAAAAAATTAGTATTTTGAAGCCATTTTTCTAGTTTTTTAAGTCCATAGCTAAGAAAAAAATAAAGAAAAAAAATTGTTTTCATCATAAAAATATCATCAACTTTAAACAGTTGTCTATAAGGCACACCAATAAAACAAATGGAATAATTTTTTTCGATTACTCGATCTCCAAACATTTTTGAATCCAGTGAACTTAAAAGTTTTGCATTGTAGACGCAAGGGAAAAATCAATATTGCACGCACTTTTGCATAAACGGACCACAATGCGGCCGTTAAAATTAATCTCTCTTTTTCAGATAAATGTTTTCAATATTTTCATAGAACTTTTCTGAAAACTCTAGCATTTAGCATTTTATGCTTTGCCATTGGCATCAGAAATTCATAATAAATAACCATTCACTTGTGCCATGAGACAACCAAAAAATATGCTCCTCATACATAAATACATAATACGAACCTGACCCAGGGAACTTCTTTATGTTGAGCCTCTCGTTCATGAATCCATAATGCATGGCAATGAGTTAACTTGCAAAATCTCCTCACAAACAGTTTCACCTGTCTCTACTGTAATCAATTATTGCATTTATGAAAAATTAGAAAAATGTTTATTCAACAGATTCGGTTTCTTCTTCAGAATGGTAAATGCCAATCAAATAAGTTAAGAAAAAATAGCTGATGAGGCTGATGAAAACGTTGGAGTTCAGTACGAAATTACCTACGTAATTTAGCTACCATTATAATCTATTTTCTATTTTGATTCATTATCCAAAGAAAAAAGGATCCTAATAAATAACCTTCGCTAAGCAAATTCATATGCGGGATTTCTTCAGGTTTTGGAAAATTCAGATTTAACCTCTTTTGAAGATGATAGAAGAGAAGTTAACCTAATGTTACGCACATAAATAAATTTGCAATTTCATTCAACTATATTCACGTGGATTATATTACATGACGTTAACAAATCGATTTGGATATACGAAATCCCACAAAACAATATCCTGTGTAACAAAGTTCTACTTAACAAAGTCTGGGTATGTTGTATGCATGAAAATAGTTTTTTTTTAAATAAGGTTTTATTCGATATTTTTGAACTTTGAGGGTTGCAATTCAAATAACCACACAATGGATTGTTAAGTTTATGGTTATAAGGATTTAAATTTAAATCTTTTTCTACACAAAACTGATAAATGTAAATAAAAAAATTAAATTTAAAACCGCTTTGCAATGGAAAAAAATCTTCCGAAAATAGTGCGCAGCTTGATTTCTTTTATAAAAAGATGAATTTTTAGGAAAAAAAAAATACAAAATCGTTACTAAAACAATTTTTTATTATTTAAAAAAAAAATTAAAAAAAAACACTTGAATTTTTAATCGAAAACGTTTGATCCGTTTTTGAGAAAATTAAACTTTTCCATTGGTATATGACAGGACGTTTCATCACCATATTTCACAGTTTCAGTGATTTTTTTTTAATTCTCAGTAGCTACTCAGATTTTGTACAATTTATATTCTCAAAACAAAATCAAATCAGGGGGGCTTTCTCTTAGAAAATATAACACATTAATTTGTATGATTTAAAAAGTTTTGTGTTATGGTTTCTGTTTTTCGGATTTGTTAAATGATTTGCTATTATACCCACAACTCGTGCACATATTAAAAAATACCCCCACATTTCCGATGAAATTTGAGAAATAGAAAATTGTGGGTAAAGGATTTGTATGATGTACATAATATGAGAAATAATCCCAACGCAAACTAGCCAATTTTTATTTGCGAAATAATTGAAAAAAAAACGAGTAATTACTGAGTTTATATTGGATTTTAAGGGGATAGCTAAGCTATTAGTATTTAAAGATCTTTTAGGGTAAATATAAATTTAGTTAAAAAGAGCTAGCAGCATTAACTTTGCTTCATTTTTATTTTCTTAAGAATTTAAGGTGGACAAAATAAATTCTGTTAGGTTAGTAGTCGTAGATTTATTTTCCTTTAAGGAACCCCTGTTGTTTAGTTGAAAATAATGCTTTGCAATAAAAGTAAACGGTGTTAAAAATAATAACATTTTGACCTAAAGACATCTTTTAAGATGCGAATTTATGAAAGAAAAAAGTCTTCATGATGAATAAGGACTTCACCAAGCAAAAAAATTTGCTCTAAGACCTCTTTTAAGATGCAAATTTATGAAAGAAAAAAGTCTTCATGATGAATAAGGACTTCACCAAGCAAAAAAATTTACTCTAAGACCTCTTTTAAGATGCGAATTTATGAAAGAAAAAAGTCTTCATGATGAATAAGGACTCCACCAAGCAAAAAAATTTACTCTAAGACCTCTTTTAAGATGCGAATTTATGAAAGAAAAAAGTCTTCATGATGAATAAGGACTTCACCAAGCAAAAAAATTTACTCTAAGACCTCTTTTAAGATGCGAATTTATGAAAGAAAAAAGTCTTCATGATGAATAAGGACTTCACCAAGCAAAAAAATTTACTCTAAGACCTCTTTTAAGATGCGAATTTATGAAAGAAAAAAGTCTTCATGATGAATAAGGACTTCACCAAGCAAAAAAATTTACTCCATAACTTCTTTTAAGATCCGAATTTATGAAAGAAAAAAGTATTCATTATGAATAATGACTTCGCCAAGCAAAAAAATTTACTCTAAGACCTCTTTTAAGATGCGAATTTATGAAAGAAAAAAGTCTTCATGATGAATAAGGACTTCACCAAGCAAAAAAATTTACTCTAAGACCTCTTTTAAGATGCGAATTTATGAAAGAAAAAAGTATTCATTATGAATAATGACTTCGCCAAGCAAAAAAATTTACTCTAAGACCTCTTTTAAGATGCGAATTTATGAAAGAAAAAAGTCTTCATGATGAATAAGGACTTCACCAAGCAAAAAAATTTACTCTAAGACCTCTTTTAAGATGCGAATTTATGAAAGAAAAAAGTCTTCATGATGAATAAGGACTTCACCAAGCAAAAAAATTTACTCCATAACTTCTTTTAAGATCCGAATTTATGAAAGAAAAAAGTATTCATTATGAATAATGACTTCGCCAAGCAAAAAAATTTACTCTAAGACCTCTTTTAAGATGCGAATTTATGAAAGAAAAAAGTCTTCATGATGAATAAGGACTTCACCAAGCAAAAAAATTTACTCTAAGACCTCTTTTAAGTTGCGAATTTATGAAAGAAAAAAGTCTTCATGATGAATAAGGACATCACCAAGCAAAAAAATGACTTTAAGACCTCTTTTGAGATGCGAATTTATGAAAGAAAAAAGTCTTCATGATGAATAAGGACTTCACCAAGCAAAAGATGCGAATTCATGAAAGAAAAAAGTCTTCATGATGAATAAGAACTTCACCAAGCAAAAAAATTTACTCCAAGACCTCTTTTAAGATGCGAATTTATGAAAGAAAAAAGTCTTCATGATGAATAAGGACATCACCAAGCAAAAAAATGACTTTAAGACCTCTTGTGAGATGCGAATTTATGAAAGAAAAAAGTCTTCATGATGAATAAGGACTTCACCAAGCAAAAAATTTACTCTAAGACCTCTTTTAAGATGCGAATTTATGAAAGAAAAAAGTCTTCATGATGAATAAGGACTTCACCAAGCAAAAGATGCGAATTCATGAAAGAAAAAAGTCTTCATGATGAATAAGAACTTCACCAAGCAAAAAAATTTACTTTAAGAGCTCTTTTGAGATGCGAATTTATGAAAGAAAAAAGTCTTCATGATGAATAAGGACTTCACCAAGCAAAAAAATTTACTCTAAGACCTCTTTTAAGATGCGAATTTATGAAAGTCTTCATGATAAATATGGACTTCACCAAGCAAAAAAATTGACTTTAAGACCTCTTTTAAGATGCGAATTCATGAAATAAAAAAGTCTTCATGATGAATAAGGACTTCACCAAGCAAAAAAAATTGACTCTAAGGCCTCTTTTAAGATGCGAATTTATGAAAGAAAAAAGTTTTCATGATCAATAAGGACTTCACCAAGCAAAAAAATTTACTCCAAGACCTCTTTTAAGATGCGAATTTATGAAAGAAAAAAGTCTTCCTGATTAATAAGGACTTCACCAAGCAAAAAAATTGACTTTAAGACCTCTTTTAAGATGCGAATTTATGAAAAAAAAAAGTCTTCATGATAAATATGGACTTCACCAAGCAAAAAGATTTACTCTAAGACCTCTTTTAAGATGCGAATTTATGAAAGAAAAAAGTCTTCATGATGAATAAGGACTTCATCAAGCAAAAAAAATTACTCTAAGACCTCTTTTAAGATGCGAATTTATGAAAGAAAAAAGTCTTCATGATGAATAAGGACTTCACCAAGCAAAAAAATTTACTCTAAGACCTCTTTTAAGATGCGAATTTATGAAAGAAAAAAGTCTTCATGATGAATAAGGACTTCACCAAGCAAAAAAATTTACTCTAAGACCTCTTTTAAAATGCGAATTTATGAAAGAAAAAAGTCTTCATGATGAATAAGGACTTCACCAAGCAAAAAAAATGTACTCTAAGACCTCTTTTAAGATGCGAATTTATGAAAGAAAAAAGTCTTCATGATGAATAAGGACTTCACCAAGCAATAAAATTTACTCTAAGACCTCTTTTAAGATGCGAATTTATGAAAGAAAAAAGTCTTCATGATGAATAAGGACTTCACCAAGCAAAAAAAATTGACTCTAAGACCTCTTTTAAGATGCTAATTTATGAAAGAAAAAAGTCTTCATGATGAATAAGGACTTCACCAAGCAAAAAGATTTACTCTAAGACCTCTTTTAAGATGCAAATTTATGAAAGAAAAAAGTCTTCATGATGAATAAGGACTTCACCAAGCAAAAAAATTTACTCTAAGACCTCTTTTAAGATGCGAATTTATGAAAGAAAAAAGTCTTCATGATAAATATGGACTTCACCAAGCAAAAAGATTTACTCTAAGACCTCTTTTAAGATGCGAATTTATGAAAGAAAAAAGTCTTCATGATGAATAAGGACTTCACCAAGCAAAAAAAATTACTCTAAGACCTCTTCTAAGATGCGAATTTATGAAAGAAAAAAGTCTTCATGATGAATAAGGATTTCACCAAGCAAAAAAATTGACTTTAAGACCTCTTTTAAGATGCGAATTTATGATAGAAACAAGTCTTCATGATGAATAAGGACTTCACCAAGCAAAAAAATGTACTCTAAGACCTCTTTTAAGATGCGAATTTATGAAAGAAAAAAGTCTTCATGATGAATGAGGACTTCACCAAGCAAAAAAATTTACTTTAAGACCTCTTTTAAGATGCGAATTTATGAAAAAAAAAAGTCTTCATGATGAATAAGGACTTCACCAAGCAAAAAAATTACTTTAAGACCTAAAGTCTTCATGATGAATGAGGACTTCGCCAAGCAAAAAAATTTACTCTAAGACCTCTTTTAAGATGCGAATTTATGAAAAAAAAAAGTCTTCATGATGAATAAGGACTTCACCAAGCAAAAAAGTTTACTTTAAGACCTAAAGTCTTCATGATGAATGAGGACTTCGCCAAGCAAAAAAATTTACTCTAAGACCTCTTTTAAGATGCGAATTTATGAAAAAAAAAGTCTTCATGATGAATAAGGACTTCACCAAGCAAAAAAATTACTTTAAGACCTAAAGTCTTCATGATGAATGAGGACTTCGCCAAGCAAAAAAATTTACCCTAAGACCTCTTTTAAGATGCGAATTTATGAAAAAAAAAAGTCTTCATGATGAATAAGGACTTCACCAAGCAAAAAAATTTACTCTAAGACCTCTTTTAAGATGCGAATTTATGAAAGAAAAAAGTCTTCATGATCAATAAGGACTTCACCAAGCATAAAAATTTACTTTAAGACCTCTTTTAAGATGCGAATTTATGAAAAAAAAAAGTCTTCATGATGAATAAGGACTTCACCAAGCAAAAAAAAATTACTCTAAGACCTCTTTTAAGATGCGAATTTATGAAAGAAAAAAGTCTTCATGATCAATAAGGACTTCACCAAGCAAAAAAATTTACTCTAAGACCTCTTTTAAGATGCGAATTTATGAAAGAAAAAAGTCTTCATGATGAATGAGGACTTGACCAAGCAAAAAAATTTACTCTAAGACCTCTTTTAAGATGCGAATTTATGAAAAAAAAAAGTCTTCATGATGAATAAGGACTTCACCAAGCAAAAAAATTTACTCTAAGACCTCTTTTAAGATGCGAATTTATGAAAGAAAAATGTCTTCACGATGAATAAGGTCTTCACCAAGCAAAAAAATTTGCTCTAAGACCTCTTTTAAGATGCAAATTTATGAAAGAAAAAAGTCTTCATGATGAATAAGGACTTCACCAAGCAAAAAAGTTTACTTTAAGACCTAAAGTCTTCATGATGAATGAGGACTTCGCCAAGCAAAAAAATTTACTCTAAGACCTCTTTTAAGATGCGAATTTATGAAAGCAAAATGTCTTCATGATGAATAAGGACTTCACCAAGCAAAAAAATTTGCTCTAAGACCTCTTTTAAGATGCAAATTTATGAAAGAAAAAAGTCTTCATGATGAATAAGGACTTCACCAAGCAAAAAAATTTACTCTAAGACCTCTATAAGATGCGAATTTATGAAAGAAAAAAGTCTTCATGATGAATAAGGACTTCACCAAGCAAAAAAATTTACTCTAAGACCTCTATAAGATGCGAATTTATGAAAGAAAAAATTCTCCATGATGAATAAGGACTTTAAAATTTTTTATTAAAAGTTTAAATTAATAACAAAAATATGAAATTACTTACCATACCAAGAATAATTCTATAATCAACCTGCACATAATTTAATCCCAAGAATTTGACCTTAACTGGTTGATTGTTGATCTTACCGAAATGAAAATTCAAGGAAATAACATCACAAAATATTTATCCAGTCTTAAGTGAATAAAATTTATGCAAGGAATTCTGTTTGTTTGTTTTTATTTTGCGGTGACAGAATTCTAGATAAATTTTATTCAAAATAAATTACTAAAGTTAACCATTTTCTCCTTTTTTTAAGTAAAAAAAAATAATAATAATACGTTAAAGTGATGCTGATGCATGTCTTCTTATGTTATTATCCAAATAGCTTTAGAAAATTGTGTTGACACAACTCAACTTTAAAAATTAAAAAATTATTAAACTCCCTTTATTGTAATCTGCTGACCTTTTGATATCCCACATGGTAATGTAATTTTTGTCCCAGAATCTGAGAAAGGAAATAAATATTTTTCTGGAATTTTACGAATGTGGTAATTAAATGGAATCTATTGTGTTTTCATTTTTTAACTCTCACAAGAAATAAACAACAAAGAAAATAATAATTTAATGACTTGTAAAAAAAACAAAGAATGCGACAACAAGATTTTTAATGAGCAGTTATCACAGATAGTAGGGTACAAAATGAGCAGCTTTAATTAGCAGCTATTTAATCACTCTAATAAATTGAAGAAAACCTACCTTTAATTCAAGAAACAGAGCTAGGAAAGAAACACGTTTTCAGATTTTTTTCCCACAATACTCAGAAGTTTTACACTTAACAATCTTAAAGTTCACATTCAGTACATAAATGTTGCACATATTTTGATTCCAAAGAAAAAGTCATGCCTAGACTCACAAGAAGTAATAAATGATTTGCTAAATCATTCCATTGATTTATAAATACATGCAGAAATTTACAAATATCCAACAAAATAATATAAGTACACGAATATGTACTGAATACTCTACTCATTAGAACGTGAGAATAATGATTTTATGTGATGGACATATGTTTATATTGTTAATGTACAGATTACAGAGTTGAATGAATGATTTAAATACATATGTACTGAGTACACAGTTTCTTTTGTATAGAGCACTCTATATTGTACTAACTGAGTACAAGTTTTTGTGTACTCAGTACAAACATTTATGTTTTTAGTACCTACAGACTTTTTGCTGCTGACAGACTGGTAAATAATACAGATTTAAGAAACTCAAAGTGTACATTTATGTACTGAATAAAGTCTTTAATGTACTGTATACAGGAATTATTTATTAAGTACAGGTAATTGTATACTACGCACAGACTTTTATGTACAACACAAATTAGAAAATTAGATATCATGGACGATCTTTGATGTTAATGTTCATAAATATATGCATACCCGATAAAATCATAATAAAAGTACCCCAATATGTACTGAATAATAAACTAATCTGGAGATTTTATGTGATGGAAATACATATTCTATATGTACAGACAAAATAGTCGTAGGACTGGTTTAAATACATTTATACTGAGTACACAGTTTATTTTACATAGAGTACTCAATAATGTACGAATTGAGTACAAATTTTTGAGTACTCAGTAGAGAAATTTATGTTTTCAGTACAGACTTTTTGATACTGATAACAGACTTGTAAAAAATTTATGAACTGAATAAATGCTTTAATGTACTGTATAAAGGCATTATTTATTGAGTACAGGTGTATATTTACTACGCACAGATTTGAGAATTAGAGAGCAGACATAACTTGCTCTTACGATTTTTTTTTATATCTTTTCTTAAGATGGAGAGTTTCGTTCGGTACATAAATTGAAATGTGAACTCTTCACGTGTAAATTATATTCAGTACAAAGAACAAAAGTTGTAATTCCTAGTAAATATCGTTCCAATTGATTATTCAAATGAAATTATGTAATGTGTATATTGTTTTCTCGTTAGTTTATGTCATACAATTCAGTTTGCAGATTGATAAACTTCTGCATTTTATATAAGTTAATTAAAGTTCTCTATAAATTATTATTACAAAATATGATTTGAGAAGCTACTTCTTGTGCATTTCCCAGAATAACTAGACGAGCAAAATGCAAATTCTCTTATTTTTGTTCTACGTCAAATTCGTAGAAATCGTTGAAGCAAAAGGAAATGCGATGTTAATTTATAGAACGAAAGGTCAGGGGTTGTTAGTTGTAAGCTGTAAGGTATTGGAAGAAATAATGTCGGTCAGTGCACAATCACTTTGTATAGAAGAAGTAAACACTCCTAATTGACATGTATTCTTCTTAAGTGCAGTGCAGAGCACTGAAAACACCGTCAAGAACTGTTTTGATACCTACCATATTGCTTGTTTTTGCCAATTATATGTTTGGAATGTTTGTGTCACGTTTTGGTTGGAAATGATGGTTCTCTGGTACAGAGTGAAGGAGACTAGAGAAAGAAATTGTCAGTTGAAAATATGAATGTCACAATAAACTTTGTTCAATTACAGATAGAAAGATATCCATGTCCTGAATGTTGAGGTGGCGATGGCGTTTGGAAGAAGTGAGTAACATATAATAATGGAAGAACCATCGAAGATTTTGGACCGATTACAGTGATACACTCAAAAATTACTCGGAAGAAAACCTTTTACGGTTTTTCAGCGCTTGTCGAATGGATTATTTATGGAATGTACAAATTTCATGGGTGGCCAAAAAATTAATTTGTTATTAAGTACAAAATAAAACAATTAAAATTTCTTTTGATTTAAGCTATTTTTTGAACCAATACTTAAAATTAAATTAGATTTGAAAATTTCCTAAAAACGAATTTTTCATAAAACGAAGCAACTTTTTGTTCCCTTGAAGGTTATTTCTAAAAAAGTTTGACTGTTGTAAAAAATCATTTTCTTTTCTTTTTAATGCATTTGCTTTTGTATTGGAATTCAAAAAATATTTTTTTGCAAATGATATACAAAAATTCCACTAAAAAAATTATTGTAACCAAAAATATTTCTTGTATTAAAAAAATGTTAGGTATTGCAAATGAAGAAAATTGCATTGAAAATTAAATTTTTATTGCAAATAAAAATATTTTGAATTCAAAAAATGTAATTACAAATAAAAAATGTTCTGCATTGAAAAAAAAAATCAATGCAAAATTGCCAATAAAAAATTATAATATAAAACATTTAAATAAATGAAATAGCAAGGCCTAATGAGCAACAACTCTCAACCAGCGTTGCCAGAGTATTTTAGAGACAAGAAGCCGACTTTTAAAAATCTTGGAGCCAAAAATAACCACTTTTAAAAATATTCCAAAAAAAAAGCAAACCTTTTTTTTTTGTATGAGTTTTTTGATATTTTTTAAATTTTCAAATAACTTTTGCTTATCATTGATGGGGGTTAAATTAAATTTAGTATACATAAAAATGTATGCAAATTGGTTGTCTCCACCCACACCTCTGGTGGAAAATGCTTTGATTTTAAAGTTGCCATGTTCAAAATTAAATGATACATTGGGACAATCTTCCATCGTTAAAGCGATAGACGCAATTTTCTCACAAAATGACTTAAACACTAAAAAAAAATATTTGAACACAATGGCAACACTTATAATATTTAAAATATACATTTTTAAAATGTAAGAAGTTTATTACTTACTACATATTTATAAAATTAAAATTAAGTACCTTGAATAAAGTGTTTTTGAAAAACGCAAGGAAAAATTAAAAAGTTTTTAAAAAATGACCTATTCGTCTTCTGAATTCAACTAACAATATGGCCAAAACATTTTGAAACATAAATTCATATTTTATTACGATAAAGTTTGAAAAAAAGTCATTAAAAATTTTTTTTAATATAATTTATTTTCAAAATTCTGAGTCTTCAACCGTTTTTTTTTCAAAAACTCTTCATTAAAGGAGAGTGGGCATTTTGGCCCATTGGTGTAACACATTGAGACATACATCAAATGAAAGGTCTCGATGAGTGTACTATTTTATATTTTTGTATGGCCACAAGTCTGTATCTCGTGCAGGGAAAGTGCAGTGATGCATTTTATGTCTAAAAATGTATGTAATAAAATTCAGAAAAGTATATATTTTGACTAGACGCTCGATTAACTTGGTTCAAAAAAATTACATAACTGTGTTGGGAGATCAATTGGGCTATTCCATCACCAGTTTTCACCCATGACGCAATGCATTTTTCGGTTTTTAAAACACTTTTGTATGGGACGTGGCTTATTTGTATAACACATTGATACAAACTTCAAATGAAAGGTCTCGATTAGTTTGTTATTTTTTTATATGGCCAAAAGTCTGTGTCTCGTGCAGGGAAAGTGGAGTGATGCATTTTATGTTTAAAAATGTATGTAATAAAACTTAGAAAAGCATACATTTTGACTAGGTGCTCGATTGACTTGATTCAAAAACATTATAATAACTTTGTTTTGTTGGACTAATCCATCAACTGCTCTAATTTTCAAAAAAAAAAATGCATTTATTGGTTTTTATGGATTTATGAAATGCAATACCAAAAAATGTTTGAGTTAGTATATGATTTTCTGTACTTTGAAGTCGTTGGTTGTTGGTTTGAAAGTAATTTAAATATACGATGGTTGTGACTAATTTTTCAAAAATGCAAATCAAACTTTAAGTTATATTACTAATAAAATGTTGGAGTGAATTTAAACTCCTTTTTTTTGTTCTAAAAATACAAACATGTAAAATAAGCTGTAATACATTTTTGAACATAAAATGCAACACTCCACCTTCCACGAGAAAGAGTTTTGTGTCCATTCAAAGGAATAATGCGCTCATCAGTACCTTTTATTTGATGTAAGTCTCAATGTGTTACATTTATTTTTGAGTATAAAATGCACCACTGCACTTTCCCTGCACGAGATAGAGTCTTTTGTCCAAAATAACACGCTCATTGAGATCTTTCATCTAATGTGTGTCTCAATGTGTTACACCAATGAGCCACGTCCCAAACAAAAGTGTTAAAAAAACCGAAAAATGCATTAAGTCATGGGTGAAAACTGGTGATGGAATAGCCCAATTGAACTTCCAACACAGTTATGTAATGTTTTTGAAACAATTTAATCGAGCATCTAGTCAAAATGTATACTTTTCTTAATTTTATTACACATATTTTTGAACATAAAATGCATTACTGCACTTTCCCTGCACGAGATACAGACTTGTGCCCATACTAAAAAACAATACACTCATCGAGACCTTTCATTTGATGTATGTCACAATGTGTTACACCGATGGGCCACGTCGTAACATACAAAAGTGCCCAGTCTCCGATTTAATTTTAACAGATAAAAATGAACTTCTAGCTTTTTAAAAATGTTGGTTTTGTTCACGAAAAACTTAATTTTAATTTAAAAAAAATACGATAATATCAGCAATTTTTAACCTATAGAGGTTAAGGTATTTTTAATTACCGACCGACAGGCGACCCACAGTGCGGTAATTTGACCTAAAACGTGGTCATAAATCAAATTTCTAAATTTTGCCCTTTTTTTTAATTTCTTACGTTTATATTTATTTTAATGAATTCTTTAGTATTTAACTAAAAACTAACAGGTTATTAAATAATGATAAAAAAAGGTTGATAATATTGCAAAACTGTATACAGAATTAGTTAAAAAAGAAAACAAATTTTTTTTTCTAAATCTTTTAAACTTAATTTCTCGAAAACTACTTAATGAAACAACTTAAGTCAAAAAGGAAAATAAAGAATAAACTACCAGCTTTAAGAAAAGTTATAGCACAGGACTGTACGTGCATTTTTTGATTTTTAGTATTTTTTTTTCATGGCTAATCGAGAGGTAAGCATTTAAGTGGGTTTTACTGTACTAAAAAAATTAAAAATTTTCCTTCCCAATTACTTTTTAGTCACTTGGTACTTATTTGAAGTGAAAAATGTGCCCAAATATTGTTGGTCAGGTTTTAGGCCAAATTACCGCACTGTGCGACGTTTAAAAAAACAGTTTAAAAAATCGGAGCTGTTAGGCCGGGTACCCTATTAATTTTTATTCAGTTACTTAACTAAAAATGTTTTTATATACAAAAAATAATTTTATTGTATATAAAAACTGTGGGAAATTTTTCAAAAAAAAAATTGTTAAATTTAATTTTAAAGAAATTATTTTTTCACATATTCAAACAAAATTTGGAGTAAATTGATACTTATAGAAAAAATAGATTTTTCAAAGACAAAAATTATTGAAATATTTTTTTAAAATTCAAAATAGATTTGAGTTTTTTCTTAATTTATAAATTAAAGCTGCTTAAAAGCTTTTCAAAAAAAATTTTAGTTGAAATCGGTGAAAAAAAACGGTTCTATCACAGGTACGGGCTATCACAGTCAAAACCGATATATCTCAGCAAAAACTTTTAACTCTCAGTCTTTTTTCTCCGTGGTAAAATCTCGAACGGGACAAAGGGACAGTGCAATTGGGTAGTTATGGTAAGTTTTACCAACTTTCCAACAAAATGCCTCTGGCGCAAAAAACTACAAAACTGTTCTATATGCTAAGTGCGTTTTATACATAAAACATCAAAAATTACCGTTATACAAACAGAAATTTAAAAATTTTTATTTCAAAAATAAACTAACTTGAATTTTATCCATCCACAATGTCACTGACAATATGGTTAGTTCCGATAAGTACCTAACTTTTACTTCTTTTTGTTGGAACAAACAAAATTATATATTTGCTTAAAAATTTGCATATGTATACCTACAGGAAGTTTGTTTCTTTTTGCATTAAAACTTTTCATATTATACCAACCAAACTACGTGACTGTCATTTAACTTTTTTTTTTATTGTATTCCCAAAACGACGAACTTTCATCTATAAAGTACACACATAATATCCTCTCTGTGCCACAAAAACTTCTTTGCTTTACTTTCACAAATGAAAAGTGCAGATTATCTGAATTTATATTCAATTATTTTTCTAAGCTAGAAACAAATAAAAATGTTTATAGAAATGAAAAAAAAATGTCCTAGTATAATCCCTTTCTTTCCAAAATTTATTGAAAATCTCCTATGGCGCGTAAAATACTATTTGACCCAACTCAAAAACTAAGCCTACACCATTTTCATAAATTTGTATCTAATTCGAAAAACTTTCAACTCTTGTTCAATATTTTTCATTTAACTTTGGTGTCAAAAAGTCAAGAAATCCATTTCAATTTGTCTGTGTAACAAAGTGTTTAATGTCAATTTCGTTGTGAGTTTTAATTTATTTTAAATTAAAGTTGATCTTTAGTCACTCTTCTGTGATAGGAAGAAAAAATCCAACTTGTCCAATGTGTCATAGTCAATATATCGAAGAATCCTTTTATCCTTACTTTCAACTTAACTTAAACCCTCTCTCTATTGGTTTAAAATGTAACTTACTTTTTGTGTTTTCGAAATTATATATCCATTCATTGTCACTCATGTTGTGTCACATTGTTCTGCTGCTGGATTGATACAAAAACGAAACTTAAATCCAATCAATATTCTTAAAAAAAAAAAAAACCGTTATGGTTATTTATTTTTTCCTTCTATCCTGAAGTAAAGGCAATTTTTCGACACATCAATTCCACTTACACAAACAATTTCCTTAATTTATTAAACCCCGATCCCCATTTAAGAAAAATCTGTTTTGCATTTTTTCAAAAACATACACAAAAAAAAATTTAAAAACATCGCGTAGTCATCAGGTCCTTATTTTTTATTCACGGTACAAACAAAAGGACTGACGAAATTCAGGACAGATTTTTGTATGGGGTCAACAACAAGTTTTACCTGTTGTTGGGCGACGAACGGTTCGCAAGACATTAACTGATTTTTTCCACACATTTCCCCATTCGAGTCAAGGAAATTGCTTAACTTAACACACATTTTCGAAAAAGCTCTTTTTTTTAAGGACGAAACTTTCAGTTAAAGTTGAATGAATATATACCTAAATTTTTGTAAAGCTTTTCATTCATTATTTTTTTCCTATTCTTCTTAACCATAACCATTGATAAAATAAAGCCCTTATTGTATAATGAATTGAAGGAAGGTTGGCATAAAGCAATAAAATGGATGATTTTACGCATGTTGCACAAGTTGATATTATTATTTTTTTATTTAGGTCAAAAGGATAACATGTGTTTAGTATTGAAAACTTATACCTTTAAGGTAGTGGAGGCATTTCTGTGAAAAAGGTAAACTAATAATATTTAGTTTGAGAAATATCAATGTTTTTAAAAAGAAAAAACTTTTGAAATTCAGTAACCCAAAGAATCTATGATATAATTCTTGACCTGGAGCAAATTTGAAATGAAATAATTTCCACCTAATTTCCAACGAAATTAACTTGGATATAAAGTAAATATTAACAAATGCACCGAATGGATTATTGAGTTACTTCATTTCTTAGTTAATTTCGTGCAAATAAGTTCAAAATTATTTCATTTAAAATTTATAATTTTTATGGGTATCTCAGAGCGATAGAAAAGGGTATTAATTCCATAAAAGTTTTTTTGGTGAAAGAGGTTGGAATTAAGGGTGTCCCTTAGTCACCACCCCACAGTGGGTCACCTCCCATACAAAGTGCGGTCAAAAATATAATGACCATTTTTTTTTTTAATGAAACACCTGTATTATCATTTTATATGATTTATTATTGAAAAAAAATGCATCAAGTCAGTTTTTTAAAATTTTGGTTATTTTCAAGAAAAATAAAAAAGTTAAAAAATTTTTTTTTTTGAAAATATAAAAAAAAAATGGTTAATGCCGGAAATGGACCTGCCTTTCAGTCGCACTTTACCCTTACCCTCTAGTTCAGTCTTTTATAAAAATAATAGTGCCAAAAAGGAATTTTTTTAGATTTACGTTGTAATTTTGTTTTTCTCCGTGTATCGTCATTTAAACTCGTATTACTCGAAAAGGGGAAAAAAGGAGAAAAAACGGCGCTATTATTTCGAAAGGTAGGACGGTATTCTTCATTTGAGAACTTAAATTGTAGAGGGCACTCGAAGGCAAACCAACTAAATCTCTTATTTAATGAAAATTGAGCTAAATAAAAATGGTTAAAATTGCTTCGCTAACGAGCCCCATTACAATTATTAGCCTTAATATTGTTTAACAATATAATTTATGTTTTTAAAAAGTATTAACCTTCTCGTTTAATATACATAACAATTTTTACTGTTTACAATTTTTAACACCCGCTATCACTATCGCAAGTTCACACCTTATAACTGCAGCGATTAAAAAACTGTACCTTTTTTTATATACCGACTTTGAATGGCTATTAATATTGATAATACTATTTTTATTAATACTATTTTTGTCAAGACTATGGATTGCAATACGGGATAAATCGATAAAATAAATTACCTCAATGAATTCCTTATCAAATACTGAAAACCACATCTTTCTATGCCTTCTAGTTTTTGAGAAAATTTAAAAATAGGAAAACTACTTTCTTAATCGGGCTCACTAATGAGCGTTCTGGTACCACACTGGTACAAGAAATTTTATTTTTAAGATCCAATTTTGAATGGAAATAAAGCCCAATCATGGAGTCGAAGTAGATTAAGCACAATACTTTTTAATTTTTGATTTTTGATAACGGTTAAGCCAAATAGCCAAGAAAATAAAAATCTGATAAAGAAAGTAGTTTTCCTATTTTTCAATTTTCTCAAAAACTAGAAGGCATAGAAAGATGTGGTTTTCAGTATTTGATAAGGAATTCATTGAGGTAATTTATTTTATCGATTTATCCCGTATTGCAATCCGTAGTCTTGACAAAAATAGTATTCAATGTATTTTTTTATACTTATTTTTCACAAATGTTGACTTTGAAATCGATTATTTCGAAAACTACTTATTAAAATATCTTGATTTAAAAATTCAAATTAAGTGTACAATTCTAGCTTTTGAAAAAGGTGCCACTGATAACTGCAAGTGTTGCCGTTGTTTTTTAATAATTTTTTTAGTAGTTTTTTATAAAATTGCCCCTCCCTCCTAAAAGGAGGGGCATAGACCCTCCCACCCTTAAAAAAAAATGAACGTATTGAATACCTCTACAAAAAACCGTTTTCAATTCTCGGCGCCTAAGTTATCGTACTCGAGCCTTGCGTTGATATGAATTTTTTTCAAAAAAAAATCGTTTAAGGGGTGTATCTCGAAAAAAGAAGCTAATCCGATTTTGGCAAAAACGGATTATTATTGCTGAGGTTTTCAGGAACAAAGCCTCATTTTTAGTTTTTGTCGTCATTTTAGGTCAACCTTAAACTTGTTCAGGCTCACTGTGAGTTTTAGTTTGTCTCAAAACTTTTTTTTCTGTGGTCAACCGTTTCTTCGCAATTTTTCATCAAACACAATTTTTTTCGTTTTAAGTTGTTTTTTTTTTCACTTTTATATCATTTTAGTCTAAAAAACATGTAAATGAGTAAATAAACAAACTGAGTGTATTATCTATTTGTTCTCTTCTTAACGAACCTCAGAAAAAGTTTTTAATTCATTTGAATTAATTTTTTATTTAAAACTTTTTTTTTAATTTGTTTTTTTTTTTCGAATCAGACGTAGTTTGGCAAAGATAAAGCCAGTTAAAGGAAAAGATAGCGAAAATCATTAAAATCGTCATAACTCAAAAACGGGACGAAAACGAGAAAATTGCCACTTAAGTTTTTCGACTTAAAATGACCTCAGGAATCCATGGTTTTTATTTGGGGCGGTGACTGTGGGACACCCTGTATAAATTTTGAACACATTTTTATTTTATTAAAAAAGTAAAAATAGAAGTTTAAAAACCGTAGAAAAAATATCTTCAGTCATCTGCTATTTGAAAGGCACAGGCTTGAACCTGGTAACTAGCCTATTATAGGGTTGCCAGATCTAAATAGCAGTTCTATCAAGCTGGGTACGCACCAACCGAGAATTCAAAATCTGAGTATGCAGGAATTTGTTGCTACTTTGTTGCTAATTTGTTACCCTAATTTCGAATTTGTTGCTCCTGCCCTTACCCCTTAAACTTGTAGCGTACCCAGCTTGATGTCAATTTTGAATTTTATTTTGTACGTTACAAGTTTAAGGGGTAAAGGTATTGAAGCGTAATATAAAAGGTAAAATAAAAAATAAATAATAAAAATTTATTATAGGTTGCCATTTACAAAAATGGATTTAATGGTGTAAGAAGAGAAAAAAGATTGATTTTTTTTTTGCTTTTTTTTGATGAAAACTGGTTGGGTTAAAAAAATTCTAGCTGTTTTTGTAAATGTGGAATAGACATTATTGAAAAGCTTAAATAAATAACCTTTCATATGATATAAAATTTATTATAAGTTGTCATATAAAAAAACGGATTTAAAGGTGATGGAAGAAAAAAAAGATAGAATTTTTCGATTTTATTTTTTTCAAGAAAAATGAGTAGATGGTTTTTTTTTTATTTAAAATTTTTTATTTCATTAATCTACAAAGATATGACAAATTAAGTAATGTGACAATTTTTCCAATAAAATAGTACTGTTGCCGCACAAGAAAAAATAAATGGAAAATGTTTATTACAAAGCTGACTATTTTATTTTAAGGCCAAATAGTCGTAATTGTGAAAAGGTTCAATATTATGAAAAAAAAAAATAAACGCAATTGAATTTTTTTTAAATATTTTTTGTATTGGCAAAAATTTAAGTTTGCAATAAATATTTTATTTTTTAAAATTTCAATGGAAGGTAAATGCTTACTATAATAGACTTAACCAAACGATTCTGGTAACATAAAGAAAAATGTCAAACGAAAATGTCACTTCGACTTCAATTGCAAAAAAAAATATGAAAATTACGTTTTTTAGCATTTTATAACTGTAATTTCTTAAAAACGGAGGCCAATAAAAATTTAATTTGGTTCTTGTGGCAAAAACCTTGTTGACCAGTGTTATTAGTGATTTATTAAAGTCATAAAAACAAATACATCATCATATTTGCTAGACAATAAGTCTATTTAATAAACTATTCTATATTTCGAATACGTATTTTTTTTTATTAAACAATGAAAAACAAAAAACAAAATATATTCAATTATGATAAAGAACACCTGAAAATACATAACAATGACACAAAAAAAAAGGAACTGATAACTACTCATTAAGTTCTATTTTCGAACAATGATGAAAGAATTTAATAATAAAGTTACAAATCATATTTATACTACCCACTTGTATATTAAGAGAAAAATATTATTATAATAATACTAACATAACGATTCAGCTAATTAGAAATATCACAATGAAACTGATTTGCACATGACAAATTTATAACAGAAAATTTGCATATTATTTAAATGTCTCATGAAAAATATCATTAATTTTTTGTTTTGTAATTTGTTTTCAAAACAAATCAAATTGTTTTTTTTTTTATATTTAAATTCACAAAAAAATTTTGTTTGTTTTAAGAGGCAACTGTAAATATAAATAAAATTTAGAGCTTAGTAATTTGTAGTTATTATAGATTAAAAAAAGTATATAATAGGTACAAAAAAATGAGTTTCCCAATAATACTGCGAAATTAAGCTGTAAATTAAACAACTTTAATGGACTTTCCCACAATATATAATATAACTATAATATTCTGCTAAAATAAAAAAAAAAAAACACACACATTAAGGAAATAATGACAATATGAAATAAAAAAAAATGATGCGTATACGCCACCGTGACCCAAATAAACAATGCGTGATGCTAGTTGATTCCTTGTGCATAGCATAGTACGGTTCTGTTCAATAAAAATCGTTGCAGTAAAAGTTCAATAAGAAAGCAAAATATTTTAAATTTGTGAATTTATAATTAAATCAATGGTAAATCTCAGCAATAAATAAATTTCAAATTTAAAAATTAACTTATACTAGTTTCCCGCTTATGAATATTAATTTTATGTAAATTTCATTTCTTTATTTCCGAAAAATTATTATAGACTAGACAGTAAATTCTTTCGAATTTGCGTACACGTGTAGGTATCATATATACAGTAAAAAGTTGTTCTTTTTATTCCGCATTAAAACTTTTTATATTCATTGAATAACGTGAGTGTCATTTTACTCTATTCCAAAAATGAACATTCATCTAAAGTACATATAATTCCCTAAAGGTACTATGTGCCATAAATGCTATATGATTTCTTCTTATTTTATTCAAAGCATTTCACTTTCAAAATATAGAAAGTGGAGATTATCTGATTTTAAATTCAATCAGTCTTAACCTTGGTATAGAAAAATGAATGTTTAAAAAACAAAAAAAAAAATAAATGAAATAAAATAAGAATTTTGTAAGAATAATCCCTTTAGAGGATATTGAAAACTTCCTATTGCGTAGCTATAGTCCCACTCAAGAAGGATGCTTATTTCCATAAATTTGTGATTCAGTAAACTTTTAATTTAGTCACTTTTCCTTTAATTTTTCTCCTTACTTAGTGTGAAGATGCTGGGGTTTTTTTTTTAATTTATTTTATAAAACCAAAATAAATATCTCTAGGTAAAAATACCTTTCAAAACAAATTAACTGTGGAAAAAAAAATCACTGTTTTCCATTCTAAATTTAGTTTTTTTTTCTATCAACATAATCTTATTAGAAGGCTCCAAATAATTTTTTCAGGAACATTAATAATATCTAATATCTTTTCACACATGGGAAACTATTCATAGGTCTTAATTATTCGCATTTATTCGTATTTCTAACTTTTGGATAATTCTCATGTCAATTATTCTGATAAATACTGCTTAAATATTTAAACCTTGAATTTATTGATTTTTTTCTTTACTGTTTACAATATATTTTAAAAATACATTTTTTCTTACAGTGTCACACCCGTTACAAAAATATGTCACAGTCGGTTCATTTTTAAATTATTATAAAACCACATTGTTTTTATTAATTCCCTTTGAAATATATGCTTGCTGGCAACGTTATTAAGTCACCGAATTAGACTGAATCGATTTTCTATAGTCACACCCGTTACATCTTATCTTAAGAGTTTGAGACGTTGAAAGACAGGTTAACAAAATGTAATTTTAAACATATATTAACAACTAAATATAAAAGGTGTTAAAGCTATTAAATATACTTTGTTTAGTGAACAGTACACAAGCCAGGAACAAAAAATTAAATAACGGTGTCACACCCTTTACAATTAAATTACCCTTTCTCATCTGAAATAACCATTGATTTTGTTAATGTGTAAGGAAATTAATTTTTCTTCATAACGAAGTTTCGATAAATTTCTTAAGAACTAATTCAATGATAACGATTGGGTAAATAATCATTTCTCTATTAATTTCAAATAATATCCTTCATTAAAAATATCAATTTCCAATTATCTAATTTACGAGTATATATCGTAAAGAGTTATCTTACATTACAAAAAATAAGAGTAAAAATAGATTTGAAATATATATCTGGGGACACAAAACAAACTTACTCGTGTATGGGATTGATGTTCTCATACATATGGGATATGTATGAGAACACAATGCCTGAAATTATTTTGTTTGCAATGACATTTGATGTAGTTTATGTTTCTTTCCTGGAATCTTAAACAAATTGGGCTTTGAGACATATAGACATTATGGCGTTCGTTATTTTTAAGGGTTTTCCGTGAATCAACTTCCTATATGGAAAAACTATTCCAAAATAATAAAAAAAAAAAATACCCTAATTGTTGTCCCACGATTTAGGACATTTTTTTAGATAAAGCTTTAGGAAGGAAAAAAGTTTGATGAGGTTCTTGTCAGCATTAAGTTTTTTTTTTTTTTGCTAAACAGCATATTGAAATGTAAAAATTTTTTAATTTAATATTTCAAAAAAAAAACACTTAAAACAAAAGTAAGATCAAAAATTTGACAGATAAGTGTCAAGTTTTGAACATACAAATCATTTCAAATATGTACCTTTCATACTGATTTTTGGTAAATTATTTCTCAAATATCGACTTTCACGGTTTTCATTTTTAAAACGTCCATATCACGATAAATGGATAAGTGGGTCTAGCAATTCCTTTCATGCGTCTGCGCATCTCTGCGTCCATCTGTACACATTTCCACAGCTTAAAGTCGTGGACGGATTTTCTTCAAATTTGGTACATATGATTTTTATAGAATTCTGAAAGTTGTTTTTTTTTTTTTTTGTTTTTTTATATATCACTTAGAAAGTGTACAAATTTTTTCAAATTATACCAAAAAACTCGAAAACGGCTCTATCGATTTTAATTAAACTTTGCAGACGTAGTATTCAAAGCAATTTAAATAAAACTGCATTTTTATTTTTTCCAAAAAAAGTATAAAAAAAAGTGTATACTTCCCATACAAATTTTTTAAATTATACCAAAAAACTCGAAAACGACTAAAACGATTTTGGTTAAACTTTGCAGACGTAATCTTCAAAGCAATTAAAATAAAATTGCATTTTTAGTTTTTCTCAAAAAAGACAAATAACAAATAAACATTTTGACCTAAATGTCGGCTATTTCCCAACATTAACAACATTTATTTAAAATTTATATAGAGCCAGCTCTTAAAATCTACAAGTAAACTAACATAAAAGTGTTTTGAACTGCAAGAGCAAGTACCTACGTGTGACCCAGTCGTGCATTTTATTTAATTAAATTTACTGTGACAATATTTTTACACAACTAAGACTTAAAAAAATTAATTAATAAACAAAATTAATAAAGGACTATATTTTTATCTAAAACCATTGGCCTCCTATAAAGCGGCCTAATGGACGGCAGAAACTTCAAGGCTTTTCGCATATATTGTAAACAACCCCAATAAGAACCAAAATACCAAAAAGCCAGCTTGTCACTAATTTTACCTTGAAAAAAGATTTCTTATGGAAAAGTTTTAACAATCTACCAATTTCTTTATTTTCTCTCCCTTAACAAATGTAGAATTGTAGGTGAATTCCAATAAACTGTGCTAAATACTTTACGAAAAACAATTAAAAAATACAATTAGATTATGAAAAGACATTAAAAGCAGCGGATTTGCTTAACAATGAACAATAGAACAGACCAAACATCAAGCACTGTATATTCAGTTCACTATGGCGTATACGTATCTTTTTTTTAATATTTTCATTAATTAAAAAAAAAACCGACTGAGCTTCAAAATAGTCATACGGCATTACAAATAAAATTTGAAATTAGTATGAATAATTTTTTTAATTGGAACTTTTAATCAACATAAAGGACAGTGGAATAAATTTGAGCTCAAAAGTTGTTTATTTGATATTCAATTCACAAAACAAAATTAATATTTTTAATGAGACATTGCAAATTTTCTATTATACTTTTATCATGTGCAAAAGTACTTTATTTGTGTTATTTTTAATTAGCTGAAGAACCATTATGTTTATATAATAATTCTCTTAATATAGGTAGAATAAATATGACTCGTAACTTTATTTTTAAATTCTTTCATCATTGTTTCGAAAATAGAAGTTGATGAGTAGTTATCAGTTCCATTTTTTGTGTCATTGTTTTGTATGTTCAGATGTTTTATATCAAATTGAAAACAATTTGTTTTTCTCAATTGTTTAATACTTTAAGTATTCGAAATATAGAATTGGTTGTTTTTATTATATAGACTTTTTGTCTAGCTTAATTGTTCTTTATAGTTTAGACTATATAGTGAATAATATGGATATAATGCTATGGTATTTAGGGGAGTAAGGAAAAACTAGACTTAGTTGGGTTTCATTTCTGATTCTTATATAAACAGGACTTCTTCTTGTTCTCGTTGCCTGGGGATAGTTTCTGCGAAATGAAATGCATTTGCATTTTAGCAGTCAATTTTTTGATAAGGAAAGATTTTTTTTCATTCCCTTAAGCTCTAAAATATCTACCTATGAAATGCAAGTGAATTGCATTTTGTTTCTATTTTTCTATATCTGACCTTTTATTTTTGTTGTTGTTTGGTTTAAACTGATTTAAATTCATTGCTGATGTCTGCTACTGCCATATCAGATTTTGTTGGAAGTTTTTTCATAAACTTTTAGCTTATAAATTTTCTATGAGAGGACTTAGATACCTAGTACCTAGAAAAGCACGTCATCAACGACGTCATGGTTGTGAACAAGAACAACAAAACTTTTAATAAAAATAAATCTGAAGTTGTCATCAACGCTGGAACTCTGAGGACCGAAGTCACTGCCATCAGATAGACAGAGAGGAATTTCAAATGCATGGCAGAAATTAAATAAAATAACGCAAGTTTAAATTAGATTAAAGCTTGCGAAAGAAATACACCTATTATTTAAAAAGTGATAGGATTTCTCGTCACTACACAAATATTAAATAAAGTTTCCGAATAAGAATTGAAATTGAACTTTTGAAGGAAACAAAATGTTGGCCACCGCACAACCACACCGTTGCACAGAAAATTTCGCAGCACCATTTTAAGGGGGTGAGGTTACATAAATTCCCAGCGAGCTGAAAATTGGTAGGATTATTGGAAACACCATCATAAATGAAATCTAAAAAGTCCTCATCGATCTTGGAAAAAAATTTACTTGAGGTCAAAGGTCACAAAAATGGGTTTTTCATGATTTTAAGCAAAACGGCAAGTCTTATTAAATTGTCTTCTATGCAAAAATTGTAGATCAGATTATTATCTATAAAAAGTGTGATGACACTTTTTTTCCTCAGACCCAGCGTTTTTGAGATATAAGAATTCGAAAAAGTTGAAGTTGAGTTGTAATCATCATAAAAAAAAAAGGGTTGGGGTCAAAATTCTGCCGGGGTCAAAATTCTGCTTTACAAAATTCTGCTTTCAAAATACTGCTTTCAAAATTCTGTTTTTCAAAATTCTGCAAAAAATTAAAAAAGGGTTGGGAAAATTAATTTTTTGCAAAAATTTGTAAAATCATCTTTTTGAAAAATTTTCTGCTTATTTGATTACTTACCTTCATAATTTGTCATTATTTGAAAGCAAATTAATTTTTGTTTTATAAAAGAATAAATTTGAAGATATTAAGAAAAGGTTTTTAATACATTTCCGAAAATAATTAAAATTTTTTTAATTTATCAAATAAAGATGAATATTCAAAAATTTGAATAAGAAAAGGAATATTTTGTATCAAACAACATCGGTTCCAATAAGTTAAACATAGATTTTATTTGAAAGAAAGTCATTCTATGCATTTTAAAAAATATTTGCGACACTTAAACAAAAAAATTTAGGATAGTACCAATGTTGAATTACATTAATGAGGTGTATTTTTCTTTAGTCAGCGCATATGCTATAAAAAAAAAAAAACAGAATTGGCAGAATTTTTTTATTCAAGTATAATGCTGGCAGAATTTTGAAAAGCATAGAATTTTAAAAAGCAGAATTTCTAAAAGCAGAATAGAAAAAAAGCAGAATTTAAAAAAACAGAAGTTTCGTTAAAAAAGCAGAATTTTGAAGCCAGCATTTTGACAAGATCCCAAGAAAAAAACTAAGAACTGAAAAGTTCCTGAAATTTAATTATCTTTTAGCTTGAATTTCGTTCTACAATGGTTAAGAACATGGGTAAGTAAATTTTTCAATATATCATGTCTAATATTTATTTAAAAACATAGTTGGCAACCATATATCCCCAAAATACTCATTTTTTTGTATGAAACATAAATGGAAGAGATGTCAAAATGGTGCTAATTTATAAAAAATATCCATAAATAGGAAATCTAAAAGTGTGTTTTACTAATTTGGCACTTTTTGGACTTTTTTCAAAATTATTGATTTTTTTAAGGAATATGAATCTATGAGTTCTATATTTTTTAAAACCTTTTTGACTTGAATTAAGCCAAGCTATTCTAGCTTGTATACTATGTAAGGATAGAAAATTCTATTTAAAGGCTTATTCTAGCAGCCATTTTGGAGACGACATTTTGAATAAAAATATAAAATAAAAAAATTTGGCAGTTTTTTCGTATTCTCCATACAAATATCCTTCAGTTTAAGAAAGTTTCCATTGTAAAAAAATCATTTTTCACTAATTTGAAAATACAAATATTATAATTAAGACTTTACTAATATCAATAATGATAAAAAAAAAATGAAATTTATTAGGTAATAAATTAATTCATGTCTATTTATAAATTAATTTTTCAAAAAAAAAACATCTTTTACAGTATACCACGGATATATGAAACAGTACAATCTATTGAAAATATTTTTCACGTACACAGCGTTTTAAAAAATGAACACTATCAATTTTTGTTTTTTACTATGAAACTGATTGTGCAAAGTTAGTTTTTAAATTTTCTATTAAGTAAATAGCGTTCGAATTTTTATTTTTTTGCGTCAAACAGATGTATTAAAAAATCTCCAGAGAGAATGGAGCTTGTCCTAGATAATTTTGTTTCCTAAAATCCTCAAAATTTATAGCAGATGTTTTTTCCGATGTCACTTCTTTATAAAAATTATTCAATCTTATTAATTAATGACTTTTTCCTCTAGATGTCGTCATTTCCAATTTAGCAAGGAGTCACACATGTCTTATAACAAGTGGACAAGAAAGATGCTTCTAACGACACCTCTTTTATTAATTTAAAATAAGTAGTTTAGAGGTTATGATAGAACATATGAACATAAATACAGTTAAAAACACATAAATCTCCTTTTTTGATTTTATCGAAGTCTTGCAAACAAACTTTGAAATTAAATTAATTTTCTTATATCCATAAAATACTGTACCAACTTCTGCGTATTAATCTATTATTAACTTGGAATATAAAAATATTTAAACAATTGCCAACAATTAGTCCAAATTGTTTCTATTCATTACTACCCTGATTAGCACACATTGAATTCATGTTTAAATTTAAATTAATATTGTTTTTGATCTTGTTTTATTTTATTTTTAAATTGAAAAACATTTTTAAAGTAGGTATAAAAGCTTTTAGATCTTTAACTAGAAATATCAGTATAATTTTTCACCTCACAAAGTTTACTTCGAAAAGTTTATAAATTCCAATTAAAAAAACCAAACAAACGAAATGTTATCATTCAAAATATCCTGGTTGCTGGTTTTGGTCGTTATGATGGCTATTGCTGGTTATGTCACAGCTGATGAAGAATTAGTGCAGGTGCGTGCTAATCGTGTTGCACGCAGTCCAGGTGGCGGTGTAAGTGGTCCGTGGTGTATGCCATTCCTTTGCAGAAGAAAAAATACTAAACCAACACCTGCCACCACAATTAATCCTTAGAAATGAAACCATCTTCAACTTTGTCTGGAAAGAAAAATGCTTTGAAATAAATCGTTGATATGTAAGATTTTCATTCTGTGTTAATGTTTAAAATAAAAAAAAAAACTCTACACTATGCTTGAAATATTTTCTTTTTAACTTTAAATAAATAAAAAAAATGGGACTGACTAAAAATTCCGCTTCTATAAAGCCTTACAGATGCTATTGTTGCTTCTGTAAAGCTTTATAGAAGGAAAATTGTTTTTATTTAGTTGCTTTATCAGGAGCAGCAAAAAAGATAAAAACTTCAAGGACAAGACAAGTAGACAAGTGGTAAGTGGCAAGTAACAAGTGGCAAATTTTAAATTGGCAATCTTTGAACGATTTGTTTATTATTGCTTTCCGAAGTGTGTTGTATTTGCGGATACATTTATTAACTTTAACTTTGTCCCGCTTAATATTTGCTGTTTTTTTTTAATAATACCAACAATGTTAGCACTTCTATTAATCTACACAAGTGTGGTTATGAGATCAAACATTTTTTTGAATTTTTTTTTAGTATCGTAGTGATTTGATAATAACTTTTTTGTTTTAATAGATAGATGAATGAAATTTATACTGTAGATAGCTGAAACAATAAGCTTTCAGATGATATAAAATTTTTATAGGTTGTCATATGAAAAACATGGATTTAAAGGTGATAGATTAAAAAAAAAGGTACATTTTTTTGCAAAAAAAATGATTTTTTAAGGTTTCACTTCTACCACGTGTGAATTGGATACATGATTTTTGTGTAGGCATTGTTGAAAATGATTGGAGCGTCATTTAAAAGGTGAAATAATAAGCTTTCAAATGATGTAAAATTTATTAAAGGTTGTCATTTAAAAAAATGGATTTAATGGTGTTAGAAGAGAAAAAAAGATTATTTTTTTGCTTTTTTTTATGAAAACTGATTGGGTTCAAAAAATTCTAGCCCTTTTTGTAGATGATGTATAGACATGGTCGAAATAAATATTTTGAGCTGAAACAATAAGATGATATAAAATGTATTATTAGTTGTCATAAAAAAACGGATTTAAAAGTGATAAAAGAAAAAAAAATAGATAATTATGTTTGATTTTTTTTTAAGAAAAATGATTTTTTAAGGTTTCACTTCAACCACGTGTGATTTGCACACATGATCTGTTTTTTTTTTTTTTGTTTATTTGTTCCTGTACGAAGGTAAACTTGGATAGATATGTTTTTTTCTTTTTTTTTATTTTTATAGTCAATATTGAAACAAATATTCTACCAGACTATAATTTTAACCTTATTAAATTAAACAAATGTGTTTGCGTGTTTATTTGTTTTGTAAGTAAAACAATTATAAAAGCTATTAAACCTTATTTATATAAAACAAACAAATAAGCTTATACTAGATATTTTCTCAAGTGGAGACTTTTTTAGTTCAAAAGATTTCTATAAGAGCTTCATCATTTTCCAAGAATTTTTTAGTTTTGATATTTTCGCAGAAGAATATATCTATACTAAAATTATATAGACTGAAAAATGTTATCATTATTTAAATTATTTTTAATTGTTCTTGTAGCAGTTATTGCAATTGTATTGCAATTGTGTGCAGCTAAACCTATTGCCATTTGTGGTTCTGGCGGTTTGGAAAATGGTATTGGTTGTAATGGAAAACTTAACAATACAGGACTGGTGCCAAAAGGTTCGGTGCCTTTTAAAAGTGGTCGTTGAATATAATAACTTAATGTAAGAACTCGATAGATTTCCCAAAAAAATTGTGAAAATATTTCTTAAAATAAGAATTTATGATAAAAATATTTGGTTTATTATTCTATCTTGTGTACTAAATGAAAATGATTTTCTGTAAGAAAAATATTTACGTCTTTTGTACGTTCCAAAGGTAAAAAATAACTCGCTGAAATAATTTCCTGCCTAAGGTCGAAATTTTGAACACAAAATTGTGGATTAAATGTTAGCAGACTGACACGATATTCTTTTGCATGAGAAATTTTCAGTAAAAACGCAGTGTATTTACACTAGCTTACAAAAAAAAAAATTAAAAAAATTTGAACCCCAAGTGCCGTTATATTGTTCGTACCGATGTAAACCCAGAAAACTTTAGGTATCTAAAAAAATGTTCATGCATAGGTTTTCGAGATATGATTTTTTCAAAGTTTATTGTCGTTGTTTTTCCAACCATACACGGTTAAAAATTCTGTAGTATTTTTTAATACAGCTCTTGTATTAAAGCAATTTTCAATACAAAAAATATTACATTTTAATCTTCCATAATATTAAAATTTATATTTAATCTTTTTTGTATTAAATTTAAATATATAAGTATTAAGTTTACTACTTGTAATATAAAAATGATTAGGAAATAACCTCCGTGGGTTAAAAATTAAACCGCCGGTATTAAATTCTAATCTTGTATCGAATTTCAATACCGCTTTTTAATATTTTTGTATTACTTTTTAATATAATTGTATTACATATTAATATAATTGTATTAAATTTTAATATAATTGTATTAAAATATAATACAAATTTATTAAAAACTAATATAAAAAGTATTAATTTGTAATAACAGAATATTAAATTTTAATCAAACGACAGCAGCAGTCATTTTAAAAAAGAAAAAAATCCATTGTTTGAGGTACATGTAAAAAAAAATTTTAAACAAAAATTGTAAATTTGTACTAATTTGAAGGCGCTCGAAGGAGAATGCATACATTGCAGATGATTTTTGATCGGCAATAAGATCTTACATGCCACAGTTTGTGAAACAGATAAAATAGAGACAATAATATCACCATTATTATATTATTTTTTTTCAGTAATGAATTTTGGAAAAAGAATACTTTTTATAAACTTTCAATACATTTGGTATTAAATTCTAATATAAACCGTATTATTTTTTAATACAACTATATTAAATTTTAATACATTTTGTATTAACGTAATAATGTCAATATTAATTTGTCATGTATTAAATTTTAATAGATACATTTATAGTGTAGACCTACACATATGTATGTAACCCAAAAAGTATTAAAAAATACTCCAGAATTTTTAACCGTGTAGAATTAGTAATCAAACTGTATCTTGAGTAATTAATTATCAATTCGAACAAAAGAACCGGCATGCACCTAAAAGCTGATTAAATACAAAAGATACACTAAAATGACTTTTCTTTGTCAGTGCAGAAATTTTTGACAAAAAAAAAAAAACTCATAATAGTTCGAGTCGTCCCAGTTTTAATTTTTGTATGTGTAGTACACTTTCTGGCAAATATAACAAGATACGTTTACTCTAAATCTATGACTATTTAAGTAATGATCAACATTTTTGACTCTTTTGTTATTTTTACACATAAAAAATTTATTAAAACTGCTAGAATTTAAACTATTTTGAATTGTTATTTCGGTAAGAAATTTTTTTTTGTCAAATGTTTCCTTACACATACATTGCTAATAAAGTATTCTTGGAAAAACAACGACAAAAACTTTGAAAAATCATATCTCGAAAACATAGATATCCATTGTAATTTTTTTTTTAAATAAAGTTTCAGTTAAAACGAAAAAATTTTAATTTTATATGCGATTCATTTATTTTTAATAGCGACTTTAAATTAAAAGTCGAGAAGTTTTTACTCGCTTTTTTAATGTAAAACAAAATTTCGAACACTGATTTTTTTTTTAATTTTAGGTGTTGATAAATAATATTCCTACTATACCAATTTCATTTGTATGTTTTTTTTTGTCAAAAAATTATTTTAAAAAATTATATAAAAAGTAAAAGTTTTATTTTTTAAATGCTTCTAGTATTTCTTATAAAGGACATTAAACTGCGTAGTTTTTTTTATAATTCAAATTTATTCATGAAATTGTGTTGAAGAATTTTATAATTTTATTTATTTTTTTTATTTAAATTTATCAAGTTTGCCGCTCTACAGCAGTTTTCCTATGACCATACTCAATGCTGTTGAAAAGAATGAGTATATTTTTATATTTAATTTTTGATAATGTAACGTTTCAAAAAAGATGTTTTCTTTTTTTAAGTAAATTTTCCTTTTTTTTGTATTTCTCTTTAAAATAAATTATTTTTCATGGGTCGTGTAGGTACCTACTTTATTTCTTGCAGTAGGTACCTACATATCTGAAATTTTATATTTGTCACAGTAGGAGATTGACAATATACCGTAGCCGCAAAATGTGGACTATAAAAAAGTGTGTACTTCACCGTTGATATTTTTTATAATCTCCTTAGAAAACCTTTATTACTCACCAACAGGTTCTGAAATATAGAAGGGACCAATAGCTTACCATATGTCTGTGATATAAACGAAATAAAATGCAAGACTGGGTCGCACGTACTTGCTCTTGCAGTTCAAAGTTTTTTTTTTTTTACTTTTTATAACTTTTGTGAGAAGAACTAAAAATGTTCATTAATCAAAATCGTTAGAGCTATTTTCGAGAAAATTGCATCAACTTACAAAATTGTATGGATATGAAAAAAAAACGACTTTCAGAATTCCATAAAAATTATCTGTACCAAATTTGAAGAAAATCAGTCCACCCGTTTAAGCTGTAGAAAGATTAAAAATGATTAAAACCTCGATTTTTTTTACTTGAAACCAATACTTGCCCTCTGTAGACAAAGTAAAAAGAGTTATAAATATAAAAATCACTAAATTTTTTTGTTGCTTTATTTTTTTTGGTGTGGGTATATGGATTTCGTTCTTCCTTTTGGTTCAATAAATACTGATAACATAGAGCAAAGGGTAAACGCATTGTGAATCATCGGTACTCTAAAAGGAAAAAAAAAAACAACTTTCGATTCCTGGAACTGACGGAGACAAGTGTTAAAAAAAAATACATATATGAAAAGCTAAATCGAAATTGGTTATGTTCATTGATCCGATAACTTGTGTAGCACCTTTCCATAAAAAAAAGTTGATAATCTCAAACCGCACTATACAATCCGATATGGTTATTTCGTTACAATTAATTTTAAAATATTGTTTTTTTTTTAAGCTGATTCAAGTCACGTTTCGGGAGCCAGGACTTGAACTAGTAACTTAGTTTTTGAGATTTTGAGTCGATAAACTAAGCTCCTATCTTTTGAAAAAATAACAAAATATTAAATTTTTGATGTGTTTTAATTGTTTTCAAAAAAATGATATTTAACTCATTAACAAAACAAAATCAAAATATTTAGGTTTCTTACCATCTTTATTTTATTTATAAGAATTTTAAGTTTTATGTTTACCTTAATCACTTTTCATACCAAGAAACAGCTTTATTACAATAATTAACTTGTTTTTGAGAGATTTTATAATCTTTGAACCACCTTCATGAGTAAATTCTTATACTTTATCATCCCGAAGATAGTTAGCAATATAATAATTTAACTACCTGGGATCTAACAGGTCATTAGATTAAGTCTTTGGGTACATAGAAAGTCCTTCAAACAATAACAGAACATGGCAGTACTGAATAAGTTTCTTCAAAAAATAATTAAGTTAGATAAAATTTAACAAGACCTTTATTTCTTTGAGTTTTTGAAAAATGGTCCTAGAATTTGTCGAATTAGTTGTTATTCAAATGGTCTATACGTGAGTTGTTTGTTTTTATACAAAATATTATAAGTTTTTCCATTTTTATTGATTTACTTTTTGTTTTTGTCTTTTCACCAGGAGCTCTAGACACAAACCTCTAATGATGACTCGAAGCGCGTGACAAACCAAGTAGTAGTTTATCACAAGTTAAAGATTGGGTAAGTTCAACCAAAAAAAAAAAAAATATATAACATCCCTGGATTTTAACTTTAAATATCTTTTCAATTTTAGTATAGACGAACTTTTACAAAAAAAAAAGTAAATGCCTTAAACCAAACAGATTGCATTCGAGAATGGCGAATATTTTCCGGCGACAAGAATCTTTTCACTTTGGACAATCTGCTCTTTGAACAAATTTTCATCATTCTGGGAGTCGATGCATGGAATTGGATATTTTTTAAAAAAGACAGAGGACATGTAAGATTGGAAGGAAGTGCAGTAATACCATTTTCATATTGTGGATGTTGTGTATTTAATCAATATGTAAGGATATTGGATGCTATCAAGACTTCAAGGAAGAAGAAAAGCTAAATTTGAGAAGAGAATTTATTTTATTTACATAAGCCTGGTACGCTGCTCGCGCTAAATTTTAGCTGAGATAAAATTCCCATACAAGTTATCGATAATTTGTATGGGATCCATTTTAGCTCGGCTAAAAGTTATCGATAATTTGTATGGGAGCTAAAATTTAGCCCGAGCTGCGTACCAGGCTATAGCAAACAAGTTTGGTTTATTCTTGCACTTGTTAGCAGACTGTCTGAATTTTTAAATTTTCAAAACGCGTTATTTGCGGTCGAATTTGAAACGTCGTTGGGCGCCACTTTTATCAATTTAATAAACATTAGTACTTTTTGAGATCTTACAACATAACAAAAATGCCAATTGTTTTAATGTATGGTTATTTAAATTCTTGAGCTCTTTCTATAACTGTAAAATTTATAAATTTGGTAGTGAAAATTCAAGACTCAATCTCTAGAACTTCGGAATTGAATGATACTAGTTTAATAAAAAAAAATATTATACTACATTTGCTTATTTTTATACTTTATTTCAGAATAATTTCAAATTTTTATATCAAGCACTAACGAATTTTGGCTTAATAATCGGTTTGTTGTAATAGCTCTGTTTCTTTGGGAGGTTGCAAAGTACTACTAGTAGTTTACTAGCGATTTTCAATGGAACGCACTTTCAACGAATTCAATACAAATCGTATCTACTCATGAAAAAGAGCATAGAGGAAGGAATACCATACAAAAATTCGATAATGAAATCTTGAATGAAATTAAAATGTTGTTTTTTATTGCTTTAAAATTAATTTGTTGATGTTTTTTCTATAATTTTTTGATTATATGATTTAAGTTACTTGTTGGTTTAATTTAATCCGCAAAACTGACGATGTAGTAAATAAACGCAAGCAAGTTTTAGAAAAAAAGGCTTTTTATTACATTTTAATTTACATTTTTGGCTTTAGCGTGGTGAATAACATAGGTGGGCTTATAAACCATTTGAGTAGTCGAAGATTTGGAGGAAATTCAACTTTTTTCGAAAATTTGAAAAAAATTAATTTGTATTTTTTTTTTTTTTACTTAAATACATAACTTTGGTCAGTAAATATCTGCCTCCGATTGTTAGAATATAAAATGTTTGCATATAATTTATTCAGTAACTATAGACTTCTAAGAAACTTTTGGTTTTCAGTTATGAATAGAACTTAAACAGACCTTTTGTTTGATGTTTGATGAGATTTTTTAGAATGTTATTGTGGCCATTAGGGTGTTCCTTATTTTGAAAATAGCTGAATTATAATGTGCATACGAGCTCAAAAGTTTCCAAATAAATACAAAAAAATATTCTCCAAGCTTCAAATCTCTATCTTTATGTTTAAGCCTAGTACGCAGATCGAGCAAAATTTGAGCTTCCATTGCAAATTATCAAAAATTCGATAATTTGTATAGGAGCCAAAATTTAGCTCGATCTGTGTACTAGGCTTTACCCGACGTGACTTAATTTTTTATGTTTCCTTACAAAATATCGATAAGCTACAGGTAGCTTGAAAGTGGTTTACTTAAAAATTTGGTAAAACTGTAAAAGTTGATAGAAAATTTTGAAAATTTGCAAATATCTTCAGTGTACTAAAAAAATTTTCTTTTAACAATGCTGAGTAAGTACAAAATAACAGCCTTAAATGTCATTGTTTTCATAGTACCTACTAACTTCATTTTTTCGACAATATTCTTAAGCATTTTTAACTCTTAACTACATTGGCTCAAAAAGTGAAAATTTTCAAACGCATTTTTGTATAGTTTTTCGGGCTGGAAAATTAAAACAAATGATGCAAAAAGCTTATTTGTTGGCCTAAAAAACAATTTGTATGCTCTTTCTCACAAAACAATTGCGCTAGCCAGAAAAAAAATATTTTTACTTTTGTACTTTTTCAAAAAGTGGTGTATGTAGTTAAAGCTTTTCATTCAATTCAATTCATTCATCGATTAATTTATGTAGATTTTTTTTTTATTTTGATAAAAAAAAAATCAAAACTTCTGATGTTTCACTGTTAATTGGAACATGTTTTTAAATTTGTGAAATTCTAGGTTCTATTTGTCGAACTGAAATTTAAGATTGAATGCTCTCCCAAACTAACGACTACTAATGAAAAAAGCATTGCAGACAGAATTTTTATTTTACAAAAACGCTTACGGCTGCGATTTTTGTCGTTGGAGCCTGGTACGCAGTTCGAGCTAAATTTTAGCCGAGATAAAATTCCCATACAAGTTATCGATAATTTGTATTGGATCTATTTTAGCTCGGTTAAAATTTTTCGATAGTTTGTATGGGAGCTAAAATTTATCTCGAGCTGCGTACCAGGCAGTGTAAGTATTTTTACTTAAGCCTGGTACGCTGCTCGCGCTAAATTTTAGCTCCCATACAAATTATCGAAAATTTTTAGCCGAGATAAAATGGATCCTATACAAGTTATCGATAACTTGTATGGGAATTTTATCTCAGCTAAATTTTAGCGCGAGCAGCGTACCAGGCTTTAATTGCAAATCCCTTTTCTAAAGCCTGGTACGCTGCTCGCGCTAAATTTTAGCTCCCATACAAATTATCGAAAAATTTTATCTGAGCTAAAATGGATCCCATACAAATTATCGATAACTTGTATGGGAATTTTATCTCGGCTAAAATTTAGCGCGAGCAGCGTACCAGGCTTAAATAGGTAATTTATAATGTTCAAAGTGGCGCTCAACGTTCCAAATTCCAGGGAAGGATAAAATTAGAAAATTCTACTACGAGGTGCCAAAATGAAAACAAACTTGTTTGCTAAATAATTCTTAAATTTTATTGTCAATATTGATCTATGAACATTGTAAGATCCCCTCTACAGTTAAGCTTTTCTTTTTTCTTGAAGCCTTTATAGCATCCAATATCCTTGGATATTGATTAAATACACAACATCCACAATATGAGAAAGGTATCACTGCACTTCCTTCCAATCTTACATGTCCTCTGTCCTTTTTAAAAAATATCCAATGCCATGCATCGACTCCGAGAATGATGAAAATTTGTTCAAAAAGCAGATTGTCCAAAGTGAAAAGATTCTTGTCGCCGGAAAATATTCGCCATTCTCGAATGCTTAATCGTATTGGCCAATCTGTTTGGTTTAAGGCATTTACTTCTTTTGTAAAAGTTCGTCGATACTAAAATTAGAAAAAAAAAGAGTTAAAATTAAAATCCAGGGATGTTATATTTTGGTTTTTGGTTAAACTTACCCAATCTTTAACTTGTGATAAACTACTACTTGGCTTGTCGCGCCTTCGAGTCATCATTAGAGGTTTTTCTCGGGTGCTTCCATAGATCATATGAATAACAACAAATTCGGCATATTCTGGGACCATTTTTAGAAGTTCAAAAAATAAAGTTCTTATTCAATATTGTGTAATTTAATTTATTTTCGAGAAACTTCTTTAATATAGCATGGTCTCTTGTTTACTAATGGAAGATCAACCTTTGCCTCCTGCTTAAATACTCAAAAATATAATCAAATGATCTACTAGATCGCAGGTAGATTAATGATTTCTGTCAAGTCAACCCATTAGGTTTAGGGATGGTAAAGAGAAAAGGATTCCCCATATGTTAATATTGATTTAAGAAATTATAAGACTACTCAGGTATAAGCTTAATATTGGAATGTTATTATTCTAGGAATTAAAAATGATTAGTGGACGGATAAAATAAGAATAAAGATTATCAATGTCGTTACGTCATAAAATTAATTTTCATGTAGATATAATAGGTATTAGAAGCTCAAGTCATTAGATTTTGCGTTACTCGAAAAAAGACATGGGCAATGGGCGTTCCTTATTTTGAACAAGGTTGAAATTTAAAATGCATACGGAGACGAACTCAAAAATTTCTAAATAAACAAAAAAATATTTCCAAAAGTTTCAAATCTCTATCATTATATATTTACCCGTGTCAAATTAATTTTCAATGTTTTTACTTTAACAAAATCGGTTAAACTGTAAACGTTGATTGAAAATTTTTTTAATTTGTAAATGTGATCAGCAATAAAAAAAATGCATGAAAAAGTATTTTTTTAATTTTTAAGACAGTGTTTACCGAGTTTAAAGTAACCGTCAATTTCGCTATTTTCATGATATTGACCTTTTTTTTATGGTAGGTAAACAAACTTGTAAAAAATTAAAAATATTTTTTCGTGCACTATTTTTAGTGCTCAAGACAATTACAAATTTTGAAAATTTTTCATCAACGTTTACAGTTTTGGCGATTTTTTTAAACTCAATATTGATCAAGTTAAGGGACGCTGGATTGGGCATCAATGTTTAAAGCCATATTTTAAAACCAATTCTATTCCATAAGAAATTGGCTTTCCATTATGAAATAGCTGTGAGTATTATTATAGCCCAATGATTTTAATTTTTAATTTTACATTCGGATTTGGCCTTTGTGAAGCAGAACGGTGATATCGATATGTTATCGATCCATGAACTTTTAACGAATATAGCCTGGGGCCCAGTCCAATTCCGCAAGAGTGAGTTTTTCTCTGCCTTGTTTTAAAGGCAATTTACACGTTTGTTCCCTACTCCCTACTAACAATTTTGCTTCTATAATGCTTTACAGAAGCAACAATTGCATCTGTAAATCTTTATAAAACCAAAATTGTTTGTCGGGCTCTTGCAGAATTGGGCCCCTGGTACGCAAATCCGAGCTAAATTTTAGCTCCCATACAAATTACACATAAGATGTTCAGATAAATTTTAGGTCAGCTCAATTTTTTCTTCGATAAATTTGTATGGGAGCAAAAATTTAGCTCGGATGCGTAACAGGTTTTAAGCCTAGGCCCAGTGGCGTAGATAATGGGGGGGATCAGGGGGATATATCCCCCCCATTGGGATCGATAATTGTGCAGTATAAACAATCATGAATAAATAAGTTGAAGAAGCGCACTTTGAAAAAAAACGCTATGGATTTCGAGTTCTTGATTAGCTTAAAGGTTATAAATATAGTTTACCAACTTTCGTTGCCATTAAGTCGGTGTTTCAAAAAGTGAATTTAGACTTGGTCCAAGCAATGGAGCTCGCTAAAGATTTAAGGGATCAACTAAAAATTAAACGGGCAGAAGACGACTCATTTTCGAAAGTTTTTTGTATATGGGAAAAATTAGCTGAAATCCTTGACATAGGAGTTAAACATAAGAGAATAGTGAAGCGACAAAAGAATCGTTCGAACCCTTCGGTTCAAAGTACAGTAAAGAATATTTTCGTGTTACTGTTTTCAATCTTTTTCTCGATTTCTATGTAATGGGCCTTGGAGAAAAATGTACAAACCATGAAAACACACTAGAAGGGTTTCCGGTTCTTTCTAAGGATTCTTCGTCTGAAATAGACAAAGCAGCTAAAAAATTTAATGAAACTGTTGAGTTTTACCAAAAACTAGACCACATAAAATAGAACAAAAACAATAAGATTTCCTTATAGTTTTCATCCAAGAAGGAAAAAATCGGGATTTCCTAATTGTTTTACCGACTTCCAAAAAGGAGGAGTTATTCAATTCGTCTGTACTTTTTTTTTGTGTTTGTCACCTCATAACTTTTTACCGAGTGAACCAATTTTGATAATTCTTTAAGTAGGTATTGAAAAGCTGGTGCCTGTTCAGTACTATTAGAAAAACCATAAAACCCAGTTTTGATCCATGGAAGTCGGTTTTGTTTTTATAATAAAAAAAAATACGATCATGTACGGGATCACCTATTCCAACTTACTATAGAAATTATTGGTCACAATTTTTGTTCTAGTGCCAAGTTGGAAAAAATATGAAATTTTTACAAAAAATTTTGAAAGATTTTGTACATGAAAATAATAAGAAATCTCTATGGAAAAACCTTATTAATTGTTGATATTAATAAGGTTTCTTCATAAAACAGTTCAATAAGGAAATCTGTTGGTATTTAGGTGGTCCTGGTCATATTTTTCTCTGTGTGAAGAATTAAAAACTCAGAAAAGATATTTGATCAGAAGGAAAAATACTTCCTCTATGAACTCATTGAAAGCGCTTGAAAGCTGCACCGAAAAAAGTTGTCCTGGTATTTATATTTTATTAAAGATATTAGCTACACTGCTGGTTTCTACTTCAACTACCGAAAGAACTTTCTCCAATTTAAAGAGAATAAAAACAATACAAAGAAGCATTATTAAAACTTAAAAAAAAAATTGCGAACTAGATATATCCCCCCCCCCTTAGCAAAAAGCTATCTACGCCACTGCCTAGGCCTAGGCCCGTCCCATTGTATAAAATGCTTATATTTGAGTCTTCTACTAGAATTTGTTATTATTTTCCACCTCCCTTGCTCATTTTAATAAATTAAAATAATGTGTATATGAGTAACACTCAGAGAAAAAATAACTTTTTTAATAGTTAAAACCGGGATAACTATTTAAAATAGTCATTATATTGACTACCCAACAAACATTATCCCTTCTATAAAGCTTTACAGGAGCTACATTAACACCTGTAACGCTTTATAGGAGCAAATTTGTTAGTCGGGTATTTAAATAGTCACATTATGTATAAAGCCTGGTACGCAAGTTATCGACAATTTGTATGGGATTATTTTAAGCTCAAGCCTGGTACGCTGCTCGCGCTAAATTTTAGCTGAGATAAAATTCCCATACAAGTTATCGATAACTTGTATGGGATCCATTTTATCTCGGCTAAAAATTTTCGATAATTTGTATGGGAGCTAAAATTTAGCGCGAGCGGTGTACCAGGCTTCAGCTAAAATTGTTCGATAATTTGTATCGGAGCTAAAATTTAGCGAGATCTGCGTACTAGGCATTAAACCCTCAAATTGTATAAAATGCTTATATTTGACTCTTCTATGAATTTGTTATTATTTGTTTTTATTTTCTACCATGTTCTATTTAACAAATTAAAAAATATTTGTAAGAGTTTAAGCCTGGTACGCTGCTCGCGCTAAATTTTAGCCGAGATAAAATTCCCATACAAGTTATCGATAATTTGTATGGAACTCATTTTAGCTCGGCTAAAAATTTTCGATAATTTATATGGGAGCTAAAATTTAGCGCGAGCAGCGTACCAGGCTTCAGATAAAATTTTTCGATAATTTGTATGGGAGCTAAAATTTTGCGCGAGCAGCGTACCAGGCTTGAATAAAAATTTTTCTTCATACAATTTATCGATAACATTGACTTTTTCATAGAATTTATCGATAACTTGAAAAAAAAAATACTTTCATTCCACGGATTTCAGCCCATCAAAAGAGTTAAACTGTAAAAAATTTTCTGCTTTCTATTTTATTTAATATAAAAATTGTTTTTTTGTGCAATCCCATTGAGCATCGGAGAAAAAAAAAACATACAAAAAAATTATTCCACCCAGTTCGATTACGCACAATACATAAGCGATGTAAAATCGCCTTAAGAAAATTATCTTCATAAATTTGGTATCACTGAAATATGTCATTAAATTTTGCTTCGCTTTTTGACGTTTTAAAAGTTTTTTACTGTTGCTCTTGCTTGTACGCATGTTAATCGAAAACGAAACAAATGCATTTTTTGTTACATATTTTGTTTATAATTAAATGAATAAATTTGCAACGCATATCATTTGAATCAACAAAAGTACAAACTGATCAGGTAAATTTATTTATTTTAATCAATTTTAAAATAAATTCATTTAATATAGGTGTCACATTAATAGGGTCCATTACATACACATTTTTATTCAGAACACAAGTTGCATATTTGTTAAAAGAATTTTGTTATACATACATATTTTTCCAAACATAATTACTGACGAGCTTTTAATTAATTTCTTAAAGATATATCCTGTGCTGGGCTTAACTCTATAGAACCCAGGCGATTGTATAAACCAAAGTCTTAAAAGCAAATTCCCAGGAAGGTAATGAATCTTGAACTTAAGTAGAAATTAAAAAAAAAACTCAATCCTTTTCCTTACTTTCAATTACAGTTTCTATCTTCCCCAGTATTTTTCCTTCCTTAAAAAAAAAATAAACGGAGTTCTGCTAACAAGGAGCTTTTGGAGATAATTTCAATTTGAGTTTTTGTTTCTTGATTTTTTTAAGCTAATTCTTATGATATAAAAACTGTATTTATTTAAATTAGGATGTTTTTCGTTTCTTCTTTCTCAAAATATAAACCAATAGTCTTCGAACCAGGAATTATGTTCCTGGATAAAGAAGACTATTGTTTTATCTAGAGAAGCCCAAATTTAGACAGCAATTTATGTTTTTTTTTTTTTTTTTAATTGAATTAAAGTCCAAATTACTGTAATGTAAAATAAAAAAATAAAATTAAATCTACCTAACTGAATAAAAAAATGTGTTTTTTTCCACGGTGAAAAAGCACTATTAACAAGTGCATCTTAAGTAGGGCTGCCATATAAAATGTTATTAATGTCGGGGCGACAGGTCTTAAAAGTAGGGACAAATCGTGACAGCAAAAAAATATTTGAATTTGAAAATTAAAAAAATACAAAGAATTACATGCCTAGTTCCAAACTTAAGCTATGATTACACGGTCAACGAAATCGGGCAATGCGTTGACTCTCTGACGTAAAAATGACGTCACAATCTGTCCCAAGAGTGTCACGTCGTGTGATCGTCAACGAACGCATATATGACTTATTCCCTACATTTTTGTGGATTTCATGTAAAAATATGATTTCTTAAAAATTCCATTCTTTAAAAAAAATAAAAATAAAAAATGTCTATTGATGGATCTCATAATAAACGAAGTTATCGAGTCCCAAATGAACGAAGCCTTTTAAAAGAGGGAGTTTTAAAATATAATTTTAATGCAGTTTTCTAATTTTTATTGCGTAAGTACATACTTTCAAATCATTTTACTTTTTATCTATGAAACTTTCCTAGCAAGTTAAAAATTCTCGCAATATATTTGTTGCCGAGCGCTTTTGACCACAAATCACCAGCTTCATAACTTATTGTTAAATTCACTTATGTGAAAGCAAACGGCCAAAAATCATTTTCATACTTATATTTGAGGTTTCGGGAGTTTGCTTTTCATTGCATTTGAACATTAGCTCCCGATCGCTTAAAACTTAAATAATGATCTACCCGAAAGTTTTCAAACGCAGATGGATAAATAAACGTAAAACGGAATATGGGGACAGATATCGGAACATGGTCCAAATGTCGGGGCTGTCCCGCCGAAATCGGGACGTCTGGCAGCCCTAATCTTAAGCAATAAGCAAATTTTTTCATTAGTTAGCTGTCTAAAGTTCCTCGTTTGGACTGTTCAAGCTGATGCGTCAATAGCAATAGACTTCGTCTGCTATAGCCATTTCAGCCGCTGCGATTTATGTTGTCCAAGGTCACCAGCACGTAACTTGATATATTTGGCATCATCTAATTTGGTTCACTCGAAGTTTTTAAATAGAAAAAGCTCAATTGAACAAAATTTGGTACTGCCACAACTCGATTGTATCATGTCGATACCTTCCCGTAAGAATTCATTAAGCGACATTTTTTTCAAAAATGACTTTTTGATGTGGAAATATACTATGAGTTGAGCGTCACGTTTTGGTATCATTTTGGTTGTTCTATGATGTATGCAAATGAAACTAGAGAGAAAATAAAATACATTTCCTCACAGAATAATTTTGTTGTTTATTCGATTATACAAAGTTACCTGTTGGCAGCTATGTCGCTGTTAAACCAGAATAGTTTTTTCATTTAAGCTTCTCATTCAATCTTCATCGATATCAATCCAATATCTTCTCTATGACACAGTTGTATTTTCTTTTCGTCTTATTTAACGCTTTTTATGGCTTTTAGCAAATGAATCACTCAAGTGGATAAATTCACCACAACGAAGGTTTCATTAAAATACAATTTATCGAATTCATGCCGTTCAACGTGTAACAATTTCACATCCCTCCAATCAAATAGTATGTATAAATGATTTGCTTCTGACCAAGTCCTCTCCAGCTGACTTAAAAAAGTTTTGTGAGTAATAAACCAGACCAAGTAACGATGTACAAACTTCTTTGCATAAAGCAACATCTTATGGGTTCAATGGACTTGAAAAGCTCCTTCCACGTTGCACTGACTCTTTCCCGATTGTTCCCCACCATGAGCATCTCAGTCTTCCAACTTTTCTGCCTTTTTGAGTGATTGGATTCCACTGCATTGCTTGACCTGCAGCCTGCAGTGCAGTCGTTGCGTTTAAGCTCTCGAATAGTAGATTCAATAGATATCTGACCAGTTTTCCTAAGAAGTTCTTCGTTGGATATACGGTTGGGACTTAAAATGTTTGGGAAACATTCTATTTAAGTTGAGTTATTCCTCCAAATATTGGATAGCAGTAGGAGCCCAACTGGACTACACAATCGGCCGATAGAAAGTCTGTAGTGTGTGGGGGCTCTTGAAAAACTACTTTCTTTACCTGCTGTTGAAAAACATAAGAGATGGGTTGCAAGGCTGAGTAGTAGTTGTTTCTCTTTTGGGTGGAAAAGAAGCCAATGCTTACGTTCTGTAACTCTCGCATCGAGAAATTTCTCGCATGAACCACGCAAATCGGAAAATTGCTTGCAAATCTGGAAAAGGCATTTCTGAAAAATGGATGTTTTCCTTATTTGACGTAAGCTAACGACATCCACACAAAAAATGGACTCCTATTTCGCCTCTACGTCCCTAATATTTCCTGAACGTGCCGAATAAAAATACTTCCAATTTAGAAAATTATTGGAAAGTTGTTAGGAAAGATACTCAAGAAACATCTCTTTTTAAATTGGGCACGTTCAGGAAATATAAGGGACTAGATATTTAGGCAACGTCATTTTCTGAACGGAAATAAAGGCAAATTGACTAAATTTGTTTGGAAGTTTCATTGTTGTCAAATATCGAAATTTACTTAAGATTTTTACAGATCGCATGGGGCAGACACCAAATTTAACTATTCTTTTTTAAATAAATAATATTAATAATAACCGAGAAAGCACTTTTTACTCGTTTTTCAAACAAATAGATTTAATTTTTCTAACGTAATTCATTAATTAAAAACAATCAGCTGTCATGTTGACAAAAAAAACTTTCCTAAATGTTTAGGTAAAATTTTCTTGCCTAACTTTCCAATCAGCTTTCCAATAAAATTACCTAAATTGGAAGGATTTTTTTTTTGACAGTTGACCAATCAGAGAGCGAGAAATTACCTAAATATTTAGGCCCTAACGTTTCTGAACCTGCCCATTATTTCTAGTGTCAAATTTTTTGCGAATTAGATAATAAGATATCGAAATTTATTTTTTATCAACTTATTGATAGTTGACAATCGTAATAGACGTGATAGGTAAATTGCGAGGTATCCGTTCATAGGAAGTCTCAAAATGACTTCCGATCCTAACTTAAACTGTGTTCAAGATGTTCCTAGGGAAACGAAAGATATGAAGCATAAAATCAGGTCAATTTTTGGTAAGAAAATCCGAAACTATTTCTTGTACTGTTGTCAAAAATTCATTATTAAAGATTATTAATGAACTCGATTACCTCGATAAGACTGATTATCTTAGAGCCTTAAACGAGTTTCTCAAGAAGAAGATCGCATGTGCAAGTCATTAGCTCGAAATAGTTTCTGATGAATATAAAACTGCCCTCGCAAATGGTTTTAAAGCCACTGGGTTTCTTTCGTCTAAAAACGTAGTCCCAAAGTCTACAAGAGTAGACTTTGTTAGTATACAGAGGCTGACAACTTGCTGACCAATCGACTAGAGGCTTGTACTTGTATGTACCTACTTTATAATGTAAGATCAAATTAATAAATCTAGGAAAGTTTTCCAATTCAATGTGGACTCACTCCTGCTCTTAGTTTTATTGTAGTATTCTCCATAGTATTCGTTAAGATTTACTGCAATTCGTATAGTTCTACTCTTTCGTTTTTTTTTTACTTATTTTACTTATGAACTCAACCTTTCAAATTTCAGGCCCTTATCAAAAAAATTAAAAAAAAGACTTAAACAACATGACAAAGAGAAAACAAAGTACGAAACCAATAGAAGAGGCGAAAACCAAACCACCCAAGGAACCAAAACCGCGTCGCGGTTTGAAAAGGAAACGATCTTCAACTAAAAATCAATCATCATCATCAAAAAAGAAAAAATCTACAGCTATCATCGATCAAAAAGAAAACATTGAAGTCTTCAAATTTGCTAAAAGTATTGTTGGCAAAGAAGGAACACCCGGTTTTGAAAAATTTCTCAATATACTCCAAGAAGGTAATCATATTGAAAATATCAAAAGAAACAATGTCAATCTATCGAGTATGTCTAGCATTCTTGATAAATCAAGAAACAGTGCTCCAAAAGCTTTTGATGATTTACATAATCTTTGGTTTGATAAACAAGGAAATAAAACAAAATATTTGACAAGTTTGGAAGAAAATAAAATTAATCTACCAAATGTATCGAGTATTTTAAGTGGCGCAGGTGTTAATGCTGCAAAAGCTTATAAACAATTGTATGATTTATGGTTTGATGAAAATGGTCATAAAACACAATATCTGACAACTCTGGAAAGAGAAGGTATCAATTTACCAAATATGTCAAGTATTTTAAGCAAATCTGGACTTGCTGCTGGACGATCATTTACAGATTTATATGATCTTTGGTTCGATGCTGAGGGAAACAAAACAAAATATTTAAAAACTCTTGAAAAAGAAGGCGTGAATTTGGCAACTTTGTCAAGTATTTTAAGCGGAGCTGGACCTAAAGCTGCCAATTCATTTAAAGAACTCTATTGTCTTTGGTTCAATGAAATCGATGGTAGCAAAACCAAATATTTGAAAACTCTCGAAAACGAAGGAATCAATTTGAGTAATGTTTCGGGTATTTTAAGTCGAGCGAAAAATTATGCCGCAAAAGCTTTTCAAGATCTCTATGAGCTTTGGTTCGATCAAAATGGCAGTAAAACAAAATATCTAAAAGCTCTCGAAAATGAAGGAATCAATTTGACAACAATGTCAAGTATTTTAGGCGGAGCTGGAGTCAATGCTCGAAAAGCTTTTATCGATTTGTATAATCTTTGGTTCGATGCCGAGGGAAATAAGTCGAAATATTTGATAAATCTTGAAGAAAAGGGAATCAATTTGACAAATGTATCAAGTATTTTGCATAGAGCAGGTTTAAATGCTGCAAAAGCTTTTAAAGAATTATACGATCTTTGGTTTGATGAAGAGGGTAAAAAGACAAAATGTCTTGAAGCTTTGGAAAACGAAGGAATAAATCTAACAAATATATCTAGTATATTACATGGCGTTGGAGCTGGTACAGCAAAAGCTTTTCAAGATCTCTATTATCTTTGGTTTGATGAAGAGGGTAAGAAATCAAAGTATCTCATTACTTTGCACAGAGAAGGGATAAACCTCAATAAAATTTCGAGTATTTTAAATGGAGCTGGTTCAAATACAGCAAAAGCTTTCAAAAGCTTATATGAGCTTTGGTTTGATGAGCAAGGAAATCCAACTAAATATCTAAAAACTCTCGATTGTAATTTTGTTTCACTATCAAATGTGTCGAGTATTTTATCAAAATCCGGTTTAAATGCTGCAAAAGCTTTTAAAGACTTGTATGGTCTATGGTTCGATGAAAAAGGTTACAAAACACAATATCTGATGAATTTTGAAAAAGAAAACGTCAATTTGGCTAATGTCACAAATATTCTACATGGTGTTGGATCAAATGCTAGCAAAGCTTTTATCGATTTGTATGAGCTTTTCTTTGATAAAAATGGTAATAAAACAAAATACCTGAAATCTTTTGAAAATGATGGAATAAATTTGACAAATGTGTCAAGTATTTTAATTGGTGCTGGATCAAGTGCTACAAAAGCTCTTAAAGACCTTTATAGTGCTTTTTTTGATGACAAGGGTAAAAAAAGCCAATTTTTAAATCATTTTCTAACTGAAAAGAATGAAGAAGAAGCTTTTACGACGAAAAATTTGTCTGGTATTCTAAGTGGAACAGGAGTCAAAGCTAAAGAAGCCTTTGTAGATCTGCATAATGTTTGCTACAATGATAACGGGGAAAAAACAAAACTTTTAAATGACTTTTATAATAACGGTTTCAAAGCAAGTAATTTATCTTGCATTTTATGTCGAACAGGAATTCGTGCTGCCTTACTTTTAAAACATTTACACAGTATTTGCTTTGACGAAAAAGGCAATACAACAAAATTACTCAATGATTTCTATACAATTGGTTTCGAACCTGTTGATTTGTGTAGCATTTTAAGTGCTACAGCAGATGGATTGGAAAAATTCCATAAATTTTGTTTTATTCAAAATACAACAAAAATTTATTTACAACACTTTGCAAATGATACCAAAGATGGATTTACGATAAGTAATTTGTGTAATATATTACAAGGTTCCGAGGGGAATTGTTGTACTGCTCTAAAAGATTTCCATAATATTTGCTTTGATAATGATGGTAAAAGAACCCAAGTTCTAAATGATTTCTATGGTTCAAAATTTAATGCAAATGATTTAGCTGATTTATTATCGATGGCAGGAAATAATGCAGCTGTGATTTTAAGAGATTTTCATAGAACTTGTTTTTGTAAAAAACGTTTACAACATTTTTTAGCTGTAAGTGATATTTTTGTACCAACGAATTTGTGTAAAATACTCTATGGATCAGGGAATCAACTTTGTTTGGTTTTTAAAAAATTACATGAATTGTGTTTTGAAAAATCAGGAAAAAAATCAATCTATCTTGAAAAATTAATTGATCAGAATTCACAAAGTGAAGTGATCGATGAGTTGTATGAAAAAGTTAGAAATAAATCTTCTTAATAGCTCAAAAAAAGGCCTTTGTTGATTAGAAAAAAAAAGTATTAGATGTGGAACACTATTTTTTATAAAATATTGCGCCTAACATTGAAATGAAATATATTCGCGCGTTGAAGCTTGTGATACTTTTAAGACCACATCATAATTTAAGAATTTTTTATATTTGTATTTACTTTTTTTATAAAAAAAAATATACATTTAAGATTTAAGTTTGAAAAGTTATTATAAGCTAAGAATTTTTTAAGTAACAATATATGTATATGTATGAGAGAAAAATGTGATGTTGAAATAAAAATTTTGTAAAACAATTTTTTGTAAGCTTGATTTGATTATTGCTCCTGATGTCGTCAGTCGGTGAGAATTTGAAGCGTTTATAGTAAAACAGTGTTCAATTACAGTTGACTGATTTGTTGCAACAAAGTGGTTTCCGAAGTAGTTCTAATGAAGGATTAAAAATTCCCTAATTAGTCAATGTCACCCTTTTTATAATAAATAACTTTTTCCGACCGTTGGGTTGCGTCGTCGTCGGCTTCATCGCATTATCTCAAAAAAAGTTATTCGGCCTTAGCGACAGGTAAAAATTAGAAAGAAATCGGATAAATTACCTCGGTAGAACCGATTCATTCAAATTATATTAATGCCTTAAAGTAGGCAACGATATTTACATATATTTTTTTTAATATAGCAAAAACAACCACTGCATAGAAGAATTCTTTTAATTAATTTCATTTTCCTGCACTCCATTGGGGAGTATTCTTTGGAGTTAACCTTTTTATGGAGTGAGTGAACATAAATTAGAGTAGATTTTAATTTTTAACTGTGTCATTTTTGCTAAATTAATGCAAAATTTGAATTAAAATGAATCTTGTTTGTAGTTTTTATTATTGAATTATAAAAGTACATAGGATAGAATTATTTATAGAATAACACATTGGGCAAATATGGCCTCCATGGCTTTGCATATACTCAAAATCAAATAATATATTTAAAAAAAAGTTTTTTTTTTTTATTATAACAAAAATAAAAGGGTATAACACAAAAATATTGATACTTCATTGCTGCAAGTAAAACTTAAACTGATTCACCTGAAAAGAAAAATTAACATTGAATTATAAATATGTAAAAGTTAAAAGAAAAATAACTTTTAAAATCATAACAACTCTAAATAAATTAATTTCACACGTTGAGAAAGATAGTGTCATCACAACTAAAAAACAACGATTTTTTAGGAGAAGTACAATAAGAAAATCCTAAAACTTAAATGACATATAAAACAGATGAATTTGATAACGAAACTTCTGCTCATTACCCTACCTTAAATTTAAAATGCCTTAAAATAGCCCTACCTTGGAAAATAACCTATATTAAAAATGCCCTACCATCAGAAATTGATTACTTTCAAAAATGCCCTACCTTCAAAATGCTCTTCTTATAAAAATGCCGTACCTTCAATAATTCCCTGCCTTAAAAATGCCCTAACTTAAAGCATTTCCTAGTTATGAAAATGTCCTACTTTAGAAAATGCTCTAGCTTTTAAAATGCCCTAACTTCAAAAGGCTGCCCTTATAAAAATGCCCTACCTTCAAAAAAGCTCTAGCTTTAAAATTGCCAAACTTATAAAGATGCCGTAGCTTCAAAATGCTCCAGCTTTAAAAATTCTCTGCCTCAAAAATGCACTACCTTCCAAAATGCCCTATTTATGAAAACGTTCTACCTTCAAAAATGCCCTACTTTTGAAAATGTCCTTTTAAAAATATCCTACTTATAAAAGAGGCGTTATGTTCCTCTTTAATGATCAGACATTAAAAAAAAATATCGGAAAGACAACGTTTTTTAAAGGAACCGATACATTAGAGATAAGAACATAAACTCAAAAACAGTAAAAACGACTTTATTTACATTTTCCAGCACAGCGTTAATATTTCAAAAACGAAAAAAGTACCTAAATATTTTGACTTCGGATTCGAGTTCAGCGGCGCCAGGAAATAGGGCCGCAATAGAAAAACGAAACAAGGCCCCAAAAAATACACACAAAACATCAAATTTTCGGGTGTTGTTTCATTTTTGGAGCCTTATTTCATTTTGTTTTTGAGGCATAATTTCATTATGAAATAAGGCCCCAATGAAATAAGACCCCAACACTAATTTTGGGGGGCCTTATTTCATTTTTCATAATTCACATGAAAATGCTAAACTGAATTGTCTTTCAAAAAACTTTTGCGAAATTCCGCTTAGACCCAGAATTGTCAAAGTACCACTTATTGTGGACTCGCTGATGGTTTGCAGCAAGATTTTTACATTGAAAAGCATTAGTAAGTAAGAGAATAGCTGACAAAATCGTGCGATTTATTCGTTATAATAAATCGCACGTGGTCTCGTATCGTTGCAAAAGTGTAACATTTTCTTACACTAAAACAACCAAATATACCTATAGACTACAATTTTTTACACTTTTGTACTTTTGGTATATATACAAAATACATTGATGCAAAATTTGTCTTATTTGTAGTTGTAGTAGTAGAAAAATAAAATTTAGCAATTTAACACTTTTTTGTTGCACCGGCTAGTGAATACCCATTTTTTTTCCCTTTGTTCAGTAATTGCAAAAATCCTAGCTTTGTCAATTTTCAACTGACTTGGGTGTAGAATAAGATATTTAGGCCATTTCAGGAACATGACTGAGAAAAAAAATGTAAACGATTTACCAATGCCCTATCTGATAAGACCGTTGCCCTACCTTAAACTCAATTCTGGCTACGGGCCTGTCTCTAGCGGCAAGCGGCGAGTTTTGCAAATAGAGTCACGCCATTTGGTACGAATTTAGAACTTGAACTCGAATATCGACTTAATTCAAAATCGACACATTTTGAGTTGTGACACTATTTTTCTCAACGTGCGATTATTTGTAAATTGCCCAGACTTAAAATAGTAGAGAGTATAATATGGAGGGCTCAAAGCTGAAGCTGAACCAAGTCACAGGAGTTAAATCGGAGATATACCTAACGAATTAAAGTAAATATGTTACCATTGAATCTCATGGTGAATACTTTATTCGAACAAGTGACAAATTTGAATCGAAACACTACTATTCACTTTTTTTATTTAATAGCTTGAACCACCTTATTGTTGTTAGTATATGTTTAAAATTACATTATTAACCTGCCTTTTAATGTCTCAAACTCTTAAGATAAGATGTAACGGGTGTGAGGTTAGAAAATCACTTCAGTCTACTTCGGTGACTGGAGATTTGAAAGGAGATTTGATTACGTTGCCAGTAAGGGGATTAATAAAAATAATATGGTTTTATTAACAATTAAAAAATTTAACGGGTGTGACATATTTTTGTAACGGGTGTGACAATAGGACAAAAAAAAATTAAACTAATATGAAATTATTAAAATATAATACAAAAGTATTTAAATCACATCATTAAATTTCGTATATTTTAACTTTAATTTTGTGCATATTGGTGATCAACTTGCGTGGAATTACCGAAAAAGAATTAGTTTTAGGTAATTTATTTGTTTTATTAATTGTATTTGAAATGTACTAGATTATGTACTCATCAGTAATTTACTACATCCAAAAGAACGGAACCAATAAATAAATAAATGAAATAAGAGTGTGTGTGCGATTGAAATTATACTTATCAGTAAAAAAAATCATTTAGTGGGATCATACCATTTGCAATAATGAGCATTTACTAATCTCCTTTCTTTTCAGAAACTAAATTTTCATACCCAAACGACGCAAAAAAATATAACTTAAAAAATAAAACTTACCAAATAAACGTCGTATTTCATGATAATTAACATCCCCTTGTCTGGAAAATGTATACAAATCATTTCTGACCTTTTGAAAGAATTGCTTTAAGTCAGACAATTTTTGCTTTGGAAGACCTTCCAACAAGTTTTTTGATGAATTCCAATAGTCTCGTATGCATTCTGTGTTCAAGCAATTTATAATTTTGTCAAGCATCTAAAATTAATGATACAAAATAAGTAATACTTTGAATTGAAAATAAAATATAAATTAAATTATACCAACAAAAGAAGTTCTCCTAATGGCTGGTTCCAAAAGGAATAATTCCGATCATTGGCCTCATTCATGCATACAACCTTGATAAAATAACTCTTCATGAGATAACCTCCATCGATTTTATCACGAATGCTCTTTAAAAGTCTCAAAGTTGGCTTTAAATTTTGTTTTCCGTTAATCAATTCTTTCTCCACATGTGGCATACACATAGAAAACGATATATTGGCATCCCTATCACGTCCACATGGTTTTGGTACAGCAAAATAAAATCTTTGATTGTGACCAACAATTGGCGGAAGCGGAAATTGTCTTTCAGCAAACCAATTATTAATACCGTTCCAGGGAGAAAGATTTATTTTAAAAGCTGGAACCAAATCCAATGATATTTCACGACCATCATTAACATTTTTACATTTTACTGTGTGGGCAACGCCTTTTGTAATATATTTAAGTTGATATTTTCCACCTCCAGGTGTGCTCACATAATATTTGTCAATTTGGGCTTTTTCTAAAATTTCTTTCACCCAATTCTTTAATTTATCGAGCATAAGATAATATGTTGAACCATCGGTAAGGTTCTTAAAATGTTGCCAGACAAAATTTGAATTTGGATTTGAATTAAAATGTACTAGCTTACCCGTGCGAGACTTCTCGCATGCTTAAATAAAAAGAAAGTATAGCTAGGTAGGTACAAATGTAAATGCAGAGTGTGTTTTTTAAAAAGTCGAGAATTACTAAAAAACTCCTGTTCATCCCTTTTAAAATACATTGGATTAGCCCCAGTTTAAGTTAAACAGCTATGAATATGGCACATTAAATTTAGCAATTCTAGGTTCCCTAAGTTGTACATACATTTTATAATTAACTCTATTTCAAACAGGTTGCCGCAACTAATATCTCAAACTTGGTCAATTTGAAGAACTTGAACCGATGTTGAATCATGCATTCACCACCTTAACTATCAATTGATAGTTGATAAATACTGAAATTTGATGTTTTAAAATCGAAATGGGGGAAAACTGGTCATTTTTTTAATGGATCTTTTCAGTTACATTTCACGGTTAGCATCATTCTTCGTTTTCAAATTTTTTTCAAAGCAAATAAGAGATCAAATTTTTTTTAACAACTATAAATTCTTTGCTTCCGGCTACAAAGAGGTTAAGTCACAAAATTGCACTTTCGGGTTTTGATGAAAAGAGAATAAGCTCTTTTATTTGGTATCAAAAACATAAATTTAGAGTAACTCTTTCTTATAAAAATAAGGGGATCAATGCTCAAAAATTCATCGATTTTCAACTTCAATCGGATTTTCTGGTAAACTATCATTTATGTAAGTCCTTTTTACCCAGGGGCAAAGAATTGATAGTTGACAATCGTAATAGGGGTGCAACACTTACGCCCCTATAGCACGCAAAGAGCAAATGAAGGGTCCAGGGGAAAAACGGCACATGTCCACTTTTTGTCAAAAATAAACGAATGATGAGGTCTTGTAGTATTTACTGACCACTATCTGATGGCATCCTTACTTTTATAAAACAAATTTAAGCCTTGCTGAAAAAATAAATAAATTGTGTGCTAAGTACTAAGTTGTATGGAGAACAAAATTTAAAAACGCATTTTTCTCGAAATGAGTTGGAATGGACTTGTGCTGTTTTTCCCCTGGAGCCTTCAAATATTCCGGCTTTTTTCTTATGTACATTATGTATGTATATACTATATATGTACATACATAGGTACACTTCCCAGACTTTTCCTGGCAAATGGAAGATGAAATGTTCCTACGGAATATGTTCATACATATATGTAGGTACTTACAAAAAATCTTGAAAAAAAAACCATAGGTGTGTTTTTTTGTTTATCTATATTGATTTTTGAAATCCATGCAAATATTTGGCACCACTGTACATAAACTTTGGCAGCTGTCTGTCAGAAAAGTCGCTTTTGTTTTTTTAATATTAACTCCGCAGTGGAAGGCCATTACATCCATGATGGATGCAAACAAATTTTTTTCACAAAAAAAAAACGAAAACCATAGCATGGCATCCATTTTGGATTCAAAAAATTTCACAAAAAACCAAAAATCAAAACTGACAGTTCTGATTCTGAAAAAAAACAGAATTTCTCTTCTGGTTTTAAAAACAGAATCAGAAGCAGAATCACTCACACATTCATAGATTTAAATGTTAGCAGTACAAAATGTTTGCAGCACAAAAACAAATGAAGTTTGGCGCGATTACACATATATGTGGCACATGTTAAACTTCAGATTCTTCGGAATAAAAAAAACTGTTCAATTGGGATTCTGAATCGAAGAACAATTCCGGATTGCCAATTAAAAACGCCATTAAACGTTTGTTATTGTTTTGTTTCTGGCGGTGTTTTTTTTTTCATAAAGGGAAATTCCAAAAACTATCTTTGTCTTTTCCTTTTCTAATTTGACATATCTCGGCAGGGAAAATGTAAACAAAAAACATATTGTCACACACACTTACATTACAACAAACACTGTGTGTTCGAAATCATTTAACCACAAAAACTTTTATATTTCGCGATTGTTTTCAAATTTAAAGTTTTTATTTCCGATTAATTAAAAAAAAATAATTAATTTTACATATTTATTTTGGAAAACACGAACTAAATTCACAAAACTCTATCGCAATTCGCGCCTCCTTTTGTTTGTTTATGTCTTCAGTCTTCACCATCCCAGCTATAGCTGTAAATTTTTTTTTCTTTTTTTCTGTTTTCTTTTGACTATTTTCTTATACTGACAATCGTTGGAAGTTCCCCACTGAACTTATTCCAAAGATCCTGTCAAAAGCGATGAACACTTCCACTTTCCAATAATTTTGGAAACATCTTATGTAGAAGTGTTCAATGATCTGAAAGAATAATTAAAATAAAGGTAGGACCGCACTTGATGTTGAAGGAACTACGCTAAGTACACCAAAGTAAAAAATAAGCAAAATATTTTGTATCTTTCATTGGTTATCGGAACTACACTATGTGGAATATAATTATTCCTATCAAAATATCGTATTATGTGATAAATGAATAAAATAAATCAATTATTTGTATTTGACGAATTCGACGGAAGAAATAGCCCAACTTTCTACTTTTTCATCTGTCGTATCCTTTGACATTGGTTGTCAACAATAGATCAGTTCGATTTTCTGTTTCGGAGTGCAGACCGGGGAATTTCAGAGCTAAGAACTGTGTTCTTTTCTTTTCTGATTTTATGAATTGTGAACTTTAGTTGTTTATTTGTGAAGAAAATGTAATAAAAGTAACATTTAATGATATATCTAATAAATTATATCAATTAAATACTAAAATTCTGTTGTAGAGTTCAATTTTATTATGCCAAAGTCATATCTACAAATGATAATCTGTTATTAAAAATTGTTTTTAACTGAAGAGCAAGAACATACATAAAGTCTAGTAGCGTATTTTATTTTATTAAAAAAAAAAAGAACAACGATAATAGTTAACAATTTCTTGCATCAGAACTTCCTTAGTGCACATTCATCGAGAAAATATCGAACACACCTTGGAATTTAAAGTGAGCTGTCAAAAAGCAATCCGTCATGCAACGTATTCTTTGGGTCACCCCTTTCTGTCCCATCCTTCAATTTCAACGGATTGATTGACACAACGGGTGGAACGGATTCTATGGGTTAACCATTAACCATTCAAAATGAAATAGTTTACGAAAATATCTCATTTGGATTTTAGTGAAAACATGATATAAGGCACTTAAATACAAAATAAAACTTTTGAGTGATCTTTTTTTTACGGAGGTTGACTACCCAGAACCTCAAAAGTTGGCATTTTTAATTTGTGTTCCAAAAATTAAATAAAAATGTATAACTAATGTTACATGTAACAGGGCTGTTTAGGTACTGCCTAAAACAGAAATAATTCTCCTTTTTTCAACTTTTTTAACCCAATTCCTGTTTGATTAGACTGAAACTGTGTAGTTTTTTTTTTTACAAAAAAGAGAGCCCCTCTTGCAAATTTCTGCCCAAAAATTTCTTGGGACAAAAGTCTGAAATCTTTCAAAAGCTAGTGCCTTCTTTTTTTCTTTTAATAAATGATAATTTTGTCCTAAAAGAGTTTGCGTACTTTTGCACAATTTTTTCTTTCTCTGAGAGGATTTCATCCCCACTTCTAAAATTTGACAGGTTTCATATTTTTGTCCAAACTTATCTGCAATTTGTTTGTACATAATAATGCTTAAAATGTTAACCATCAGAATTTTTAAGCAAATCGGAGAATTTACTCGCCTAATGAACGCCCCTGATGATACGAACTAATGATATACGAACACCCCTAATGTGAACAGGAACACGCCATGTCAAACATTTCCAGATTCATTGGAAAGTGATAAAAAGTCATTTTAAAATTCATTTTGGCTGGAATATTATTTTTTAAACAAATTAAGATTTCTTAAAAATTATAAACATTTATATATTTATATTTTGCCAGATTCTGGCGGCAGAAATTCGCCTTTTTTTAAGATATAATTTATTAAAATCTGTTCGGTGTAAGTCCAGGAAAAGGGTGTTCGACAACCGTAATAATATATATGATTTTATGAATTGTGAACTTTAGTTGTTTATTTGTGAAGAAAATGTAATAAAAGTAACATTTAATGATATATCTAATAAATTATATCAATTAAATACTAAAATTCTGTTGTAGAGTTCAATTTTATTATGCCAAAGTCATATCTACAAATGATAATCTGTTATTAAAAATTGTTTTTAACTGAAGAGCAAGAACATACATAAAGTCTAGTAGCGTATTTTATTTTATTAAAAAAAAAAAGAACAACGATAATAGTTAACAATTTCTTGCATCAGAACTTCCTTAGTGCACATTCATCGAGAAAATATCGAACACACCTTGGAATTTAAAGTGAGCTGTCAAAAAGCAATCCGTCATGCAACGTATTCTTTGGGTCACCCCTTTCTGTCCCATCCTTCAATTTCAACGGATTGATTGACACAACGGGTGGAACGGATTCTATGGGTTAACCATTAACCATTCAAAATGAAATAGTTTACGAAAATATCTCATTTGGATTTTAGTGAAAACATGATATAAGGCACTTAAATACAAAATAAAACTTTTGAGTGATCTTTTTTTTACGGAGGTTGACTACCCAGAACCTCAAAAGTTGGCATTTTTAATTTGTGTTCCAAAAATTAAATAAAAATGTATAACTAATGTTACATGTAACAGGGCTGTTTAGGTACTGCCTAAAACAGAAATAATTCTCCTTTTTTCAACTTTTTTAACCCAATTCCTGTTTGATTAGACTGAAACTGTGTAGTTTTTTTTTTTACAAAAAAGAGAGCCCCTCTTGCAAATTTCTGCCCAAAAATTTCTTGGGACAAAAGTCTGAAATCTTTCAAAAGCTAGTGCCTTCTTTTTTTCTTTTAATAAATGATAATTTTGTCCTAAAAGAGTTTGCGTACTTTTGCACAATTTTTTCTTTCTCTGAGAGGATTTCATCCCCACTTCTAAAATTTGACAGGTTTCATATTTTTGTCCAAACTTATCTGCAATTTGTTTGTACATAATAATGCTTAAAATGTTAACCATCAGAATTTTTAAGCAAATCGGAGAATTTACTCGCCTAATGAACGCCCCTGATGATACGAACTAATGATATACGAACACCCCTAATGTGAACAGGAACACGCCATGTCAAACATTTCCAGATTCATTGGAAAGTGATAAAAAGTCATTTTAAAATTCATTTTGGCTGGAATATTATTTTTTAAACAAATTAAGATTTCTTAAAAATTATAAACATTTATATATTTATATTTTGCCAGATTCTGGCGGCAGAAATTCGCCTTTTTTTAAGATATAATTTATTAAAATCTGTTCGGTGTAAGTCCAGGAAAAGGGTGTTCGACAACCGTAATAATATATATGATTTGTGCTAAATATGGATTATGAAGCTTGACATTTCCGCGACGTTGAAAATCCTGTTCCATTTTAATAGTAAACGGAAGTTGTAGTAAAAAGTGTACATCAAATTCATCAGGAGCCACAAGTTTTATGTTGTCCAAATAGCTTCCTACAAATAAAATAATTACAATTTTTGCATTTTTAACCATATCCAGTTTTACAAATATTTAAACCGTAATTCAGCAGATTTTATCTTCAAATAAAAAGCACCAAAGTTAAAATAACCAAACATATGTTTAAACTAATGTTCAATTATGCGGACTAGTTAAAAAGTTCAACCAAGTTTGTACAACTGGATCTAAAAGCCATAGTTGTTGTTAAAACGTGGTTCAGCCTTGGTTTAGGAACTAAACTGATTCCGGCTGATAAGCTGTTATTCAAATTTGGTTCAAGCATGGATTCGGCTAATTTAACATTTATATAAATCGACCTTGAAGCAGTGCTAAACCTCAGCTTTACCACCGATTTCAGAAGGTAAAAGTTGCTTAGCCACGGATTAAATATTTGTACAATTGGCTCTAAGAGATCCGAATAAGTTTCGGATTTAATTTTAAAACACACAGATTTATTTATACTTTCAGGAAACATTTTGGACTTGATTTTGATTCAACATCAATTTCTGAACTGAAATTTGGTAAAACGAATTAGGAAGTTTTTTTTTTACTACTTTCCAATAAAAATAGAAGATTTTAATTAAAATAAAAAATAGAAGATGTCTAAAACATGATAGTTATTTATTTCAGGCCCAATTTATTCACTCTCCATTATATTTAAAGTCGCCATTTAAAAAGGGAAATTTTAAAATTCGTATGCGATTTGAAAGATTTTCAGTATATAAAAATTGGACCTTAGTCACATAAGTTTTTAAACCTGCCAGTTAGCTGACCAATTTAAAGGCTTGGCAACACAGGAAGGTAATGCGGTAGCGGTATGAAACAAATTCCAAACTGACACATCAACGTTCAGATGTGGAATTTGTTTCATACAATTACCCGTACCGCCACCGCATGTACCCTCCGGTGTGACCAAGCCTTTAAGGCTAGACTACACGAAAGGGTATATTCCTTAGCGGTACGGGTACTTGTATGACAAAAATTCCAAACTGACACATCAACGTTCAGATGTAGAATTTTTTTAATGCAAATATCGTAACCGCTACCCGTACCGCTACCGCATACCCTCCGGCGTGGCCAAGCTTTCAAATGCTTTTTGTTTTGTCATAATAAGATCATTTTTTTTTCTGAGATACAAGCTGTGTTCCTTTGGCTTAAAGTATCTACTGCTAAGTACTTCTGGTTGTATTCAACTCCATTTCTTCTATAGAAAAAATGTCTTTGAATGGATTCAGAAGTACTAAAAAGTACTTTGCTTAGCCCAAAGGAACACAGCCAGTCTAAAAAAAAAGGTTTGTTTTATTTTTTTGCATTTTTTTTTACATTTATAAATGAAGGAATAATAATTATAAAACTGTTTTTTTTTTTGTTTGTTTTGTTTCAGCTTACCGAAGAGACTTGGTCCACCATAAACACTTTTGAAAACAGGATCCGTTTTTTGCATTAAGTCCATAATATAGTTTACTATTGCCTCGTAGTCTTTGGTGTACTTTTTTCGATCTTCTTTCTGAACGGATATTTCATTAGCTATTTTAGCTATGCACTCCTCGTAACTAGGCATCTAAAATGTGGAAAGAATACATTTTTTTTTGAGAATTGAATCGTCAGTTTTAAGAACGGAATAAGTCAATTTTACAAAATTGTTGGGAAAACGCAAAAAACTGAATAGCTTCTGTATTTAACTAATTTCAGATTTTTGACCCTCAGATAAAATAAAGATTATTTAGATTTGAGTAGAATGAGATAAAAATTTTATTTCTATCGGTTTCTGGTAGACTGGTATAGCGGTTTAAAAACGTTGGATTTATTCCGTTCTTAAAACTTACGTTTTGAAATTTCACCCAAAAGCCAAAGTTTTAATGATAGCAATAGATTAACTTTTGATAGAGTTTGAGCAATGAAAGAAAAAAAGTGTTACACGGGTCGTTTGAACACGACACTACTCGAAGTGTCTTGCACTCCAGATTTTTTGATGCAGAAATGTTCCTTGGGGTCTAAATAGTAAGAAAAAAGCTTTTTTTTAAAACTTTTATCGAGCTATTCGTTATTAATAAGTTATGAAAAAAGCGTACTTTTACGTACTCTCCCTCATGTTTTGGCTCATAACTCTGTTAATAATAACGGTAAACATTTAAATGATGGCTCTATTTTTAGAAGAAATATTTCTCTTTTTAACTGCGTTTCAATTTTAAATCTTCAGATATTCAAATTTAAGTCCGTTCATTTTTCTGCCCTATACGATTTCACTATTCGAAAGGTTTTTTTTTTATAGAAGTCAGAGTATACTTTTCTAATGGTTTTTTGTATGCTGAACTCGAATCCGAACTCAGGAAAATTCTATCACATCACGTTTTTCAGATATTACCATTAGAAAATCAATAATACCCTTTTTTAACAGTTTTTGAGGTTATGTCCTTTTGCGTGATAATTTGTTATAATTAAATTTGTGACGGTTTCTCAAAAAAACTAAACTTTTTCTTACAAAATCTGTTTAAATCTTTTTAATATCTCTTTTCCTCTCTGAGAAATCCTAAGTTGAATTCAACACGTTCTCTATGCAAAAAAAATCTTATGTTCGTTTGGGTTTCATTGAAAAAAACTTTTTGAGCCCATCATTTTGAAGGATATTTAATCTTCAATGAATATGACTATCTCAGCCAAAAAAAAAAAAACGTTAAAAAAGTAAAAAAAAACTCAAAAAATCGCTTTTCTTGACTTTTTCATGTTTTTTTTTCTGACTGTTTTGATATGAATTATTTTTTTTATTTTAAAAAAATATTTTTCCGATATTAAATTTGATTCTCAACAACAAGTTTTAAGATCAATTTATCAAAATTATGCGTTCTTTATGAGATATATTGAAAAAAATCAAAAATGGGGCTTTTGCACCCCTATCTTCAATTTCAACCCTCTCATTTAATAGCACTCCGTGGTTTTATAACTAGGGATAGGATTTTCATGCACTTAAAAACGGAAAATATGCGCTTAAAATATGCTCTCAAAAATATGCACTTAAAATATGCATTTAAAAACCACATAATTTTATAAAATATCAATATTTCTTTAAAATTTTAAATATACTTTACTTATACGATACTTTTATGAAATTTATATATGTACGAAACCCTTTCCGAGTTTAAAGATGTAACTTTTTGGAATTATTGAGTTTTGCTTAAGAAAAAATAAATAAATAAAATTGCCAAAAATTCAATATTAAATAATCCAATTTATCATTTGATCGTGTTGGAGTAAATTTTTTTATGAGTTTGGACCATGTTGGTTTGTCAGTTTTGCACAATACCTATTTGCTTAAGTTTCTGATTTTTTACAATTGAAGTTCAGTCACTTTTATTCAAAAATTGTCAAGCGTGTAAATTCGTTATTTTTACCAATTTTTGGATAGTATTATTATTATGCACGAAAAACATGCATTTATTTTTAAAATATGCAAATAAATGCAAAATAATCATTTATAGTATTGAAAGCCATTTTAAAGGAAATCTCCTGACATACATAATTTGTTGCCATGCTTCCAAGGCGTTCCTAAACAAATATGCATTTGCATTGAAATCCGATCTCTACTTATAACCTATTCAAGGTTTTATGGCAATTAAAGCCCGTGAACGTCTTAGTTAAGACATAATCAATAGCTTGGAATCCTTCCGTTCTTAAAACTGACGATTCAACTAGGAATATGAAATTCTTTCTCTGGTTCCAAAACAAATTGTTAATTATGATCTGGAGTTCCAGTGGAGTAAGGAAATAAGTTTCCGGTAGATATGAATTCAGTTAAATAAAACTTATATCCACAGTGAGCCTGAACAAGTTTAAGGTTGACCTAAAATGACGACAAAAACTAAAGATGAGGCTTTGTTCCTGAAGGCCTCAGCAATAATAATCCGTTTTTCCCAAAATCGGATTAGCTTCCTTTTTTGAGATACCCCCCGTAAACGTGTTTTTTTCGAGAAAAATTCATATCAACTCAAGGCTCGAGTACGATAACTTAGGCGCCGACAATTTTAAACGGTTTTTAGTAGAGGTATTCAATACAATCTTTTTTTGTTTTGGGAGGGAGGGTCTATATCCCCCCCTTTAGGCGGGAGGGGCAATTTTCTAAAAAATCAAATAAAAAATTATTAAAAAACAATGGCAACACCAACAGTTATGAATGATACCTTTTTCAAAAGCTAGAATTGTACACTTAACTATAGTTTTTAAACCAAGTTATTTTAAACAGTTGTTTTCGAAATAATCAATTTCAAATTCAACAATTGTGAAAAAGAAGTTTAAAAAAATACATTGAATACTATTTTTGTCAAGACTTTGGGTTTCATTACGGGATAAATTGATAAATTAAACTACCTCAATAAATTCCTTATCAAATACTGAAAACCACATGTTTCTATGCCTTCTAGTTTTTGAGAAAATTGAAAAATAGGAAAACTACTTTCTTTATCAGGCTCACTAATGAGCGTTCTGGTACCACACTGGTACTAAGAAATTTTATTTTTAAGATCCATTTTTAAATGGAAATAAAACAAATTCATGGAATCGAAGTAGATTAAGCACAGTACTTTTTAATTTTTGATTTTTGATATTGGCAAAGCAAAATAGCCAAGAAAATAAAAATAAGATAAAGAAAGTTATAATCTTTGAACAACAACAACATCTTGAAGGTGCTACCACCAAGTGTTTTTATGGCTAGAGTTACAGTACTGTTTCACGGATGCCAATCCGATCATCAGACTCCTTTAATTCCATTTTGTGTGTGGTGCTTGGTCTAGTAATTTTTTCATTTGATTTGAAAAACTTCTTCCGTCACACTTGAGTATTGAACCTAGACCAAGCGAGTTCAGAAGCCAGTACACTACGCACTGCGCTACCTCGCCCACGTGGTTAGCTTCACCCAATTGCTGGTTTTCTTAGTTTATCAACATGCAAATGAATAGACTTAGCATTTTTACTAGCTCCTTCAAGTATGATTATTGTTTGTTCGGCTCTTTCATGTTTTTCTCCATAGTCTTAAGCATAGCAACAATTCGTTTGCATATACGAAAGTAGGAAAGTGATTAGAAAGATGTTAGGCGCGGGCCCTGATTATTTTTCATCATATTATGTTTACAGTTTTTTCGTATGTTTCCATACTTTGCAGTGACTGCTTTTTTTGTTCCGTCAATTCCATTATAATCTTTGAACAACAACAACATCTTGAAGGTGCTACCACCAAGTGTTTTTATGGCTAGAGTTACAGTACTGTTTCACGGATGCCAATCCGATCATCAGACTCCTTTAATTCCATTTTGTGTGTGGTGCTTGGTCTAGTAATTTTTTCATTTGATTTGAAAAACTTCTTCCGTCACACTTGAGTATTGAACCTAGACCAAGCGAGTTCAGAAGCCAGTACACTACGCACTGCGCTACCTCGCCCACGTGGTTAGCTTCACCCAATTGCTGGTTTTCTTAGTTTATCAACATGCAAATGAATAGACTTAGCATTTTTACTAGCTCCTTCAAGTATGATTATTGTTTGTTCGGCTCTTTCATGTTTTTCTCCATAGTCTTAAGCATAGCAACAATTCGTTTGCATATACGAAAGTAGGAAAGTGATTAGAAAGATGTTAGGCGCGGGCCCTGATTATTTTTCATCATATTATGTTTACAGTTTTTTCGTATGTTTCCATACTTTGCAGTGACTGCTTTTTTTGTTCCGTCAATTCCATTATAATCTTTGAACAACAACAACATCTTGAAGGTGCTACCACACACAAAATGGAATTAAAGGAGTCTGATGATCGGATTGGCATCCGTGAAACAGTACTGTAACTCTAGCCATAAAAACACTTGGTGGTAGCACCTTCAAGATGTTGTTGTTGTTCAAAGATTATAATGGAATTGACGGAACAAAAAAAAAGCAGTCACTGCAAAGTATGGAAACATACGAAAAAACTGTAAAGATAAAGAAAGTAGTTTTCCTATTTTTCAATTTTCTCAAAAACTAGAAGGCATAGAAACATGTGATTTTCAGTATTTGATAAGGATATTATTGAGGTAGTTTACTTTCTCAATTTATCCCGTAATGAAACCCTAAGTCTTGACAAAAATAGTATTCAATGTATTTTTTTTAAACTTCTTTTTCACAATTTTTGACTTTGAAATCGATTATTTCGAAAACAACTGTTTAAAATACCTTGGTCTAAAAACTTTAATTAAGTGTTCAATTCTAGCTTTAAAAAAAGGTATCATTCATAACTGTAAGTGTTGCCATTGTTTTTTTAATAATTTTTTATTTGATTTTTTAGAAAACTGCCCCTCCCGCCTAAGAGGGGGGACATAGACCCTCCCTCCCAAAACCAAAAATGATTGTATTGAATACCTCTACTAAAAACCGTTTTCAATTCTCGGCACCTAAGCTATCGAGTACTCGAGCCTTGCGTTGATATGAATTTTTTTCGATAAAAACAGGTTTACGGGAGGTATCTCGAAAAAGGAAGCTAATCCGATTTTGGGAAAAACGGATTATTATTGCTGAGGCCTACAGGAACAATGCCTCATCTTTAGTTTTTGTCGTCATTTTAGGTCAACCTTAAACTTGTTCAGGCTCACTGTGTATCATATTGGAATTCCGAATGTATTCATATTTAAATATGTGTACTTTAAAGCTATTTTTAATTTATTTTAAATATTAAATTCACTTACCTTCTTTTAAAAAAAAACTTTATCAAACCAAAGCGATACAAAAAAATTATAAAAACACAACAAAAGTGTAATAAAACTTCTTGTAGTAGAAAAAAAGCTAAACAGTAAAGACAGCAGCTCTTATTGAAATTTTTGAATAAACTGAAGCTGCCGATGCTATGTTTGTCGGTCAGATTAATTTGTAGCCTGCGTTGCGTTGCATTTTCAAGAAGCTTTTAGTTAGTTGGGGATTCCCCAATTGTTTGCTAATGTTTAAGTTGCATTCACAATAACACTCCGAATGGTGTATGTGTGAAATCTGTAATGTTATATGCAGAGGCATGTTCACATTTGGTGTGTTCCTTCACGCCACAAAAGGGTAAACAAAAAATTACTCCGAGGTAATTTTAGTACTACGGACTAGGGATAGTTTGACTTGTAAAATTTTCAAATAAGGTTTTCAAGCTAACATTTCATCGGTGATTACAGATAAATAAGAAATGTATTCACAAAACCTTTTAATTATGTTCGATTCTACGATTTTTAGTAAGGTGGCCATATTTTACCTTGGTTGGCCATTTAAGGCCATCTTCTCCTAATAAAATGAAAAGTTGAAAACCGGAAAATTTATCTCGGATAAAAAAAAATAAGAAACTGATCTATTCTGGCAAATAGAATTGTATATTCCAGTATATTTGAATAATTTTTGACAGAAAATCAAAAATAATTGATTTCTGTATCTTCTAAAATTGTTTACAAAGCTTTAATAGCCTGTTTTTACTATAGAACCCAAATGAGATAGTTTCGCAAATAAGGTCAGTTCAGATTTCAAATTCAAGTTTTTTTTCTATAGAATTTGACATTCGAAAGGAGATAATTCGAGTAATTATCTCATTTGGCTCTAGTGAAAACAGGCTAGAATATGCCACCACAAGCCGTTTCATCTGTTTGTGATTTGTTATTTTAACGCTAAATGAGCTTACCTATTACAATTTTAAAAACAAAACAAAAAAACATTCATTTTTGAAGTATTTTAAAGTTATGTCATTTGCAATTTTGTAATCGATAAAATTTGAAGATTATACAGACGTTTTGTTATCAAAACGACTAACACAATACGGAAATTACGACAAATGCCGCTTAATGAATACCTGAAACATTTCAGATAACAAAAAACGTTGTCGTTGAACGCCATAAGTAATGCCAAAAAATTCTGTGTTGGTTTCGAATGGCGGTCAACGACTATCGGGTGTTTTATGTTATATCAGTGGATTTCCGTTTCCTTACTCTGAATGAATTCGTATGTAAGTACCTATATGTTATTAAATATATGTGTACGTATCTAAGTAATCGATTGGCATCATTAGTTTTTCAAAGTAGGTATTGGTACGACTTCGAACAAAATTTGTTTCGGAAGTTTTTCAATAATTTTAAGCATTTTGCCCGGTTTTAAGTCATTTTTTATGATAATAGCTGTGTTTTATTTTCCTCATGATCCGGATCAGACAAAACAAAATCCTGCTTTTGTTATAAAGCTAATAAAAACAATGATCTGATCTGGATCACGAGGAAAATAAAACACAGCTAATATTGCTAATTGATTTTAATTTTCGGGTAGAAATAAACTACTGGCTTTGTAAAAATGTATATGTTAATAATATATGTGTTGCCGTTGTATAGTAATACATTTTTTTTACATTTGAAATCGATTTGTGAGAAAATTGCTTCTACCGCCTAAACGATTCAATCTTGTCCTTCACCTCCATATAATTTTTTTCTTTAAATAATCTGAATAATCTTTTGACATAATTTAATTTTTTAAATTACAAAAAGGAAGTTTTGAAAAAAATTTTATTTTTAATTAAAAAAAAACAAAACGGCAACACTGGCAATTTTTAACTAATAGAGGTTAAAGTATTTTTCATTACCGACGTTTCAGATCAGAAACCATTAACCCTCTGTCGGCACACGAGTGCGAATTTGTCAAAACAAAAATAAAAAGTCACAAACAAGTGTCTTTATAAGGGTGAAAATACATTTTTTTTTGCAATTGTAAATACAATAATCGAATTCCTCGGAAAATTCTACATCAATTTCATACATGATTCTCTATAAAATAGTGAGACCGAAAAAAGTTCTAGTGACATGAAAAAGTATAAGCCAAATTCGCAAAAAAGAGGTGTGCCTACAGAGGGTTAAAATTTGATCTGTAATTTGCTTAAGTTACTCCACTAAAACATAATTAAACGATAACAATGCAAAAAATCTAAATTTCTTGAGTTAAAAAAAAAAATCGCTAAATTGTTAAATAAATTGCTTGAAATTGTTTATATTGTCTTTATGCTGGCAGTAAATAACGTTTGAACAGAATAAATAGCAATATTAACAAGAAAAATTACTTTAAACCGGGCAAAGTGCTTATTATTGAAAAAAAAACTTTCGAAAACAAATTTTGTTCGTACCGATAAATCGAAAAACTAATGATGCCAATCGATTTCTCAGGTCCAAAATAGGGGGAAACAGGCAACAGCGCACATGTCTCAAAATTTTTTTGACAAAACTTGCACAGTATAATTAAAGAATGTACTTACCATTTTGAGGTCTGTTAAGAAAACGAAAAATATATGTATGTACCTTTTTTTTAAATATTTTTCCTTTCTTTAGTTTTCTTTTAAATTTCAAAACTCGAAAACAAATATTTAAAAAAAAAGCTCTTTTATTATTCAAATTCAAAATAGAGATATAACACAAATATTGATATTTGAAAAGGAAGAAAAAATAAATAGTATTTCATGGCTACAAGAAATCTTAAACAACGGATTCACCTGAAAAGAGAAATTTAAATTGAATTTATTAATTAATTAAAAAAAAAAAAAAAGTTAAAAATCTTATAACAATATAAACTATGTTAGGTAATAGCCCAATAGACTAAAAAAAAAAAAGGATCCAGGAAGAGTATAATTATTCTGGTACCAAAGCCAACAAAAGTTATTAATATTTTATATTAACTTTTAATAAAAAATATTTATAGCTTATAAGTACTTTAATCATGCAAATTATAATTCATGCAAATATAAATGAGAACACTTAACACGTCTTCGTTTTATGATAGCTTTATTTCGAGTGTCTTATATTTCTTGAACATAAAAACGACTAGCATAAGTACATAATTATATAAAAAGCTTTAGAGACTTTTCGATAGTGCAATTAAAGTAAATAAATCATTCGATTGACCCGTAAGGCTAGGCGCACACATGCGATTTTAGTCGCACGATTATTCAGTCGCAAAAATGGATCACATGCATTTCAATGCCGGTAAACACACATGCTTCTAAAAAATAGCCGCGATTAAAAAATTGAAAATTGTCCCATTTTTTTGGCGACGCGACTGTCGCAAATTAAAATGGAACAAATGGACCAGCATAGTTATGCACACACTTGCGACTAAACCGAAAACGACTAAAAAGTAGCAGTCGCAAAAAGGCCAAATCATGCGCACACATGCGATTTTCAACCACTCGATTTTTTAGACGCAAGAAATGAAACACATTATTTTAAATGAGAGCGCATAGACTTGCGATTTTAAAATCGCAAAGTTAAAAAAAATGGATCCGGTTCTATTTTTCGCGATTTTTTTTTTGCTGCCATAAGGATATACTATACAGAATATAATGCACCTGCCCGCACGTGCGACACTTGGAACAATTATTTTAAGTACAATAATGGATATTACTAGAAAGTGTTGTATAGTGGCTCTTTTTTTATAAACGATAGAAAACTTCAGTGCTATAGAATGAGTATACAATGCTTTGGTGAAATAATGGTACTCGTGGGGCCTAAAATAAGATACAAACATACACATTGCAGAGAATATATTTCTAATCTGGTAAATAAGCTGTCAAACCCTTACCAAATTTTGAGACATTTATCACTTTACCACTTTTACCAGAGCTTACACCGTTTCATGAATTCACCTTATCATAAAATCCGATCGTAGATACCATTTGTATGAAATTTTCCATTACGAACGGATTTCGTGATTGTTTTCTTTGCGGTCATTTGATCATTAGATTTTAGCAGTGAGTATCTCCTGGCTCTTTTGATCTTGAGATGATGCATTTTTTTTTATCAAAAAACGGTTAACTTTTTTTCGAAAAACATAATGTTTTTTCTTGCATTAAAAAATAGTCGCGCGATTTTTTAGTCGCAAGTGTGTGCACGGTAATTTTATGTTTCGACTGCGATTTTTTAGTAGCAACGACTGAAAATCGCATGTGTGCGCCTAGCCTAAGAGAGAAATCTCAAGCACAGAATAACTGAATATTACTTAAGTCTTAATATAGAGGGTGTTTCAGCTTATTCGCATTGAAAGTAATCTCTTACAGCTCGGCCGTCCTTAATACAAAATCGACCTCGATTTAAGTAATAACATAATTTTCTTTTTTTTTTCTATTTTTTTTTTTGTAACAATAAATTTAGGACAATATTTTTATGTTTGAAATTTAAAAAGCGAAACTTAATACATATGTATAATATACACTTTAAATGACATGTTTCATATGAAAACATTAACTTAAAATTTATTTCAAAAATTAAAACATTTAAATAACTATCGATTGATAGTTTTAATAAATATCGAACTAGGATTTTCAAAGAATTTTTAAGATAGTATATATCGGAATAAAAATTAAAAATTTAATCAAACTGAAACATAGGGTTTCATGTTTTCAGGGCATGCAACGCCTTCGTAATGAACTCGTGAAATTTGTAGATTTTCTAAATCTCTAATCAAATATCGATCATTCTCTAATTTTTTAACTACTTCAAAGGGACCTCTGAACTTTGCGAGAAGTTTTTTGTTTATTCCTGGAGTAGTTACCACGTTCTTAACCATCACAAAATCACCAACATTGTAAGAATGTGGTCTTTTATGATGCTTGTCGAAATAAATTTTATTGGATTCTTGACTTTGAATAATATTTTTACTTGCCTGTTGCCTATATGATTGTAAGTCTCTTGGTTCATTGTCCAAAATTTCTTGATCCAAATATTCTTTTATGTTATCGCTAACGATTCCCTTTTACCCAACACCGAACAGTAGAACGCTTGGACTAAAACCAGTGCTTTTACTGATTGTATTATTGAGGGCGAATTCAACCTTGGCAAGATACTTTGTCCACTCGCCTGGATCGACCTCGCTTTCCTTGGATAGCATTGGAGTAAGGCATCTGTTTATGCGTTCCACCTGCCCATTCGATTGGGGTGAATTCGTAGCTACCTTAATGTGTTGAACGCAGTTTTCTTGACAAAAAGAGGAAAACTCCTCCGAAGTAAAACAACTACCTCTATCCGATATTAAACGATTTGGTCTACTGTAAGTGGCAAAGTAATTTTCTAAGCACTGTACTACCTCTTTCGCACTTGTACTCTTGACCGCGTAAAGCTTTGTGAATTTTGAAAAACCGTCCACAACAAGCAAAATATGTTTTTTTAAATTTCTTGTAGAAGATGGTAATGGACCAAAATGGTCAATGTGAATAGTGTCAAATGGCTTTTCACCTTTGGGGATATTATGCAAAGTTGCTTCCTTTTTTCCGTATGATGGGGAAAAGTGTAAACATTTCAGGCAATCTTTTATATATTCTTTAATTTTAGTTTTCATATCGGGAAACCAATACGTCGCCCTTAGAACATTATAGCATTTTTCAACGCCAACATGACACAATGCTTCGTGATGGGTTCGTATAACCCTTTCCTGCATTCCAGATGGAACGTAAAAGTAAACTTTTTTATCAATTTTGCGATAAACTAATCCGTTTAATAATTCATAAGCAGAACTTTCTTTCTTTTCCAATATTTCCACAATTTTCCTAATTTCGGGATCTTTTTGTTGGGCAGCCGCGAGAACATGTTCAAACGAATCTGTTTCGACAATCAAAACATTGTGGCAGCGACTTAAGGCATCAACATGTCTCATTCGTTGGCCGTCCCTATGCTCGATTGTATAATCGAATTCCTGAAGTTCTAGAGCCCATCTAGAAATACGTGGATTTAACAATTTTTTATTTAAGGTCAAGGTTAAACTTCTACAATCGGTGATAATTTTAAAGCTAATGCCAATTAGGTATATTTTAAACCTTCTAAGCGCGGACACAATAGCCAATGTCTCTAATTCATAAGAGTGATATTTCGCTTCTTGTGGTGACGTTCGTTTCGAATAAAAGAAAATAGGATGGAAATGTTTGTCATTTTGCCGCTGCATCAATACTGCACCAAACCCCAAGCTACTTGCATCACAGTGCAATTCAGTTGTAGCATTAGGATTAAAGATGCTAAGAATCGGAGCGCTAAATAATTTTTCCTTCAACGACTCAAAAGTTTTTAATTCTTGATCTCCAAACTGAAACTTAGAATCTTTTTTGAGCAGGTCATAAAGTGGTTTCGCTTCGATTGAAAAATTTTTAATAAATTTTCGAAAATAAGACGCTAGACCCAAGAATGAATGGAGATTCTTAACGTTTGTCGGAATTGGAAATTCGGCTACTGCTTTTAACCCATTTTTATTCGGTCCTATGCCATCACAAGATATTTCATACCCCAAGTATGTTATTTTTTCAAACATGAAAAGGCACTTATCAAATCGTAATTTTAAATTGTTTTTCTTGACTAAATTCATTACTTCTTTTAATATACTGAAATGTTCTTCTTTAGATTCGGTGGCTATTAGCAAGTCGTCGATGTAAACAAGTAATTTACCTGCTTTAATAACATCTTTAAAAATTGAATTCACATATCGTTGGAAAACAGATGGGGCATTTTTGAGCCCAAAGGGCATGCGTAAGTATTCAAACTGCCCTAAAGGTGTTATGAAAGAGGTGAACTTCACTGAATCATCAGCCATCTTGACGTGATGAAATCCACTTTTTAAGTCTAGCAATGTAAAATACTTTTTACCCCGTAGTCTGTCCAAGTGATCTTCGATCAAAGGGATGGGAAAATTGTCTTTGACTGTCAATTTGTTCAATTGACGATAGTCTATGCACAGACGTAGCTCTCCGGATTTTTTCTTTGTTAATACGATCGGTGAGGCATAAGGAGAATCGCTCTCTCGAATTATATTTTGCTTCAATAAATCTTCAAGAATATTTTGGAGTTCAATTTTGTGTGCGTAAGGCAATCGTCGAGGCACGCAATTAAAAATACTATTCTGGTTGGTTAAAACAATTTTCATTTCAAAATTATTACTAAACTCACAATTTGTAGGAATATTTTGCTCAACTAAACTTCTCACAATTTTCTGATCTTTGAGTTCTAAATGATCATTAATTTTTAAACAAGTTAACTCATCATTATCTCCCGACACATCGATATTTAAAATTTCTTTGAAAAATCCCTTACAAAAGTCGTCTCCAATTTCGTTATTTTCGTTAGAATTTTCTTTTGAATTTTGACATAAATTTTCACATAAATTTTCACATAAATTTTCACATAAATTTCCCTTAGAATTCTCGTCAAAATCATTATTTTTCAAATCTTTTACGTTAAGGTATTTGTTTGCTTGCAAATCGACATTATCATCTTGTAAAACAAACCTAATATTAGTTTTTTGTAAAAAATCTCTACCTAGTACAATTGCATTTCGCATAGTCTCATTCTTAACAACCAAAAGACATAACTTAACATAATTATTTTTCACATTGACATAACATGATACACTTCCTAATATAATAAGTCTTGAATTATTGATACCTGCGTAATTGTGATACTCCGGTGTGACCATCGCCATCAGAAAAGGTGGAATATAGCGCTGCTGCACAAAGCTGATTGGACTCCCGGTGTCGATGAGTGTCATGGCGTATATCGTCATTTGCACAGGAACAGGATCATCTTTTTGAAAACTATACTCGAGGACATCTTGGAAGTTTTCCATAAAGGAGCACGAAATAGCCTGTTTCTGTGCTTGCGTTGCAGGTTCTTGAACTACCAGAACGGCGGATGATGGTTGTGGACAATCTTTGATTGCATGTCCCAATTTTCCACAGCGAAAACATGAACCCCTTTCCCTTCGAGGTTTTGGGCAATTGGTGGAAATATGCCCTGTTTCATTGCAGTTAAAGCATTTTGGAATGCTTTGCGGATTTGGAACGTGTCTGGATTGCATGGTAGGTTTTTTAACTGCTTGCGTAGATGTCGGAGGATCAATTAGCTTCATATTTTCGTATTTTCTTAATAAAATCTTAAGATCGACGATGTTGTTGGCAGTTAAGAGAATTTGTTTGTTAAGGAATGAATCGGGAATTCCCTTAATAATGTAACTTATTACCTCTGGCTCTTCGATCTCGGCCTGTGATGCGATCTCTTGCATGGCTAACAAGTATTGTAAAAACGTTTCGTCTTTGTGCTTTTTACGCGTTCGCAAAATGTTGTGGATGTCTGAAGCAGTAGCATTATTGTGAAATTCAGATAGTAAGGCATCTTTTAATTCGCTCCAACAACGGCATGAAGTCGATCGCAAAACCAATTTCGCCGTTCCCTTCAATAATCGTCTGGCACAAATAAAACTTTCCACTTCTTAACGGGATAATTGTCGTCCCCTGAGAACGTTGGTGTCGTGTCCTCAACATCACGGAATGTATACATTGGCGATCGCACATCACTTTTTGAACTGCCTAGTTCGGCCAATCTCTTCTCTAAAGAAGCAATCTCCTCTTTCTTTCTGACAATTTCACGTAAGTTTTCTAATCTCTGTGAAAGAGCTCTCTCATCTTCTAAATGGTCAGAAGCATCACCATCGTTTCCAACGTCATCTTCGTCATCTTCCTCATCGATATCAACATTAGAGAACAGCTCCTCCAATCCATTATCATCGAGGAGAGCTATTCCTTCTTCTAAACGTAGCTTCAATGCGGGTTTTAGTCCCAACGTGGATAAATTTAGCTCTTCAAGCTTAGCTTTAAGCTCTGGGACTGTCGCACTTTCGACAAATCTTCCCGCACTTGTTCTCGCATTCATAATTAATTTAATTTACTTTACTCAAAACTTTGGAATTAAATTAAATAATCTTTTTTCATAAACTTTTAATAAAATGTCTAAACATGCACAATAAAATCAAGTGGGCTTTTTTTCTCACTTCTGATTAGCTATAAGTACTTTAATCATGCAAATTATAATTCATGCAAATATAAATGAGAACACTTAACACGTCTTCGTTTTATGATAGCTTTATTTCGAGTGTCTTATATTTCTTGAACATAAAAACGACTAGCATAAGTACATAATTATATAAAAAGCTTTGGAGACTTTTCGATAGTGCAATTAAAGTAAATAAATCATTCGATTGACCCGTAAGAGAGAAATCTCAAGCACAGAATAACTGAATATTACTTAAGTCTTAATATAGAGGGTGTTTCAGCTTATTCGCATTGAAAGTAATCTCTTACAAGCTTGTTCTTATACGGATAAAGAAAAAAGCTGATCAGCAGAGTTGTCGAGAATTTCAAGGTCAATTTCATCAGTTTTCCGACTTTTTTTTATTTGAATATTTTTTTTTTACTTTTCTGACATGTAACTTTTTTAATATTCAGAATATCGATAAAGTGTTTTTAACATAAAAGACGAGAAATTTAACTGTCTACGTTTATTGTATTACCAACTTTTACCTAGGACGAATAAAAGTCGAGATATTTTAGTACAGGAAAGATAGACTTTTTCGTGGAACGAAATATAGGACGGCTGAATTTTTCAAATCTGAAAGAGGGGTATTAGAAAAGCTTAAGTCCTGGTTTTCGGGACGCCACCCCCCTGGCGAAATCCGCCATTTTGGAAAACGCGAATCGCTCTATATCTTCAAAACTATTTGTCCTAGAGAAATGGTTATTAGACCAAAGTTCTTGGAAATTTAATTATCTTTTTCTTTGTAATACATTATTATTCTGAGCGGGCAATAGTTTTGAGGTTATGTTGTTTTAATTTATTTTTTTTCGGTTTTTTTAAGATTTAAACATTCCCGGTAATAGTAACATAATTTTTTAAACAGTTAAAGTTATAGACCATCAAATTTCCAATAATTTGATATATTTTTGAATGTCATGCGATGTATGAGTCGAAAGTTATTGATCATAAAACTATAGTCTAAGTACAGGAAAGTTAGTAAAAAAACAGGCATTTTGTGGAACGAAATATAGGGAGGCTGATTTTTTCAAATCTGAAAGAAGGGTATTAGAAAAGCTTAAGTTCTGGTTCTCGGGACGCCAACCACCAGACGAAATCCACCATTTTGAAAACTTGAATTGGTCTATATCTGCTATACTATTGACTTGACCGAATAAGTTACTCAACCAAAGTTGCAGGCAATATAAATATCTTTTCTTGTACATGCACTGTTTTTCAGCGAGGACAACACTTTTGAGGTTATGTTGTTTTATTTTTTATTTTTTCGGTTTTTAATTTTTCTCAGTCTCTATGATGGAAACATAATGTTTAGCATCATAAAAGTTGGATTTTGACTTAAAGCAAAATATGTGTACCACAATATTCTAAGTTTACCGTTACCCACCTTAATAACTCCCTCTCATATCATTTGTTTCTTGTTTTTACGTTACATAAAAGATTGAGCCTTTTTTTCATATCTTATGCAAAAACATATTAGTATATTTTTTGAAAATATTGAAAGGAATTGCTCTTAAAATTCCGTATCTTTGGTTTAAAAATATAATCTTCAAAATTATACCAAATTAATATAAATTTGATGTTCTACAACTTTATTCATGCTAAAAAATTATGTTTCTATCATAGATGCTGAGAAAAATTAAAAAAACCGAAAAAATAAAACAACATAACCTCAAAAGTGTTGTCCTCGTTGAAAAACAGTGAATGCACAAGAAAAGATATTTATATTACCTACAACTTTGGTTAAGTAACTTATTCGGCCAAACCAATAGTTTAGTAGATATAGACCAATTCGCGTTTTTCAAAATGGCGAATTTCACCATGGGATTGGCGTCCCGAGAACCAGGACTTAAGCTTTTTTCTAACTTTTATTTCAGATTTTTAAAAATAAGCCTCCCTATATTTCGTTTCACAAAATTTCGTTTTTTATTTACTAACTTTCCTGTACTTAGACTATAGTTTTATGATCAATAACTTTCGACTCATACATCGCATGACTTTCAAAAATATACCAAATTATTGGAAATTTGATGGTCTATAACTTTAACTGTTTAAAAAATTATGTTACTATTACCGGGAATGTTTAAATCTTAAAAAAACCGAAAAAAAATAAATTAAAACAACATAACCTCAAAAATATTGCCCGCTCAGAATAATAATGTATTACAAAGAGAAAGATAATTAAATTTCCAAGAACTTTTTTCTGATAACCATTTCTCTAGGACAAATAGTTTTGAAGATATAGAGCGATTCGTGTTTTCCAAAATGGCGGATTTCGCCAGGGGGGTGGCGTCCCGAAAACCAGGACTTAAGCTTTTCTAATATCCCTCTTTCAGATTTGAAAAATTCAGCCGTCCTATATTTCGTTCCACAATATGCCTGTTTTTTTACTAACTTTCCTGTACTATTTAATAAAAAACTAAAATCCAAGATGGCGGGCCAAAAGGTGAATTTCACGAGTGCATAAAAATACAAATCAGTTATAAAAAAAAAAACACCGATTGATCAAAATTTGATTTGGAAAAAATTTACTTGTTAAATTGGAAAGTAAAACTAACGAGTCTATCTAATGAAAAGTTTATGCAGTTCTCACATTTTCTAATTTATTTTTACGCGGTTTTTTTCAAATTCAAAGGAACCACATAGTTTTACTTCTACTAGTACTTTAAGGACTTTTCACATGAGCTACGAACTACGAACTGCGAACTGTGGATGGTCGCATATTTTGACATATCTTTCACATGAGTTAATATTTCAATTCGCAGACAGCGACGAATTGTATAATAGAAAACAAAAACAAGAGTAATTTTGAGGTTAAGTCGCGCGCGAACAATTTATTCGTTGTAGTGTGGATGGTATGTGGAACGCGAATAGAGTTTGACAATTCGTAGCAACCAAACTGCAATTCGTAACTACCAAATTGTTTTTACAAATTTTTCTTATTTTAGCAAACAAAATGCTACCAAATTGTTTTTACAAATTTTTCTTATTTTAGCAAACAAAATGCAAATTTTAGTATTCTAACATTAGTATCAATTGGTTTCTTATAATTTGAATCATTTTTTGTTTGAAATTGAGTCGTAGAAATGTGTTAAATCTCGTTTGTTCGTCCATTCGTTCATGCGTTGGTCGCTCTCATGTGCAAAGTCCTTTACTCTTGGTTTTCAATGGATAAAAACAACAATTCCTAACTATTCAGGCAGATAATCTATTCATGAGTATTTTACCAACTCGAAAGGAACAGTACCCTTAAAAAAAAAAAAAATAATAAAACTTACCAAATAAACGTCGTATTTCATGATAATTAACATCCCGTTGTCTGGAAAATGTATTCAAATCATTTTTGACCTTTTGAAAAGATTGCTTTAAGTCAGACACTTTTTGGCTTGGAAGACCTTCCAGCAAGTTCTTTGATGGGTTCCAATAGTTTCGTATGCATTCTCTATTCAAGCAATTTATAACTTCGTCAAGCATCTAAAATTAATGATACAAAATAAGTAATACTTTGAATTGAAAATAAAATATAAATTAAATTATACCAACAAAAGAAGTTCTCCTAATGGCTTGTTCCAAAAGGCATAATGCCGAACATAACCCTCATTCGCATTCATGCATACAACCTTGATAAAATAACTCTTCATGAGATAACCTCCATCGATTTTATCACGAATGCTCTTTAAAAGTCTCAAAGTTGGCTTGAGATTTTGTTTTCCGTTAATCAAATCTTTCTCCAAATGCGGCATACACATAGAAAACGATATATTGGCATCCCTATCACGTCCACATGGTTTTGGTACAGCAAAATAAAATCTCTGATTCTGACCAACAATTGACGGAAATTCTCTTTCAGCAAACCAATTATTATTGCACCAGTGAGAAAGATCTATTTTAAAAGCTGGAACCAAATCCAATGATATTTCACGACCATCATTTACATTTTTACATATTACTGTGTGTGCAACGCCTTTTGTGATATATTTAAGTTGATATTTTCCACCTCCAGGTGTATTCACATAATATTTGTCAATTTGGGCTTTTTCTAAAATTTCTTTCACCCAATCCTTTAATTTATCGATCATAAAATATCTTGAACTATCGGCAAGATTCTTAAAATGTTGCCAGACCAATTCCGAATTTGTACCGTATACATATGAAGTTAAAGGAAGTTGAAGCTTGACATTTCCGGGACGTTGAAAATCCCGTTCTACTTTAATACTTTCATGAAACGGAAATTGTAGTAAAAAGTGTACATCAAATTCGTCAGGAGCAACGAGTTTTATGTTGTCCAAGTAGCTTCCTATACAAATAAAATAATTACAATTTTAGTATTTTAATCCATACAAATTATAGGAATGTGTAATAGTAGAGTAACTATAAAGCTCAAAAATTGGCAGTATTAGGGAACCCAGCCGTACAAGCTCTGATTTTGATGATCTTTTTTTCAAAAGCCGGTAATTAAAAATACCTACTTTAAAGTCTATAGCAGGGATGGCAAACCAATGGCACGCGTGCCATTGGTGGCACGCCATAAAATATTTCCGGCACGCCACCAATTAAATAATCCAATTGCCATTTGAGCGACATTCAACGATTTTTAGTAAAATTTTTCTTGAGAAAATTAACTGAACAGTTTTTTATCGGCAGGTAATTAGGTTTTCACAAACTAAAGAATTATCTTAAATGCTAGGTCTACTATAGACCCTGATACGACGTCCTTTGATAAACTTAACATATCTAATCGAAACGAGAAAAGAGTTGGAATCACTCGAACTAGAGAGGGCGGAGGGCAATACGACGAACAATTCCAAAAAAATTTGTCCAAATGAATAACATTAAAGATTCGCTTAGAAGCAGATTGTCAGATGATTCCAACTTTTCCTTTCAGTTCAACCTGCATTTTGCTTAAAGTGACGAAACGTAGCCCTGATATAAACTATGTACTTCGCATCGAGTTCACAACAAGAGAAGTCATACTACAATATTTCCTTCGCTTTTTATTTTTTGTTTTTTGTTTTATTTTGCTGAGGTACATCTAAAAATTGCAAAGTGAAAAATTTCAAATTTATTTTTTTCAAACTCAGTTTTTCCGAACGTAAAATTTGAAACAATGATGCAGAAAGCTTATTTTATTTATTCCAAAAACAATTTTTGTAGTTTTTTTTTTAAACAAATAGCGCTATAAAGAAATAATAGTTTTGTAAATCTCCTTTGCAAAAAGTGGCCATTTAGTTATGCCTTTAATCTGAAATTTTGTTTTTTTATTAAAACAAACTACACGAATAAATCTGTTATTTTCAAATTTAAATTAATAGGTGTGTTTACAAATAAAACTCTGCGTAGTTTAAAATTAATTATTTTTGCTTCTAGTGGTCACAAAAAAAAAACTAGATCAAAACTGTATGGCACGCCGAAGGCACCTCAAATAAATATTTTTTTTAAATGGCACGAGGCTCTAAAAAGGTTCGCCATCCCTGGTTTATAGGTTAAAAATCGCCGATGTTGCCGTATTGTTTTTTTTTAATAAAAATAAATTTTTTTTTTTAACAAAACCATTTTTTTGGCTTAAGTTAATTTTTGTTTTTCAAAACTTAAAAAAAATTCTTCACAAATGCATTTTATATTATGAAAAAGTTTTAAAAAGGACATGTTAAAATTTGTTCAATAATTTTTTTTTCAAAAATCTTTCTTTAATTTACTTAATTTTAATTTTAAAAGTATGAATAAGCTTCTAGCTTTTTAAAAATATATATTTAAATATTGTAGGTGTTGCCGTTGTGTTCAAATATTTTGTTTTTTTTTTAAGTCAATTTGTGATAAAATTGCATTTATCGACTAAACAATGGAAGATTGTCCTTCACTCCTATATAGTTGTTTTCCGTTTATTGCCCAGACAATAAACTTGATTCCAACTAAACAAACGTGATTGTCAAACTCGAAGATTTTGATTGCGTTAACATAATGTACCTACCTTGTTTTCTGTTTATCATTAAATTTAGTTTTTGTTTTTAACATTTATAACTAATGGATAATTATAAAACAGCAATTTTTTCAGCTTACCGAATAGACTTGGTCCACGATATATCTTTTTGAAAACAGGATCCGTTTTTTGCATTAATTCCATAATATTATTAATTATAACCTCATAATCTTTGGTGTACTTTTGTCGATCTTCCTTTTGAACAGAAACTTCATTTGCTATTTTAGCTATGCACTCCTCGTAACTAGGCATCTAAAAAGTGAAAAGAATACATTTTTTTATTCAAGAAATTACAAAAAAATAAAAGTAGTAAAAGTCGTCAAAATATTCTTTAATAAAAGCTGAATTAAACAGAATCGGTTAAACAACTTTAATAAATATTTATTAAGAATGATGATGATAAGGATAGAGCTGGCTTCCGAAAGCTTGTTGGTTGAGGCCCAAAAAGAAAAGGCTTGGCCACACCGGAGGGTACGCGGTAGCGGTACGGGTAGCGGCAACGATATTTGTATTAAAAAAATTCCACACCCGAACGTTGATGTGTCAGTTTGGAATTTTTTCCATACAAATACCCGTACCGTTACCTGTACCTCTACCGCGTACCCTCCGGTGTGGCCAAGCCTAAAGACCTCTTAAAAAAGATGTCTTATATCTCGAAAAAAAGTTGTTTTGAGTTTTTTGTCAAAAATTTTTTCCCAATTTTAGTGGGTCTACTTTACGATTTCTACTTGGTGGGCCATAAAGGCCTTAATAAAATGAAAAGTTGAGATCGGGAAAATGTATCTTGGATTAAAACAAAACTAATCTCTTCTGACAAATAGAGTTTCAAATACCAGTATATTTTTGACGTGATAACGTCTTATAAATCGATGATACATGGCAGCCACCACAAAAAAGTGACGCCATTCTTAAAAAAGATGTCTTATATCTCGAAAAAAAGTTGTTTTGAGTTTTTTGTCAAAAATTTTTTCCCAATTTTAGTGGGTCTACTTTACGATTTCTACTTGGTGGGCCATAAAGGCCTTAATAAAATGAAAAGTTGAGATCGGGAAAATGTATCTTGGATTAAAACAAAACTAATCTCTTCTGACAAATAGAGTTTCAAATACCAGTATATTTTTGACGTGATAACGTCTTATAAATCGATGATACATGGCAGCCACCACAAAAAAGTGACGCCATTTTCTCCAGTTCCACTTGAAAATTTTCGCAGTGCGGCAAAAATTTCAATTCAAAATTAAATATATTGTAACGTTTTATTCCGGGTTCACAATAAAACTTATTTAAATTGCAAAAAATTGGCTATTTTCTTAACTCGACAGTGTAAAGAATTAAATCTTTTTTTAATCGATAGATAAATTCGTTGCAAGACTGACAATGGTATTGAAAAAAATTCTAAAAATTTTCAAAACCAAGTAATAAATGGTTTTCTAAAACTAAAACATGAGGTAGACCTTTGACGAAGTAGTGATTATATGTAGGAAGGGTAAATTTTTTTTGACAATTTGAAAATCATCATTCGAAAGATAATAATAAAAAAGTCAGGGGTCTAATACGGATTTTGTTTTAAGGTTCTGCGTTTCGAAATATGAATTGTTAAAAAACACATACTTTTTTTTTTTTTTTGACAGTTGACCAATCAGCTGATTATTATTAATAAATATACTAAAAACTAATGGAATGTTATATAAATTTCAGATTAAAAGATAAAATTCATGATTTAAAATCAAATCAAAACCAATTGAAAAATACATTTCTTTTTTGTTAATGTAGTTGTTTTTTTTTTTTAATTTCTATAAGACATGTGTTAAAGAGCTATACAAGCTCTTCCGAAGCGATCTGTCAAATCTCTAAGCTTTGGTAGAGTTTCGGTAAAGCTTCGTCAAACTTGTATAACGTTCTCCTTTTTCCATGCCCAACAACCTTAAAGAAGCTGAAATTTAGCTTCTGTAATACATTTAACGAAGCTGAAATGTTAGTTGGAAGAGAGCGAGAAATTACCTAAATATTTAGTCCCTAACGTTTCTGAACCTGTCCATTTTCTTTCAAACTCCAGAATTAATAAATTAAGAAGGTAGGTATAACTTTGAACGAAATGTTCACTATTTTGATGGGATAAAACGGATTCAAATATTTTATCGCCAGTGATAAAAGTTACATAACATGGACACAGATAAAAAAAAAAAAATATTTTGACGTTGAACGCCAAAAGTAATACCAAATATGAAAAACTTCTGTCGTGTTTTCGAATTGCGTTCAACGAGTATCGCAATAACTGTGTATTATGTTATATCACCGGATTTCCGTTCCCGTAAACCGATTCGAATTCATATGAATGTTCTAAAATATGTACCCATTGTGTTCCCTTATGCTAATTTAACTTTTCTTTAAATTAACTTACCTTTTTTTTAATTGTTTTCAAATCAAACAAACAAAATTATAAAAACAGATTTAAATAGAAAATTGTAATAAAACTTCTTGTAAAGAAAAATATAAACAGTAAAGACCAAACGGAATATACAGCTTTTTACTATTGCACTGCAACTTGTTGGATAAACTGAAGTTGAATTTGATAGTCAGTTCATTTTATAACATATTGCATTGCATTTTTTATACGCTAAAGTCGTTACATGGGGATTCACCGTCTATTTTATCTGCAATTGTTGTATAATCTGAAAGCAAAATTATTTGCCGGTCAGAATTTTGTCGACTGTCGGCGTTGCATTTTCTAGAAGCTTCTTGTTAGTTGGGGATTCACCGGTTTTTGTATATATTATTTAAGTTGCATTCACAACATATGACTCCGAATGATATAAAAATATTCATGAGTGAATTGGTATAACAAAAGGTATAAAAATAGCCATGTTCGCATTTGGTGCACTCTGGTATACTATACCCGACCTCTATTATGCTATGCGATTCGCGTAAAGTAAGATGCGTTTACATGACGGTACAAACTTAATTTAAATCAATTGTTTTTATTGAAAATTAGTAAAACAGACAGAAGCTTATCCCAATTGAATCATTTATTTGCAAAACATGATAAGTCCATGATTTTAAATTTTTCAGGAGAAGAAAAAAACGTTCTATTTTCTTTTGATATGCGTAGAAGAATTTATAAAAAATATATTCTCTAGAACTCTTGGCTAGCTACAAAATACCGTTTCGTTTTTAATTTTTGGAGCGATAGCTCAAAAGATAAAAAATAAAAACGCTTTTGGACTTATCATACTTTGGAAATAAACGGATGTGAAATTAGTTTTTAAATGGATATGTAATTTTGCTTTTAGCCCCAGTCTATCAAACAATTGTATTTGAGAATAAAATACAATGTCCGGACTGCTTATTTAACTTTAAAGAAGCTTTAAACTTAAGATTTTCAGCCATTACCATTACTAATATACCATTTACACAAAAAGAAGCTGTTGTTTATTTTCAAAAGATGATAAGTCCGGGACATATTCTGTTTTTGATACTAAAAAAATATTTCGCGTAGCTGTAAAATCGGATATAGATGGAGTAGATACTTCATATTTTAAAGACAGACGTGGTTATCCCTGGAGTACAAATTTAGTCAAAAAAACGAATTTTGAAAAAAAGTGGACTTATCATGTTTTGCAAATAAATGATTCAATTATAGTTCTACCTCTACTCTGCTATCTCTCTTGCATCCATAATGCTTTTTTACATAGGCTCATATGTTAGCTCATGTTTTATTAGGTGTGTTTTTTTGTTTATCTATATAGATTTTGTGCAAAAAAACGACATCGAGATTTTTGAAATCAAAACAATTTACGTGTTAAATACAACAAAAACTTTATCTGTATAGATTTTTGAAAAATCCAGATCCAGATTTTACTTTCTCTCGATAAAAACATTAGTGCCAAGGTACTTTATTTGTTGTGTTCATACAAAAATATCTGAAAATATTAACAAAAAAAAAAAAAGCGGAGAAAACGAGGTTTGAAAAAAACTCTCATAGAAAAAAATAATCAAAAATTTGTTTGACATGGTTGCATTGAAATGTTAATATCTCGAGATATACGCAATGCACTTTTCAGATAAAAGTCTTAAATGGATCCTTATAAGATTGTTGAACAGATATGTATAAAAAATTACCAAAGTTTTTTCGAAAAATTAGAAATAAAAATAAAAAAGTTTTCACATTTGATTTTTTAAAAATCGAAAAAAAATTCAATATGGCTACCTTCAAACGCTTATAACACAAGAACTTTGTATATAAAATCTATAGTACTATCATGAAAAAAAACAGCGCCACCAAAAAAGTAAGCTAGCGAACGAGCTAAAAAATATGTCAAATTTCAAACAGAAATGTATATCTCATCTCCTTACTCCCATTATTAATTCGATCTAAGCGCCCTCGCGACCACTCAGGTAACGAACAAACTAAAAAATTGCACTTCATGATAGTACTACAGATTTTATATACAAAGCACAAGAACGACGCAACTAATGTTAATGGTCATGGTCTTAAAATGTAGCTAAGAATATACAGATAATTTTTGGTTTTTTGTGAAAAAACAATTTTTGTTGAATCCAACATGGATGCCATGGCCATATGAAAATTTTTGTTTGCATCCAACATGGATGTAATGGCATTCCCACTTCGGAGTTAAAATAAAAAAAAAACAAAAGCAACATTTTTGACAGACAGCTGCCAAAGTATATGTACAGTGGTGCCAAATGTTTGCATGGATTTCAAAAATCCCGATGTCGTTTTTTTGCACAAAATCTATATAGATAAACAAAAAAACACACCTATTATAGATACTAAAAAATTAAAGAAATACAAAAAAATCGCGATTTTCTTAGTGATTTTCGGTGGGCTGTATCTCAGTGAAAAATGATCGAATTATGATAAAACATAAAGCATGTTAATTTAATATCATTTTTCGATATTTTTCCTTAATTTGCAAAATGTTCGTTTTTCTATGAAAATCTCTATATTTAATGAAAATTCAGTGAAAATGGGCGGTTGTTACGCCCCCTGGCTTAAATTCTCAAACTTTAATTTTTTTTCTTTGCATAAACTACCAGCGCTACCATTCTACCAAATTTCAAAATTGATTCTACGATAAAATCAGAAGTGCTCTATAATATTTGATAAAAATACAGCGGAAATGGATGGATGTCACGCCACCTGAATTGAAAATCTCAAATTTTCGATTTTTCCCTTTGTATACACCACAAGTCCTATCACCGTGTAAAATTTCAAGATTCTACGATAGCGGGGCTCTCCATAATTTTGATGATCTGTCAGTGAGTCAGTTAAGGTTTTTTGCGATTTGTGAAGCCCTATATCTCAGAAACTACTCATCGTAAGAAGCTGAAATTTTGTGAGGAGTTTGGTTTTGACCAGTTCAACAAATGTAGCGATTGGAAAACTACACTTCATATATTTGTGTCAGATCAACATGAATAAGGTGCATTACTTTTCAGGGATAGTCAGATTGACTTGTTTGGGAGTTTTGTTGGCATTAGTGTTAAAAAATACCTTTAAATCATGTCGCTTATGTTGGTATACATATAAAAATTTAAACTTTTCTTATTAATTTTTTAAAATCTGCACCTTATTTTCAACCCAAGAAAATTAGGACTTGCGGACATGAGATTTTTTTAGATTTTTGAGGGTAGTTAAAGCATATCCAAACAAAGATTAAAATGAAAAAAGTTAGCCTATTAGCACTTTTTCCTAAGATGAACAAGAATCTTCTTTAGTGCATATCCTAAAATTTGCCGCTCCATCAAAAAATACCATTATTTCGTAGGTATATATATTTTTTGTAAGGGATTGTTTTGATTTTTAATAATGATGGATTCTAAAATCTTCATGCAAAATTTGGTTCATCTACCATAACTTTTAAGGGTTTTTCGGCAGTAAGTTTGCAACTGTTATAATAATATGAGTTGACAGATGAAAAACAGGTATAACTTTTTCCAGAGACGTCAGATTGTCTTGATTTTAGATTTTGGAATCAGCATTAAAAAATACCTTGAAATCATGTATCATATGTGTATATAATACCATAGCCTATTTTTGCTAATTTTGAAAATCTCCATTTCGCGATTTGACCTTGAAATCGCGACAAGCGGACATGAGATTTTTCTAGACTTTTGAGATATGTTATAGAATGGCAAAAGGAAGATATTGAGCAAAAAAAATTTCTACTAACATTCATTCCGAGATTTACCCCTTTTTTCTCCTTATTTTACTGTATTATATTTTTTTTATAACTTTTCGAAAAAAAAAAATTATCATATCATTGCACTGTACAACAAAATAACCTTTTGTATGATGAATAAACCAAACAAGACTGTTGAATTCGAATCTGAATACAAAAAAATATTCTATCAGTTCAGGTTTTTCTAAAAATATTACCATTAGAAAATGCAAAAACACATGTTTCCAAGATTATGCTACAATGTGAGGAAATTTTTTCAGTACCTACTGTTTTTGAAATTTTCAATAAGAATTTTGTTTCTTCTTTCAAAATCTTCTGGCTATATCTCTTTTATAATCCGAGATATTTTAATTTGAAGTTACTGCAGTTTGATAACAATGGTCGACAAAAAAAAAAAAACAAAAAAAAGTTGGGAGCAAGAACATTGTTAGGTAATTTCCATTGAATTTAGTGTGCTGAATTCAAAACTGCTTACAGATTTATTCGAACACGTCTAGTTTTTAAGCTACACTCATCAGTCATCACTATAAACTCCCAAAAATTAATTTCCAATTAAGTTCTTTTTGATGTAATATGTTGCTTTTTTTAGGTCCAAATCAGAAGACGCAAACTGAGATTTAGTTCAAAAAACCATTCATTACTTTGAAATAAAAAAAAAAAAAAAAAACAAAACAAGCAAGGTTTTGAGATATTTATGTATCATAAATTTCTTTTTCAATAGCTGCGTTCCTTTGGAAATATTTATCTACTTTTTAGTACTTAAAACTACTTTGAACTATTTTGCTATACTGAAAAAGTAGTTCAAAGCAGCTTTAAGTACTAAAAAGTAGGGCAATTCAATTGCAGATGCTGTTTTATTATTTTGAAAAACGATTTTTATGTTTTTTTATTTTTATTTTTTGTTTTTTTTTTTTTATATACCTACATACAATAACTACATTTACTTCATTTCTAAACAAAAAATTCTAAAAATTTTTAGCAACTTCAACCCTTAGAGCAAGTTCGTGCGACCCAGTCGTGCATTTTATTTATTTTGTTTTTGTGATATTTCTTATGATTGTGCTTTTTCGCCATTTGTAAAAAAAAATATTTTGTACTAAAATCGTAAAATAAGAAGAATGTTGTTTTCATCATATTTTTTTTTTTTTTAATGCTATAATTTTTCCAAGTCAGCTATTACATGAAGCCTCAAGAGGCGCGCCTCTTTTCAAACGTAATGAGTACAAAAGAGAAAAAAGATGAAACAAAAAATTATCCGACCAGAGAGTCGTGGGTCGGAATTCTGAGACTCTTTTTTGACGTTTCTTTTTCCACTTTTCCTTTTTTCAACATTCTCTTCCATTTCTTTTTGCTTCTTGGTGCAATACAACAACAAATTTTAAATCAAAAGAGAAATGTCAAATTTGAGTCCTGGACTCAAGAGGCATCGTGTAATAGTACGCGCCTCACAGAATGATTATCAAAAGAAAATTAGAAAAAAGAGTCAAGCCTCTTGAGGCTTCATGTAATAGCTGACCAACAGCCTATAGAAAATCACTGAAAAAAATCGCTTAATTTTTTTGCTCCATTAATTTTTCGGGCTAGTGTACTTGGGCCTTAAGGCCATCCCCATCGGCCATAAGTCAGCTATTACATGAAGCCTCAAGAGGCGCGCCTCTTTTCAAAACTAATGAGTGCAAAAGAGAAAGAAGATAAAACAAAAAATTATCCGACCGGAGAGTCGTGGGCCAAAATTCTGAGACTCTTTTTTGTCGTTTCTTTTTCCATTCTTTCTTTTTTCAACATTCCCTTTCATTTCTTTTTGCTTCTTGGTGGAATACAACAACAACAATACTTAAATCAAAAGAGAAATGTCAAATTTGAGTCTTTGACTCAAGAGGCATCGTGTAATAGTACGCGCCTCACAGAATGATTATCAAAATCATGGTATAAAAAGAGAAGGTATGATCATTAGAAAAAACTCAGTATCGAGAACTGTCAAAACTTATGGCTACTTAAGGTTTTGACAGCCCAGCCCATTGAAATTGTTGTTGTAAACAAATTTGTCTTGGAATTTGTTGTTGCTTTTGACTTGCCAAAAGCCAAACGTCAAAACCTTATTACCCCATTTTGTAAGATGGCGGCTCTAATGATCATACCTTGTCTTTTTATAACATGTCATGTAATAGCTGACTAAGAGGCCCGATCGCACAAAATGCGAACACGTCTCTGTAATTCTGCATACTCCTTTTGTTAAACACACCCATTCTCACACATGAGTATATTTTTAATATTATTCGGAGTCATATTGTGAATGCATCTTAAATAATGTAAACAAAAAACGGTGAATACCCATTTTTCAAAAAAAAAAAAACAAAAGCTTCTAGAACAGTGGCGTATTGAGGGGGGGGCTCAGGGGGCTCAAGCCCCCCCCAAGCCTTCAAGATCATGTTTTTATTTAGCTGATTTCATCATAATTTACATGATTAACTGAAACTTGTTCGTAAATCTTAGAGATTTAGAGGCAGCACAGATGCTCGAGCCCCCTCCAAATTCTGAAACAGCTGTTTGGGTTTGTTTGAGTAAGAGCCTAAGCTGACGATGAGGGTTGGGATAATTTTTGTTTTTCGGATTTTAGTCCAATTCAGAATTCTTTAGATCATTTTTTTAGTATTTTGACTTCCAATTACATCACTGTTAAATTATTAGGGGTATTCACAATTCGATGCAAATGGTCTTGTATCGTTGTAAAAGTGCAAAAGTGTAACATTTTGTTTACACATTTACACTTTTGCTATACCCCAACCCTATTGCAAAATTTGTCTATTGTGTTGTGGTAGTAGAAAACAAAATTTTGCATTTTTACACCTTTTTGTTAAACCGGGTCGTGAATACCCCTATTGCAAAACTTCTTATTCAATCTCAAAACGCCGTATTTGATCGTCTTAAGTATATTTACATTTTTTTTTTTAATAATATTTTTCTCAAAGAAATTGGAAATAGAAATTTTTGATATCTCAAAATCTAAGGCCCAATTTATTGACTCTCCATTAAACTTAAATCGCCATTAAAAAAGGGAATTTTAAAATTAAAAACCAAATTCGTTTAATTCAGTCTCTTTTAAGGACTTTTTTGAAGTTTGGCATCATTAACTAATTGATCATTAAATTTAAAAGTCGTTTTAGTTAAAACACCAAATTCGACCTTTTAAGAGGGATTTTTAGAGCAAATGGAGGTTTTAGACAGGGTTTCTATTTATTCACTCTCCATTAGCGTCAAATGTCATTTCATTTATTATTTTATTAAAAAAAGCTTCATTGTCAATTGACAATTAAAAATAAATAAAATATGCATAAATATGGAAATATTGAGATGGTGAAAAAGTGTTCAATCAATATCATAAGACCAACGTTTGGTAATTGTAATTGGTAAAAGTACCTACCTCAAATTATTCTAAAACTTTATTTTAAATTTTGTGATGTGATTTTAATGGAGCTAAAGCTGGGGTGAGATTCTGTATGGCGAAAACGAACAAACGTTTTCGTGTGTGCGAAAGGTTTGATTCACACAACTTGAAAAACGAAAGAATTTGTTCTGTATCTGTCGCAAATTTTCTTTCGTTTTTCAAAAACGAACGATCGTTTGCGTTTCGTTTTTTATAGAATGTACCCCCTGTTCAATAGGGCAAATCTTCATGGATTTATGCTTCTATGCACTTGCAAATATGCGAATCTTTTGCCTATTATATATTGGTATTATCATGCGAGCCGTTGCTAACTAAGAATTGGTTTATATTCAAAATAATGCCATAAAGGTAATATTATTTTAAATAACTGCGAGTCGAGGCTCTATTAAGGGAAGGTATGCGGGTTAAACAAACGAAAATTCACTTATTATAATTAGTCAATAGTCATGTACGTGGGCAATTGTCACATATACTATATCAACTGCTTCACCTCCAAAAAACACGGTTGTCGTGCTGCAAAATACATATTTTCAGTTTATGCTCAGCCTTTTGTTATAAGTTCTATTCGTGATATTGCATATCGTAACACAGTCTGTGGGTTTTTGCCTGGCGTTTTAGCTGCAAAATACTTAAGGGCCATCATTTTTGAGTTTTTATATTGTTTATCCTTCAAATTTAAACATATTTTATTTGACAAAAATGTAGCTTTTGACAGTTTAATTTTTCAAAAAATAAAAAAATCCCTGGGATATTTTTAATGGAGTTTTAAATATAAAGTTTCCATTAAAAGTAAAGACTTTAACTAAAGCAGAGTGAATTAAAATGAATTTTTAATTATGGAAACTTAAAGACGTCAATAGATTAACAAAGCTTTTAACTAAAACGACAAATTTAAAAATTTAATGGAGGCTCAATAAATTGGCCCTAAGTGGCCAACAGGTTTCTTTAAGTAAATTGCAGTTTGCGCTTCCGATTTGGATTGAAACAGCAACATATTACGAAAAAACATACATATGTATATATTTCGGATTAAACATCAAAAAGAATTTCATTCAAAATTAGTTTTTGAGACTTTCACGTTCTGCATTCCACTTTTTGCGTATTCACTTGCCGAAAGTGAAATAGGCGTTCTGCATTTTTTTACTCATTTAGATTTTCTGATCGAATTCAATTCACTATGTTACTGTTCGTGAATTTGGGGGCCTTTTTCAATGAATCTGCAATTGCAGTAATTTCACTTTAGAAACAAAATAAAAATGGAAGATCCTTCAGTTTTGACAGTTAGAAGCAATTTCGAAGTTTTCGAAACCGATCGAAATGAAGAATATTGATATTTAATTTCACGTGAAATTGAAAAGTGATTTGAATTCACTGTCGATCGAATTGTGGAACATGGGCGTATATAACTAAAATATTGAAGAGTATAGCTCAAAAACTCTTGACGTGATAGGGATAAATCTGTAAACAGTTTTGGATTCAGCACATGACAAAGTTCGAACGAAATAAAGTATTTTTTTTTTTTAAGGATGACTCAACTCCTTGCTGTTTGTGTAAAATGTTTGGGACACGAGAACTTTGAAAAAACACTAGGTACTCTGAATGTGAAAGGAGGAGACAGTAGTACGGATCTGTCGAGAGCAGTATAATGCTACTATACCACTTTCAGTACCGCAGCACAGCGTTTAACTCTCGATCAAAGATTAATAAAAAGAAATGAAAATTTTTTCGCAAATTTACCCTCTAAAAAATTTTAGTAAAATTTTCCAGCCCCCTCCAAAATATTTTCTGGATACGCCACTGTTCTAGAATTCTAGATTGAAATGAAATGACCGGCAGCATGCAAAGCCGGCTTATTCAAAACAAAAGTATTATTCAACAAGTTGAAGTTCAAGTGCAACAATCAGCACATTGAGTCACTGAAAATTGCATTTTTTTGTGTTTGTTTATTTTTTTGTTTATCTTTCCAAAAAAAAAAAAAAACAATTTTTATTAGATTGCAATTTGTTTGATTTTATTTAACTTAAAAAAGGTAAGTGCTAATAATAAATTCGTTTTTATCTTTATGCTTCTCTAATATTTTATGTCCATGAACATAGTCATAGAATTTCTGTAGTGTGCAATCTATAATCGAGAATAGTCATTTAGGGTACCTATTTCACTCAGCTAGAGTTGGAATAAGAAGTTAATAATTTTCTGACAAATTCTATTCAAATTGCTAAATTCCAGAGGGCCTTGAAATTTATGAAATATGAACTAGCGAAATGAATTTATTAATTTTTGCATTTACTCAAAGTTTGATTGTACTCAAAAGTTTTGAATTTGAGGGAAATAATTTATTTAAAGCCCTTTAAAGTTTAGAAATAACCACATTTCAGATCATAAACATGGTTTTGTATTTGAATAAATATGTACGTACATAGAAAAAGTCCTATGAACAAAAATATAAATACAGTAAAACCCGGATAAGTGCCTCTCGCTTAAGTGCCTAACCCGCTTAAGTACCTTTGTTTTTTTAGAACGAAAATTTTAAGGATTTTTTAACATAAAATTCATCTTTTAAGTACCTTTCGCTTAACTGCCTTCCCCGCTTAGTTGCCTGGCTTTTCAAATACTTATAATTGAATTTACTTGCAAAAAATTCTTTTAAGTACACGTTTGAAACAAGTTTGAACTGTAAGAAAAATTTCGTTAAGCGGTTGAGCTTTAAAATTCAAAAATTCTATTAAAGTTAGAAATTAACTAGTTAGCTATTTTAAACATTCAAAGTAATTTTGTTTTGTGAAGATTATGTTTTTAGTAATCAAACATGTTTTTTTTATTATTAAATAAATATAGAGATAACTGCCTATGACAGGGGCGTATACAGGATTTCTTCTTGGGGGGGGGTCATGCCAAATTTTTTTTTACAAAAGTTTTGATAGTAGGCATAAACTTGAAAATGTGCTATTTGAATTAAAAATATTAAAGTTTGTTCGTTTTGCAAATCGAATCGAGCAGTTCCGAAGAGTTCTAAGAATAACCAAACAAAAACGTTGTGTGATTCGTTTGATTTTGTTTAGGGTTCAACCTTAAGTCTAACCAATTAAGACCATCCTGTCCTTAAAGTACAGTGTAATGTATACGGATAGGATTTTCATACACTTAAAAACGAAAAATATGCGCTCAAAATATACTCTTAAAAAAAAAATATCTACTTTAAATATGCTTTTAAGGCCACATGAATTTGTAAAATATAAATATTTCTTTAAAATTATTAAAAGATTTTACGTAACTTTTATGAAATCTATATACCTACGAAACCATTTCCGAGTTCAAAGATGTAACTTTTTGGAAATATTGGGGTTTTCTTTAAAAACAATAAATAAAATTGGCGAAAATTTACTCTTAAATAATCCAATTTATCATTTGAGCGTGTTTTTTATGAGTTTGGACAATTTGCCAGTTTTGCACAGCATTTGCTTACGTTTTTGACTTTTTTCCAATTGACTTTCAGTCACTTTTAGTCAAAAATTTTAAGCGTGAAATTTCGTTATTTTTGCCAATTTTTGCGAAAATATGCACGAAAAACATGCATTTATTTCCAAAATATGTCAAAATATGCAAAAAAAAATGCTAACAAATGCAAAATATGCAAAAATATGCACTAACGATTGATTGCCATTTTAAAGGAAATATCCTGATTCGTGTACATACTTCGTTGCCATGCTTCCGAGGTGTTCCTAAAAAAACATGCATTTGCATGGAAACCCGATCCCTAGTAATGTACAAGTCCTTCGATTCAATAATTTGCCTTTAAACAACTCTGCATTGTTTTCCGCTAGTCCAGAATTATTTAATAAGTTAAAATAAAAATCATTTTAATTTAATAACACTGGTAACTTTCGAATTAATTGTCTTCCTAACCTCAGGCAAACGAATCGCAAAGTTTTTCCAAAAAAATTGTGTTTGAAAATATAATTTTTTTTAAATTTTGTTTTAAAATTGTACGCGAATTTTTATTTTTTTTTTTAAGACGAGGGGGTTACAGGATTCAAATAGGAACCTCTGTGAAAACAGTAAAGACAAAAATATATTTTTGTCGTAACAGAAAATATTAAACAAAATTATGCTAGTTTTAGGGTAGATATTTTTTCGAAATTTCAAACGCCAATACTAATTAAAGAAATGTTTTAGATCACTCACTGAGGATTTTACAATTTTCGGCTCTGATTTCGTCAGCTTTGAGGTATTTATCGGCGGTTTAAAATATAAAACATATACAGTTATATTTATTAGTTTTTGTTAAATTGATTATCGAAGGATATTTTAAGTGATCTAAGCTTGCTTAAATATTTAATTTGCCTTTAGACAAGCTTGCTTATATTCTTATCTATTTTATCGGTTTAGTCAAAATTAAAATAGTATTTGGATTCTTAATCCATACAAAACTCTACAACACACCTTAACTTGTAGCCTATCAATGCCTTATATTATCGAACGAATCAAAATAATCCTAATCCAGCATAGCGGTTGCTAAAAATATCCCCAAATATAGGAAAATAGTTGGTTTGAATACCGAAAATTTTTTTCACTTTTCATTTTCGTTCATGTTCTAAAACTTCGACATTTTGCAAATCACATAACAATTTCTTGTTTAAGTTTTGAGCTCTTGGGGGCGGGTCATGACCCCGTGACCCCCCCCCCCCCTGTATACGCCGTTGGCCTATGATCACTTAAGCGGGTTCTTGTAAGTACCTTACCCGCTTTAGTGCCTATCAAAATGGGACATTTAAGGTGAGGTACTTATCCGAGTTTTACTGTACATAAAGATGAATGTTCCGGTTGTTAAACCGTTAAATAATTATTTAATTTATATTAACAAAACTAATCGTTTTAAGTTTCAGTTAATTTTTATCTTTAAAAAGTTTTTTTTTTCCATATCTGCATTTTAATCATCGAATTAGATCGCTGGGATTAGATTTTTATAATTTAATCCCAGCGATTTCTCGACAAGCTAAATCAGCTACATTTATTACTTCATCGACGACCCTAAAAACCATTAGTAAAGTTCCATTTAATATTGGGAAATATTGTTTGTTGTGGGAATAATTCAAAAATACTAAAATTTTATCCGTGAAGCCCGATGGGTCGGATATATTGAAGTTTAAAGTCGTTGATGTAGCTGATGGTGTTGATGAAGCTCGTCAAGAAATAGGCCCCTGTGGTTCATTATTAGTATCACTCATGTTTTCTTTCACTCAACTGGGAGTAAAGAGTACTTATTGTTGCAATTTTTGTGGTTTTGTGTTTCTTAATGCCACAAAAGGGTACAAAATGGTTTGCTTCTGAGTAAATTAAGTACTATGAAGTAATCCGGATTTATTCCAAATTTTTAGTCAGATCTACACTTATTTGCACACCTTTTAACGTTTGTTGAACATTTTTTTACAAAACAACAAGAAAAAAGTCATGACCGTGAGGGTCAATTCCCCTCCTCAGCTTCACAATTTTCCATTTTTACATCAATCTCATATTAAAAAAAAAAATAATTTTTTTATCAATCGACTTTTCAGCAAATATGTTTACATATTCTTGTAGGAAATTAAACGCTCTCTATAAAAAGGCCTATTAACACTTTTTTCGTTTAAAAGATATTCGAAGTCAAAAGTATGAGAAAATCATGAAAAATTCGTTTTTTTTTATTTCTTAATATTGTTACAAATTGAAAAATTATATAATTCAAACGGGAAACAGATTGTTTCACAACTTTTTTCATATTTTTTTTTTTTATTTTTCAAAATTTTCTAATTCAATGAAAAGTCATTATTATCAAATTATCTACATAGGCTTATTCTTGTAAGAGCTCGAACGTTCTGCAAAAAGTTCCTTGGTATTAAATCGATTGCTTTAACCGTTTCGAAGATACATTTCTTTTTTCTTTTTCTTTAATATTTTTTGTATTCCAACTTTGTGATGTAATTTGATTTAACTTCCGACTTTCTCCCAAACGACTACCTATTTACTTCTATTTCAACAAATTTTAGTACAAACAAAAATTATTTTCAATTTTTTAAATAAAAGGTCTTTTTTAACATCAATTGGAGCATTTTAAGCTAGAATGTGTTATTTTTTTTTCTTTAAGCTTGAAAAAACCGATCTTAATAATTCAAAATATAAAACTAGCTCAGACATTCCTACAATGCACAGTGGTACCGGTTTCTAAGAAGGGCGGCCATAGGGGATTATGGTTAGGATAGCAACAAAATATACTTGAATATGTGTGAGAATATATTTTTTCAGCAATAAAAAATGAATTAATTTAATAACAATTGTTTTATAAAGAAATCTTTTATATATTTAATAACAAAATGTAAAAAGAAGCCTTGAATCTACATACAAACAAATGATAAGTTATTTTTTAAAATTATTTATTTGGTTTTTTTTCAATTTCAGTCATAATTTTGGTTACATTTCAGATTAAAAGCTTGCTTAATATCATATATTTTTATAAAAATATGTGCAAAAACTTAAGGAAAACATAAAAACTTAAAAAAAAAATTTTTTTTTGAAAAAGTTTTAAATATGAGAAATATGGGTAAAATTGAAACAATGAGTGTGAAAGAGTCAGTCGTAGCCCGTCGCACTTATTCGCAGACAGATTCAATTGTTTAAGAAACTACACGCGCTAGAGAAAATTTATGTATATGAATCATGTATTTATATTGATGACAACATAGGTAAAAGTTTCGGTAAAGTGAGAAGAAAAACAATAGTATGGAATTATAACCTGTCCTTTTCTAGTCTGTTTTTTATTGAAAATTTTAAATAAAATAGAATTGTAAACTCTTTAAATAAAGTACATACCTTCAACTTTAAGTTCCATAACAAAAAAAAAAAACTTTAAAAATAATTTTAACCGAAAAATACACTTAAAAGTTTAAGTTGATTTGGGACCAAAAATAAAGCATTGAAATCAGACTTTTTTCGACAACTTTTCATGGTCGATATGAAAAGTTCCGTTATTTTCTCAAAATGTCTGTTATGCTATCTTAAAGAATAGGCTTTTTATAACAAATATAACGAAAAATGACGTCATTATATTGACATCGATATTTCGGCCTATGGCCTACTACGGAACCACTGTGCAATGAGAGCAAGTACGTAAAACCCATTTGTATATTAAATTTGTCAGTGTTAACCTTAAAAGTGTTCTATAAATTAAAATTCAATAATTTCATCCGTTACCCTTTAGAAAATCAAATATTACCATAAAAGTGATACACTTGAGAATATAAGATGTAATTATTTTTTTGCTTACGATAAACAAAATAAAAATGTAGAACCCCCAGCATAGACATTCAAAAGATATTACAATTGAGATGGTCAATATTGCTTGCACAACACATTGTTGTCTGCTATGTTAAAAGTGTAGGAGTCAATTCAATTGTGAATTTACACATGAGCGGAGCATGGCTTATGCTTGAAGGCGCAATAAAATAAATAACTTGTTTAGTAGGGTGTGTCAAAATGCAAAAGTATGGAATTTTCAAATGTAATAACTTTTAAAAGTTGCATTGTTTATCAATTTTTCGTTTTAATTAATATCTTTTTTTTTAAATTTCGCCGTTTGGATACAAAAAAAAATATATTCAATATTTTTAGGCTTTTACGTGAAAGATAATTCCAAGAAAAAACGTTTAAGCTTATATTTGCTCGAATTGAACCCTTACGGCCATATTATTCACTACACAGTGGGTACCGCCATAGGTCAAACATAAAAAAAGTAAATGTCAGTTTTTTAAATCCAATGATTAAACAACGTTCTACAATCCTCCCATCGAACCAAAACCAAAGTCGGTATATAAAAAAAGGTACAGTTTTCTTATCTGTTCTGTTATAAGGTGTGAACTTGCGATAGTGATAGCGGGTGTTAAAAAATTGTGAACAGTATTAAATTGTTATGGATATTAAACGAGGAGGTTAATACTTCCTAAAAACATAAATTATATTGTTAAATAACATTAAGGCTAATTGAAATGGGGCTCTCTAGCGAAGCAATTTTAATCATTTTTATTTAGCTTAGTTTTCATATAATTGGAGATTTAGTTGGTTTGCCTTCGAGTTCCCTCTACAATTTTAGTTCTCAAATGAAGAATACTGTCCTACCTTTCGAAATAATAGCGCCGTTTTTTCCCTTTTTTCCCCTTTTCGAGTAATACAAGTTTAAATGACGTTACACGGAGAAAAAAAAATTACAACGTAAAACTAAAAAAATTCCTTTTGCACTGACTGACAGTCAGGTTCCATTTAGGGCATTAACAATTTTTTTTTTTAATTAAAAAAAAAATAATTTAACTTTTTTTATTTTTCTTCAAAATAACGAAAAAATTTAAAAAATGACTTGATGCATTTTTTTGCAATAATAAATCATATAAAATGATAATACAGGCGTTTCTTTAAAAAAGAAATGGTCATTATATTTTTGACCGCACTTTGTATGGGAGGGTACCCACTGTGCACTAGTTTAAAAAATACATCTGGATGTACAGAAATTGAAATGTCAAAATAAATCCAAATTCATGATATTCACAATCGCACAGAGAAAAAATAGTAATTTTTAACTATTTTCATAGTTAAAATCGGGATAACTATTTTGGATTTGGATTTTTCACATTTGACAATTTTACATCCAGATGTATTTTTTAAACTAGTGAATAATATGGCCGTTAGTAAAGAAGCTGCGAAATAATAATTGAAGGAAAAAAATCATTTTTTCATATAAAATCGTTTTTTTCTTAACAACTTCAACCGATTTGAGCGAGCCAAAGACGAACGATATTATAATTTTGTTTACATATTATTAAATCTCGGACCCTAATACAACTTTTGACCACTATTACATATTGTTTAGGTACCTATAAATAGAATACATAGTTTTGAAAAAATAATCAACCTTAATCGGATATTAATTTCATTCATTTTGAAGATAACTTTAAAGAATTCTTCATCTGAGAAAAAACTATTAATTTCGTTTCTTAAATTTCTTAAATATGTCAATATTGATAATGGGCTTGGACCTCTTAAAGGGATCAGGAAAAGTTTAAATCAAATAATTGACCCATAAGTTAAATATGAAGCAGGCAGAATTTAGTTATGGAGTTCGAACTTATTTACAAATGTAAAATTTACCACATTATCGCTTTTATGGCTATGCTCAAATTTATCCACACTCCATTAAATTTCAAGTCGGGAGTTTTTAAAATTTGTTTGCGATTTTACAGACATTTAATGGCTATTTTAAGAATAATCGACAGTAAATAAATTGGGCTTTATAGTCTAAGAGATGGCTGCAAGTTTTCGGACTCACTCGGGAAATGGATTTTTTTTTCATGAAATTGTTGGATGGGGGTGGTATAAGCAAATGCCAAATTGGCAGAAAGCAGACTGGATGGAATAAGCGTGGGTGGGGGTTCAAACTTGCATTTTTTTTTGGAAAAAAAACTTTCTCGGAAATGGGTAAAAAGTGGTGAAGGTGGTTGAAGAAGGTGTTAAAGTGACAGTTGCAAAATGGCAGAAAGCTAAGTGGATGGAAAAGGGGTGGCAGAAGGGCGCAAAGTGGTAAATTTTTTTTCGAAATTTACTGACTCGGAAATGGCTGCCATTTTGCAAGCGTGTTCCTGATGGTATGTAGTTTCTAAATTCAAAATGGCAGAAAGCAGACTGGATGGGTTATATTTTTTTTCAATTTTTTACTTCGGAGAGTGCCAAAAAAAAACTTTTATTTTAAAAAAATATTTAAAAACAACGGCAACACCTACAATCTTGTATTATAACTTTTTTTTAAGCCAAAACCCTATTATTTAATTATCTTTTCAAATAATGTCGTTTTCGTGAAAAGTTTTTGAAAAACAAATTTTTAAACTCAAAATTTTAACTTTTTTTTATTTTTTTTTTTTTTACTTTAATTTTTTCTTTAATTTTACACTATCAAGCTTTGTTTTTGGTAATTTAATTTAATTATCAAGCTAATTTTCAACCAATTGTTGAAAACAAGATGCTAAAATGTCGTACAGTTTTTGAAATAATTAATTTTTAAACTCAAAATTTTTAACTTTTTTTAAATTTTTTTTCTTATTTTAATTTTATTTTTTATTTTACGATTTCAAACACTGCTTCTGGTAACTAAAATCAATTTTGTAATTAATTTTAAATCAACTACTGAAAAACCAGAAGCTAAAATGTCGTACAGTTTTTGAAATAATCAATTTTTTTAATTTTTTCCCATTTTAATTTTTTTTAATTTTACGATAAATCAAACACTGCTTTTCGTAATTTAATTCAATTTCCTAATCAATAAAGTCATTATTCATTAAATTAAATGTTTCCTGTAAAAACTCTCATTATTATAAAAAAAAATTTAAATATTGAACAAAAGATAATAAGTTTTGAAAAAACATCTAACAAAAAACGGTCTTGCCCCAACATTTGGGTTTCTTTTGTTTTTTATTGCAGTCTATATGCAATAATAACACAATTATGCTATATTTTCATTAGTTCTCACTCCAGCACAAGCTGTACCATTTGGTACACATTTTGCACTTAATCCAACAATATTTTGGATGGGATCTAGAAAACTGTGACAAATAGAAGGTACAAATACAGTCTGCAAAGTCCTCTTCCTGAGAATCATCACTTACATTTTTAGCAGTCGCTTAGCTTTTTGGAAGATTTAACGGTGTACAACTTTACTAACTTTCAATTTCGCCCATGGGCGGTCTTGCCTCATTCATATCATATCTGATGTTCTGGATTATTATTTTTGTATTTATCTTTATGACTCTTTCTTTCGCAGAGAATACTTTTGAATATTCACTTTCTATTATAAAAAAGGAAAACTTAGAAATTTAATTTTTTCAGTGTTAAAAATACAACTGGCTTTTCACATGAACGATTATAATTTGATAAAAAATCACAAAATTTACCGTAACTCTTCGGCGTGCCAAGTGAACTTGCTAAAACTTACAGAGGTGATCGATCACACTAAAAGGCACCTATATTATATTGCAAGTGTTGCCAATTTTACTTTTTTTTATACAACATAGTACAAAAACGGTCTTGCCCCCACTTCTCCTATATATTATTCTATTTTAAATAAATCAATTAATATTAAAATACTTCATAAACAAAATAATAATTAAAAAAAAATTATTGCATACTTGTAATATTATAATATGTATATGTTATAATATGTAATACATAATTTTTGCGTACTTTTATAGGAATTGTTCTAGTTCCAATTTTGGGTTTTTAGTTTTAAAAAATGTTTAAAAATAGTATGCATCTACTAATGAGGTAAACTTGTATGGTTTATTTAAGAAAAAAGAACAAACTTTATTAAAAACATAACTTGAATGGCGAATGAGCAGAAAAATGTCACTTTAAAATAATTTGAAACTTAAAAATCGTCCCCTATAAAATTTTCTTTTTGTGACTTTTTGTGAACAATTTTGCCTTACGCCGACGATATGGTTTTCCGTAATTGATTTAAAATTGATTAAAAAATTGAATTTAATTACCAAAAGCGATGCTTGATATCGTATAATTAGAAATTAGAAAAAAACAATAAAGTTAAAAAAAAAATGTTTTAAAAATTAAAATTTTAAGTTTAAAAATTATGTTTTTCAAAAACTGTATGTTATTTTAACATCTGGTTTTCGGTAATTGATTTAAAATTGATTACGAAATTGATTTTAATTACCAAAAGCAGTAATTGAAATCGTAAAATAAAATATAAAATTAAAAAAGGAAAAAAAAATTAAAAAAAAGGAAAAAAAATTGAGTTTAAAATTGATTATTTCAAAAACTCTACGACATTTTAGCTTCTAGTTTTCAGTAGTTGATTTAAAATTGATTACGCAATTGATTTTAGTTACCGAAAGCAGTGTCTGAAATCGTAAAATAAAAAATAAAATTAAAATAAGAAAAAAAATTTAAAAAAAGTTAAAAATTTTGAGTTTAAAAATTAATTATTTCAAAAACTGTACGACATTTTAGCTTCTGGTTTTCAGTAGTTGATTTAAAATTGATTACGAAATTGATTTTAGTTACCAAAAGCAATGTTTGAAATCGTAAAATAAAAAATAAAATTAAAATAAGAAAAAAAAATTAAAAAAAGTTAAAAATTTTGAGTTTAAAAATTAATTATTTCAAAAACTGTACGACATTTTAGCATCTTGTTTTCAACAATTGGTTGAAAATTAGCTAGATAATTAAATTAAATTACCAAAAACAAAGCTTGATAGTGTAAAATTAAAGTAAAAAAAAAAAATAAAAAAAAGTTAAAATTTTGAGTTTAAAAATTTGTTTTTCAAAAACTTTTCACGAAAACGACATTATTTGAAAAGATAATTAAATAATAGGGTTTTGGCTTAAAAAAAAAGTTATAATACAAGATTGTAGGTGTTGCCGTTGTTTTTAAATATTTTTTTAAAATAAAAGTTTTTTTTGGCACTCTCCGAAGTAAAAAATTGAAAAAAAATATAACCCATCCAGTCTGCTTTCTGCCATTTTGAATTTAGAAACTACATACCATCAGGAACACGCTTGCAAAATGGCAGCCATTTCCGAGTCAGTAAATTTCGAAAAAAAATTTACCACTTTGCGCCCTTCTGCCACCCCTTTTCCATCCACTTAGCTTTCTGCCATTTTGGAACTGTCACTTTAACACCTTCTTCAACCACCTTCACCACTTTTTACCCATTTCCGAGAAAGTTTTTTTTCCAAAAAAAAAATGCAAGTTTGAACCCACACCCACGCTTATTCCATCCAGTCTGCTTTCTGCCAATTTGGCATTTGCTTATCTCACCCCCATCCAACAATTTCATGAAAAAAAATTCCATTTCCCGAGTGAGTCCGAAAACTTGCATCCATCTCTCCGTCTATTAGTGAAATGAATTAAAATTCAGTTTAGTTTCTGGCAAAAGCTACAGTCTCAGTTCAAATCCGCTACTGTCAGTATATCAATTCGAACGATAACAGCTAATGAAATTGAAACCTAATATGCACTTTTATCTGTCTCTTCGTGTTAGATCTTAATGAGGCTCTCTTATAGTTTTTCGTTTGTTTATTTTTATGTATATTTTGAACAGTTCATACTTCATAGGAACTTAACCGTCTCCGTGGTTTGCAATAAATAAACAAATGAATAGGTACCATACAATTTGATGACTTTTTTTTTGTTTATAATTTCTATTCTATCTGTTCATATATTTTGTTTAATCATTAATTTTAGATGTTAAACTTTGAAGAGGCCATAATTCGAATTGACAATGATATTTCAATTCAAGATCGTGAAACGTATTCCAAAGACTTTGACGCCATAAGGAACTATCTAATGGATATTATGAAAGCGACAGATCCAGTGTTCAAAAAGATTTATGCTGGACCTAGTTTATTTGGTAAGCTTTAAATATTATAACGTTTGTTATCTTTTATAAGTCGAGTTGTTTTAGTTAAATAACACAACCCTATCACGTCAGGTTCTCGAGATAACCTCAAAAAATGTCAAGAAAAAAAAAATAATTTTTTTTTCTCTGATCTGGATGTGCGAATATGTTAATCATATAGTGTTTAGGTCGATGAATCCAGATTCCAAGTCAAGTTTCCCCTATCAAAAAAATGTCAAAACCAAAAAAAACACAAAAGTTCTTATCTGGGGGTGCGAGTATGTTAGTCGTACCGAATCCGAAGTCTATTTTGCCGTATCAGGTCAAGTTTTTGAAATATTCTCAAAAAAAAAAATTCAAAACCAAAAGAAAAAGTTCTTATCTGACATTTTTTGAGAATATCTCAAAAACCTGACGTGATATAGCAAAATAGACTTCGGATTCGGTTATAGCGACCCAAAAAACATACGACTAACATATTCACACCCCCAGATAAGAACTTTTGTTTTTTTGGTTTTGACATTTTTTTTTTTGAGGATATCTCAGAAACCTGACGTGATGGGGCAAAAGAGACTTCTGATTCGGTTTCAGCGACCCAAAAACTATATGAAAAACATAGTCGCAACCCCAGGTCAGAACTTTTTTTTTGTGGCTGTGTAATTATTTTGGATCACTTAAAATCTGTATCGCAATTTAAAATTTTCGGATTTTTGAAGTTTCAGATTTTTTTTTTTATTTTTTTCAGTTTTAACTAGAGATGCCGCGAATATTTGGCCACTATTCGGTATCCGGCCAATTTTTTTGATATTCGGTATTCGGCTGAATAGTTTTAACAATATTGGGCCGAATACCAAAAAGACAATAAAAAGACATAAATTTATGTCACAAACAATGTTTTTTATACAAAACTTGTTATATTAGCATTTCAAATTTACTAATGTTAAGTTGTGGCTAATAAAAACAACTTTGTTCAACATTCGGTGGAAGTAAACAAATCCAGCTTCTGAAAATATTTTCTCACTCCAAAAATTAAATCGAAAATACTTCTAATATTTTGAATAGAATAAGATAGAATATAACATGACAAAAATCGCAAAGGGGTAAGATAAATACACTTATCGTTGGTCGAATATTCGGCTGCTGAATATTCGGTATTCGGTCGATGAGTGTGGCCGAATATTCGGTATTCGGCCAAATCACTATTCGCGGCATCTCTAGTTTTAACGATTCCAAACCCGCGGGTAGTTTAAATTCATTTCAATGAAAACCATTACATACAATTGTTTTAGTAACCGCAATATTAAAATCTACCAAAATTTACATACAAATCTAACAAAATCAAATTTTTTAATTTTGAAAAATTGATTTTTGAAAATTGGTTGATGTTTTTTTTTTTTTTTAATACATAGAATTAAACATAACATTACGATGATAGAAAACTCCGAAAAGTGCGTCTCGCCTTAAATACTGCACTGCAGCGATTTTAACAATTTTTGATAATTCGCAAGAGGAGAACGATTTCAATAAAATTTTTTGTGCATAATAAATCTGTTAGTACGGTCATTCCATTTGCATTCTTAGGACATTTTTACGCTTATTATCCAGTTTATCTAGTTGAAGAAGCAATCTTTTTTTCTTGAAACTTGGTAGGTCTTAAGGTCTCATGATAAAGTTGAAGTTCTAGAAGTTTCAAGAAAAACTAATTCAAAATAGCTAAATTATTAACAGACATCGACGGTAACAGAGAAAACTTGTACGATGTACGCGTCTTTTCCGTTCTGTGAATAATTTGGCTACGTTTAATTATTTTTTCGTGAAACTTCTAGAACATCGACTTCATCATGAGCCCTTAAGACCTAGCAAGCTTCAAGAAAAAGGATTGCTTCTTCAAGGATATAAACTGGAAACAAGGTCAATATGTCTTTTCCGTTACTTTGGAATGGCTGAGTAGCGTTTTTTGTACTTTTGATTTTTTCGGAAACGATTTAGTCGTTTTATGTGAAAAATTTTATGCAGAAGCGTTAAATTAACACAAAGCCCCTTGTTCGAATTATTCGAATTTTCGAAGTCATTGAAACAGATCAAAAAAATTAATAACAAACTTCCACTCCAAGACATGTGTTACTTTTTTAGCTCAGAGAGCTCTAAGCATCAAAATCTCATTTCTGTTTTAGTTCAGGGCTCACTCGATGAGCTCAATACAAATTAACCGAGCAGATCAAGTAAAAAACTGAGATAGGCTAACGTAAGTAATTTTTTGTAGAATGTGATTTAAAAAAAAAAAAAAACAAACAAACTGAAAAATCAAAACAATGGCGATGGCGGGTGAATCTGGTTGCTCTCTCAGCGAAGGTAAGTAGGCCCTAAACGAGAGTTAAATCACTATGGTCTTTTTGACAAAACTGATTTCGATTTCCTTATCTTCCGGAGTAAACCCGGAGTGGTCTGAAGATAATTGTTTAATAATTTTACTTCGGAATGAAAATTTTGTGTTGTGAAAGATGGTAGTCTTAAGAAAAAGGTAAAATTAACTATTAAAATGGTCAATCGGTGACCGTCAAGTTACTTTAGCTCATAAGGTTAGAAGTTAAAATTAAAGAAGTTCCCATTTAAAGTGGCAACCTTATTTTCTTAATTTTCAGTATCAATTTATCTCCCATTTGACCATAATAACTTTACTTTCATTTGACACTAATTTTAACTTACCTTATCAGCTTAGTGACTGGACAATCGCCTCTTTGACTAAATGGGTACTCCGAGTAGAGTTAAGAAAACTAAATTAGTTGAATTATGTTGATTGTCTTGTAAAGTAATTTTTTCTTTTTATTTTTTTTTTCCAGGCAGCTACTTGGACAATATTAAAATTGACAAACCTGATGAATTTGATGTCCATTTTTTACTCAAACTTCCATTTTACGAAGATATTCAAATTAAAAAAGATAAAAATCGACCAGGTTTTGTCAAGCTTTTACTATCCAAGCCACTGAAACAAATGAAATCAGATCCAAATTTACATTTTGTCTATGAACAATTTGAACAATTCGTGACACCATCAAAATTTCTAATGCGTTCTGAAATACAACATTGGCTTGAAAGAATCATAACAAAAGCCTTAAAAACATATGGCAATTCAGTGCCAAATGCAGCTGGCACCGATGAATATGATTTAGTTTATTTAAAACGTGGCACTGCTCATACAATTGAAGCTACCTCAACAAATGGTCGTGAAATTTCAATTGATTTTGTACCAGCATTTCGATTTAATGCTACTTATGATTGGTTTGCTGAAAGACCATTTCCTAAAAATATTAAGGAAAAACTTTGGTTTGCTGTACCAAAACCGACTGTTGGTCCTAAAGGTGGACGCAAATTAACATTTTCCATTTGTGTGCCACAAACTGAAAAGCATTTAATAACTGGCAAGTATAACTTAAAGCCTACTCTGAGACTTTTGAAGAGCATTCGTGATAGAATGAATGAAGGATATTTTATGAAAAGTTATTTTATCAAGAGTATTTATTTGCTTGAGAATGACGAGCAAGATGATGACTTTTGGATGCAGTCACCAGGAAAATTGTTATTGCATGTAAGCGATTTCAGTTATTTTTCAAAATTATCTTATACCTACTTTATTTTTTAAATTTGTGTTTTAGACGCTGGATAAGCTGTTATTTTTCTTGGACTCAAAATGTATTCCATTCTATTGGTGTCCTTCTATGAACTTGCTGGCAAGTTTGGATGAAATACGAGTAATAATTTTAAAGGAGAGTTTTCAAAAAGTTCGAAACAAGTTGGTGCAATTTTCACAAAAGCCAGGAGTTGATTACAACAAAATGCGACGCTTGTTTGGTAGGTCTTATTTGAAATTGTATTTTGTAATTAAATTATTTTTCCAACATTTTTTAAAAGTTTTTATACTTCCCAAAAATAGTTAATAAATTTAAATTAAACCTTTTTATAAGTTTTAATTTTTTTCTTTATTTTTCAGGTATCGCAACCAAACCTCTTAAGCAGGAATATGTACAAAATTGAATGCATGTTTTGTATTTTTGTTCATTTTATATAATAATTCAAATTTGTATTCTTTTAATGTGCCTTTACTTATACCAAATAAAAGCAAAAGTGATTTTTTTTTTATTTTAAGTTTTTTTTTTAATTTATTTTTTTGAATTTTGGAACGAATTCCAATGAAGAAAAAATTGATTCTTTTTGTTGAAGAATTTAAGCTTTTTGAGACCATACATTTCTTATACCGTTGTGGATAAAATCCAAACTTCTCGAACGGAATATTTTGGAAAATTCAACAAAATGTCAAAAACACCTCAATTATTAAGTTTTGGTTATTTTAGCTCTAAAATATTTTTTTTTTACAAATGAAAAATGTATACGTTCAATTCTTTGCAGCTTTGTTTTGGCCTTGTTTACATTCAACTTGCTGAGCCTTCGTCGGTGTTTTTTTTACTGAATGGGCCCTTCGTGAATCTTCAGGGGAATTTTGTTTCCCTCGGAATTTTTTTATGCGATCGTGACTCTCCCTTGGAATTTATTTCCAGGGAACGAAAAATCGTATGAAATGATTGCCGATACCATTAAATTCCGAGGGAAACTTTTTATGATCATTTTCGTTCCCATATTTAAAACTTGGGATGGGAAACAATCCTATGGAAATTGTTATTCACGATAGCCCCCAATATGAACTAAAGTCCAATTTATTGACTCTCTTAACTTAAATCGCCATTAAAAAAGGGATTTTTAAAATTAAAAACCTAATTAATAATTCATTCTTTTTTTAGGGTTTTTTTTTTAAGTTTGGCATCATTAACTAATTGAGCATTAAATTTAAAAGTCGTTTTAGTTAAAACCCCAAATTCGACCTTTTAAGAGGGATTTTTAGAGCAAGTGGAGGTTTTAAACAGGATTTCTATTTATTCACTCTCCATAAGTGTCAAATTTCATTTCATTTTTTATTTTATTAAGCCCTGATTTTTCAATCGTCAGTTAGACTATCATAGGAATAAATGTCAATATAAAAAAAACTTTTATTCCTAGGAATAAGCTCTATCTGAGGTTTATCTGACTATTGAAAAATTGGCCCTAAACAAAGTTTCAGTGTCAGTTAACAATTAAAAATGAATAAAACATGCATGAATATGCAGAAATGGGATGGTGAAAATGTGTTCAATCAATTTCATAATACCAACGTTTGGTAATTGGTAATTTTATCTTACAGAACGAGTCGTTTTTGTGTTGTTTTAGTTCAAACGACATGTACGTTATAGGGATGAATTGCTTCAGGTTTTGGTCACTACTGGCCTTTCTCTCTCGCCAGGCAAGAATATTTTTATAGTCTTGCTAGAAATTTTTGATATCTATTGGTATGAGGGTTAAATTAACAACACTTTATTTAAGATTTTTAATAGACATAAAATTCAAAGAAATTAATGCATTTCTTATCCACTTCGCAGAGTGCAGAGGAGCACATATATGTATAGTAGATCTACTAGAGCAGGCTTGTCAAACTCAATGGCATTCACGGGCCAATATAGCAGGATCTAAATTTCTATGGGCCGCAAAAAAAAAGATATTAGAATTTTTACGAAACAGATTTATTTTTATAAAAGAACAAGAACAATATGTAGTAATATTAATGTTTTCTGCCTGACACTTGGCATCTCTTTTCTGTACCATCTTCTCTACTTGTGATGAAAATTTTTTAGAAGTTATTACTTTTAAAACAGACCCAAGGCGTAGATCTGTTATTCTGGATTTAACAGGTGACTCATTTCGATTCATAAGTGAAAACTGCTGCTCGCATCGATGAAGTGCTTCCAAACATACAAAAGATTTCATATGCCAATTTTCGAGTGTTCTCAAATCTGCTTGTTAGATACTTCTAAAATTCAGGTATCCCAGCTTCATCGAATTTATATCTTTAAACGGAGCCACACTGGATTTCGATTAGCTCCATTTGCAAATGATTACGTACTGATTCTATATTTATAAACCCGTCTCAAAAAGAGATTAAAAAAGGATGGATTTTTCGGGACAAAGTAGCGAAAATATTTGCATTGGTGTTCATTTAAGAAAAAGTTGCGACTGCAAGTCGACTGGAAATCTAATTTTCGGTTGCTTGGAAGTCGACTTAAATATTTTGAACAAATAAACAAATTCAGAGCTTATTCCCGAAAATTCACTTAGGATGAAACAAATCGTATGGAACTTTTTCACTGCTTTCCCATTGGTCAAACTGCACTCCAATACTAAATACAGCAAAAAAAAAGCTTGTTTTCAATACAAAAAATGTTTGTTTACCTTTTCACCCATCAAGAACTCATATAAGCTGGAAATTCTCCATTGCGACATAAATAGCAAAAAGTTAAAATCTCTGCAGTGAACATCGTGTTGACATGGAGAAATTCAAAACAATTTTATTGGATTCCCCGGTTTGTTCGTGTTCATTAGAGACATTTAAATTTTATTTTATAACTAAAATTAAATGTAAAAATTGAAAATGCAAGTTGTACCTAAATTAAGCTTGGGCCGAACAAATATACGATGTGGGCTGCATGCGGCCCGCGGGCCGCAAGTTTGACATGCCTGTACTAGAGAATAACTACACGACTAGTGAAACTAATCAGCGTTGAGATGATGCGTAACCCAATCATCTCAAAAAATTGCAATATTTTCAGCCTTTGGATTCCACTGGCATGTCGCAACACAGTATGTGGGTTTTTGCCTGGCGTTTTAGCTGCAAAATACTTACGGGCCATAGTTTTTGTGTTTTTATATTGTTTATCCTTCAAATCTTCAAATTTAAATATATTTTATTTGAAAAAATCGTAGCTTTCGTCAGTTTAATTTTTCAATAAATAAAAAATCCCTGGGATATTTTAAACAGAGTGAATAACATGAATTTTTAATGATGGAAACTTAAAGACGTCAATAGATTTACAAAGCTGTTAACTAAAACGACAAATTTCAAAATTTAATGGAGGCTCAATAAATTGGACCTAAAGAAGCAAAATTATAATTATAATAATTTTTTTTACTTACTTCAGTTTAGTTTAGTTTATTTGGCATACGGGAGCCATTTAAGTTAAATTAATGATACAATATTTATTAAGATGGCTAGATGGCTAAAGATTTGACAACGCATTCGAAAGAAATAAAATATAGAACAAACTCTTATGAAGGCTAACACGAAAGTATGGATACATTTTTTATTTAATTAATATTAAGACTAATTTTAGTACAAGTATAAGTAATAGTTTAAGTACAAATAGTATATAATAGTATAAATAGATGAGTTAGAGATGTCCAACAAATAAATTCATTCGTTTAATAAAATAATATTTTACAACAATATTTTTTTACATTATTCCCAAAAAAAAGTAAGATTCAAATTACAATTATTTAAAAAGTTAAGAAATTGGTAGTTTTAAGTTATTTGGTTCAAATAATAAAGTCCTTAGCATGAGTTGAAAATTGAAATCAATTTTTTAAACATGTTGAAATGTTGAAGTTGGTTGCATTTTTTATGTGTTGTGGAAGTTGGTTGTATGATTGAAAACCAGAATAAAAAGTTGATTGCTGACCTATTGTTGTTCTCATTCTTCGCACTACAAGATCATCTCTATCATTCATTGATAAGGTAGTTTTTATTTTTCTTAGCACTCCTAATTTGTTTGATACTTTTTTGCAAAGGTAATCAGTATGTTCATTCCACGATAGTTTTTTCCCGAAAGAAGCAATCACAAAATCCGATCGCAGAGTAGTGAAGATTTGTATGAAATTATCCATTACGAACGGATTACGTGATTGTTTTTTAACTTTACCTAAGTAATCAAGAGCTATGAATTGAATACAAAATTTCAACTTTTTTTTTACATTAAATTTTGTATAAAAGTTACTTAAAAAGTTATTCTTGTTCTATATTCTCTTCTTTAACTTTGTATTGAAACTGTATCGAAGAACTTGATGATAAAGTTGATAATCTTGAGTTTGGTCGACTCTCTTCTGCATTTCGATTTTTTTGTCTACTGCTCTGACAATCTGATGAAGTTGTAACTTTTTCATTAAGTATTGCCACTGCAAAATTCAAAATTCCCACTTTAAAACGTCTTTTCTGATCGAGATTCATCTGTCTCATATCGGGAAGTATACTTTTGAAAAAACACAAATCGAAATCCTCTTCTGGTTCGATTGTTTGCTTTTTATTGAAACTTCTATCTTCGTCTGGAAATTCAGTCCAACGTCTTTTATTTTGAACACTAGGATTTGAAGTGTAAGAAGTCAATAGTCGTTGTTGGTTAGATTGGTTAACATTTGTATCGAAAGAATCTTTTGTTTCATTAACTTCATCTGTCATCATTGTCGATTCATTATTATCTTGATCTTGATCATTTTCTGAGAAGTTTTCTTCTAAATCTTCTTTTTCATGGGGATCATTTTTAAGAATAAATGGCCGCGGCAGCAGTTTATATGGGTTACCTAAAACAGTAATTTAAAGTGTTGATTGTTATAAAAGAAATTTTAACCAAAATATGCAATTCAAAATACAAACCAATTTGGTTACGAGATTTGGTAAAAGGTTTGAGAAAGTCTAAATGCTCGGCTAAATAATATGGCTTTTTTTGACTGCCTGTTGTTACAGATATATTTTTGAGTTTTAAATGTCTTGAATAGCAAGCTCTGAGGTTCTTCCATCTTTCTTTGCATTCAAATACTGAAAATAAAGTTCATTTATTTTATTTTTATTTAACAGAGTTAAGAAATAAGAATTTATTAAAAGAAAACGAATCCTGCAACTCTTTTACATTAAGTTTAAACTTTACCATTTTGCAAACCAAATTCACCCTTTCTTTTGAAGACAAATGCTTAATTTTATCGATTAATTTTTCGAGCCATCGCTAATTTCGAAAAACTCCGAATCTTAAATTACATTATAATGCTCATAAGAACAACGGCATTAGTTTGAAACTCCCAAATTTATTCAAGTCTTCATAAAAAGTGTTTTCTTCTTATTATTAGTAGTTGAGATTGTACCAAGCTATTTTTCATTCAGAGAGAATTTTTCATAACTTTGAGAAACTTCATAGACATCTTAATTTGGTGCACAAAAAGTGAGAAACAAACCTTTCAGCAATTCATTCAAATTATAAATCGATTAAATTCGATACTTATGATTTCAGTTATCGAATCGAAATAATATCGATTGTGACTGACACGTCTCTATTTTTCTGTGCTCAGTTCTGTAACCAGTGTTGTCCCCTACTACAATTGTAGTTTTTTTGCTAAAATTGTTTTCTTTAAAATCTCATTACGTACAGTCAGAAAATATACATATTTATTAAACACAACAAATTCGAAAATATTAATATAAAAAAATATTAAAATATGATCAAAAGTGTCTGGCCCTTAAATTCGCATAAAATGATGAAGGGTAGCAGTATCAAAAAAATGGTCAAGTTCCAAATTTAATTTATTATTTAATTCTGAGAGGGATGGTGTTTTTTTAAATATTGAGTTGAGGAATTGAGATTTACAGTGGTAAAAAAAAAAGATTTATAAGAATTATTATTATGATGATGGCAAATGTGTAATTTTGAATAATGAAAGTCAAAAATGACTTAGTTCTTTTATTCTTCCTTTTAACAACAACAAAAATCAAGGGTTTCCAGTTAAGTTGGTTTACGAACGATAATTTTACGTAATTCGTCATCAAAAACATTGATGAAAAATAACATATTTTTATTTTGTATAATAATATAAAGGAGTTAATATTGATAATTTAAACTATTTGTCAACTCTTTTGTATAACAAAATTATAAAATAATACTATCACATCTCGTAGTATGATATTTAAGCTAAAAGTTAAAAAAGCAATCATATTTTACAAAAAAACAGCAAAAATAAAAACGCTCGCATCTTAAAGCTTAAGCTTAGTATTTTTTCTAAAAAATAAAACTACATATGTTTAAATTTAAGTCTATAAGTTTTTTTTCGCACAACATTTTGTCAATGGTTTTACAGACATCATAGACATTTATATCATCTAAAAGCTTATTGTTTCAGCTCAAAGTATTTTTTACGATCATCTATAAAAACATAGCTGGAATTTTTTTAGGGCAGCCAGTTTTCATAGAATATGAAGTCTTTTTAGTGAGGACTTTTTACTACATGAAGGCACACTTTTCCCTCCCTGAATTGAATGAAGGCTTTTTAACAAGGACTTTTTACTCCATGCAAGCATTCTTTTCACTCTATGAATTTTTCATACAATATGAAGAATTTTTAATGAGGACTTTTTACTTCAAGAGTTTTTTACGGTCTAAAAGTTTAGGGCAAAAATTGGTTTGCCAGTTTTGCATTTAAGAAATTCAATTATTTTGCACACGTTTGTCAATCAATCTCACCTATTATTTCTACAAGTTTGAGATTGTTTAAAAGCTTTTCAAAAACTACTAAAATAAAAACGCTCCCAATTAATAAGCTTTCATACATTTTGCTCTCATTTTGGTATTTCATCATAGTTAACGAAAATTAAAACGGAAAAAGAACGATATTCTAGGAATTTCATTATCTCCCGATAACAATTTTTTTTTTAAATAATTTAATTTTCTTATTTATATATTTTTTATATTTATTTTATTTTATATTAAACAAAACAAAATAAAATGTTAAAGCTTACTTTCTATTATTTTTGTATGTTAAAAATAGATTTCAGTACCTACAATTTTTAAATGGTATTGATTGAAACTCAGTTTTTGATATTTCCCATCCCTGATTGTACTTAACAATGCGATTGTACTAAATACTTACTACCTTTACAAAATAAAATAAAATGTTTACCTGTGGCATCGAAATTCTTTGCAATCTCTTTCCACGTTTCGTCTTGTTTTGTTTTATTGGAATATTCTTTACACTGACGATTATATAGACAAGGATAACATTCAATTGTTCTCACAAAATGTACATTTGTATCTGGATCGTCCTTCATTGTATTAAACATAGAATTATACTTTATTCTTTTTATTAAACAATGTTTAAAATACAAATATTTAAACAACACGTAGTAGTATCTACAGACTACTTTTGCTACTGCTTGTTGTTGAAAATTCCAAAATGATTTTCAGTGCACTACCTGCAAAAGTGATACATGAATCGTGATATGACGAGTGAGGAGTGACGCACCACACAAGTTCTTTTTTTTTTTTTGTAATCACTTGTGTGTTGTTGTTGTGTTTTGTGTACACAAATATGTATGAGAAATGTTGTCACAGAGAGAAAGGGAGGAATAGGAATTGTTTGAAGAAAGAGAAAGACAAATAAATTGTGCATTGGTGTATTTTTATTTTTAAAACTAATGATTAACAGGGTTGTCGTAGGCACATTATGGAGATTTATTGCCAAAGCCGAATATACGATTTGAAATTAAATTGCATTAATTTGACGGGACAAAAATGGGTTTAGCAGTGCACTTGAGAAAGGTGATATTTTATTTTTTAGCGATTTTAATATTTTTTGATATTTATTCATTGGATGATGTATTATTAAATTAGAAGATTATTATAAGTTGTTGTGTCTGGTTTTATTTTTCCAGGCACATCCAAAATATCTCACTGGAAGTATTTACCCCTCCTGGAAAGAAAACTTCGATAAGCAAAGACGAGAACCTTGAAAAGACATTCTTGAATTTAGAACTTGTGGTATAAAAGTGTAGTGCGGATACCAACCGATTTAATTTTTTTTAAATTAAATCGGTTGGTGTCCGCACTACACTTTTATACCTCAAGTTCTAAATTCAAGAATGTTGTCCCAAGGTTCTCGTCTTTGCTTATCGTGGTAAAGATAAAGCCGACTTTTCGACTCGTGTGAACGTAGGCTGAAGGTGACTTGAGTGACAATCCCCATAGAAAAATCCTAGTCGACTTAAGCCGTGCGACATATAGTGCGGCTAAAATCGACTCGTGAAAAGTCGGCATAGGTGAATACCAAAGTTATCGGGAAACCGTTGAAGTTATGAATACCAGAGTTATGCGCGTCAAAGTAATGAAAAACCGAAGTTAGGAAAAACCAGAGCTATGAACACCAAAGCTGTGAAACGTGGTTTTTAGGTTGGAGGAATGTGCCAAAAAGCCAGAACGTGTAGGTTGAGTTAAGACAAGAAAAAAATTGTATCGAACGGTGGTATCTATTTCTCCCTGTTTATAGCCGGGAGGGGCAATTAAAAAAAACGTCATGTGTGCAATTCACACGTGGTAGAAGTGAAACCTTAAAAAAAATTTTTTCTTGCAAAAAAAAAAAGAAAAAATCTAGGTACCTATTTTTTATTCTATCTCCTTTAAATACATGTTTTTTATATGACAACCTATGTATATTAATTTTATATCATCTGAAAGTTTATTGTTTCAGCTCAAAATATTTATATCGTCCATGTCTATACAAAATCTACAAACAGAGCTTATTTTTTTTTTTTAACCAAATCACTTTTCATCTGAAAGGTTATTTCACCTTTTATATGACGTATGAATCATATTTCTACCATGCCGAGAAAAAAAATAAGAATTTTTTAAAGCCAACTATGTATGTATGTCGAAATTTCAAGCTGAGATTACGGTACATCGTCATCGTCAACAGATCTACACAGGTGTTTTTAGGTATTTTTCAAGTTTTTCAATTTAATATTGTGTAACTTGTAGAGCTCGTACAGTTAATTGTGATATATCAAATGAAAGGTTATGGTATCAGCATGCGTATTAAAGTTAAATCAAATTTGTATGCGCTCTAGATCAAAAGATATAACGTGTGTAGAAAAAGAACATTTTTTTACCGTTATCTCAGAATTTTGAATATGAGATTAATTGAAATTTTGTACATTTATAGTTTATTTAATTACCTATCTACAGTAAAAATTTCATTCATCTATCTATAAAAACAAAAAAGTTATAACAAGTTGAATGTTCGTGTCGCGTTTTCGTTTCATCTTGTTTCAAATCACTACGATACTAAAGAAGTTTTCACTTCAAAAAAAAAAAAATGGACTTAATTTGGAAAAAAAAAATATTGCACCAAAAATAACGTGCTGTGTCTTTTTGTAAAGCCAAAAATTATTTTTTTAAATATGTTTTTATATAAAGCTGTTTAATGGACTAGTTTTCGAAAAATTAATTTTCAAAATCAAAATTTTGAAAAAAAGGTGAAAAAAATTTTCGAACTATTTTTTTTTTTTTCAAAATTTTATGTAATTACATTAATTTAGTTTTCAAAATTTAATATTCTTATTTGTTTTTAAGTCTATTTTTTTGGTCATCTGTGAATGTTCCTGTGAAATTTCGTGGTGAAAAAAAAAAATTGGAGAGTTTTGCTTCACGACGTGAAATAGCTCACGTGCAAAATGTACGGGAATCTCTTTCACTCTACTCTCCTCATTATATTTTTCATTAGCTCAAAATCATATTGGTTTCTTTCTAGCACCTCTAGTTTTTGAAATATTAAATTTTTTTTCATATTTGGGGAGTATTCATATTAATTTTTCAGTTTTCCTTATTTGGAGCGTTTATTTGAATTTTCCAGAAAAATTTATATTAAACTTAATGTATAAACGGTCAGTAAACGTAAAAAATCACACTCATTTATTTCTAGGAGCTCTATTTTTTTTTTAATATTTAAGTTTTCGACATTTTGGGTGTAATTTCTTACTAATTTTAAAGTTATGCTTATTTTAAATGTTTGTTAAGATTTTCCAGAAAATTTTTTGTCGAACCTATTGCATTTGGGCTCACTAAGCTTAAGGGGGGAAATCCCTCTGGAATTTTTTATTTTTGCATTATTTTTTCCCCCTAATAAATTCATTTATCAACCGAAGAAACTAGTTTCAGTGGTCTTAGCCTTAAATAAAGTCTCATAAGTTCCTAAATAGTCCCAAAATCCATGCGCTCCGAGCCTAACATAGTACGAAAACGAAAACTTTAAACGCATTTTTCTCGAAACGCGTTTTTTTCCGCGCCGTGCAACGTAACTCAAAAAATAATGAAGCTTTCGACTTGAAATAAAATGCAAATTACTCGTTAACTAACTGGCCACTGCGTGAACCTAAAAGTTCAACAAAATTTTTACAATAGGTAAATATTTTTTTTTAACAATTTGTTTATAAAGAAACATTGTGTTTTTTCGTTTTTTCAGTCTCTAATTTTTATTTTACACTTGTTTTTAGTAAATTTAGGTTCATGCAATGCGTATTAATATATTTTATTGGAAAAAAATTACTTTTTGGATTATAAATAATTTTCTGGACCAGGGCATTGCACGGCGCAAACTCGAGGCGTCAACTTTAAAGAGCTGAAAAGCCGCCATTTTGTTTTTTTTTTTACTTAAAAAAAATTGTATCAATACTTCATAATGTCAATAATATCATATAATTTTCCAAATTTCAATAAATGCTTTCGGTTTTCCAAATAAAATTATTGAAAAAGCAGTCGTGCAGAGGGATTTCCCCTCTTAAAAATCACACTGGTTGCTTTCTAGGAGCTCTAGTTTTTTTTAGATATTTTCATTTTTCACATTTTGTGGTGATTTCATACTATTTTTTTTTTTAGATTTTATTATTACAAGCGTTTTTAAAGTTTTGTTGGAAAAATTTATTTTGAATGTATTATATTTTGGTTCAGTTAGTAAAATAAAAATACAAAAACTAATTTTTTACATTAAAAAAAATGAACAAAAAACTGTGTATGAATTTCTATCCCTTTTCTAGTATGAATAACTCAAGAACTAGAGCTGCTAGAAAAAAAACTAATGTTGTTTTCGGAATCAGCACCCTAAATTTAGTAAGAAATGATAAACAACACTCTAGAAAATTTGTATGTGTTGGCCAGTTTAATTTATGTTGAACATAAACTCGTATTCCTTACTTTTTCTTCTGCGTAAACTGTCACATAAGGATTTATGTAGAACCTAAATTCTTAAGTTTCGATTCAGCAAACGGGTCTTAGTAACTTACTAAGTTAAAAATCAGTCCGCTTCTGGTTTAGTAACTTACTAAAATGGTTTAAGCAATTTACGTAATCGTTTCCAGGGACTGAATAGTTGTTGTGGTTTGTATAGACTTATAATTATAAACTAACCTACATTTATTCTGAACTGTTTGTGGATATGGTTAAACTTACTTTATATCAATTCAATATCCTTTCTAAAAGGGGAAGTGTCTGACAAGAATAATGTCAGTTACTCAGATCAGTTTCATGCACGAATTTTTTCAATTGAATGAATCTCATGTAACAAAAATTTATTAATGTGTGCGTGCGTGTATGTGGATATTAATTCACTTGAGCATGCGCCCTCTTTTATTCTACTCTTATTAAGGAACTTACAGGAAATGAAACCAAGACCAACCAAACCACCCTCGGTTTAAATAACACATTTCCGTTGCTAGTTACGCTTGCGTATTTTATTCGTTATAGGGACATTGTAGATATTAACAAAAAAAAAAGGACCTTTCCCTGATTTATACTTATATACTCGACTCGTACCTATAACGAGTATTGCAGTTGCCAATTCAGGAGCACATTTTGTATTGTTAAACTCAAATATATTATATGCCATATGTGTTTGAATACAATAATGCACCCTATCAACACAATTTCGATTAATTTTTTCTATAAACATTATAAAGTAGGTACATAAAATATTTGTTGAGGGGAGCCGAAAAGAGTGACAACGCAGCCGATATGGTTATCATGAATCGATGTTTTTGTTCTTTTTTATTTACCAGACACGTCAGGTGTGTCATGGTTTCAATATGGGAAATATGATTAAAAAAAAAAAAAACTGATCGCCACAAAAAATTGATCAGCTGGTTAGGATAGGATTTATTAAATATGTATGAACTATACTCGTAGGGCTATCAATGGCCCAGGTAGTTCCTTAGAAAAGAATAATGTAAACAAAGATGTATTCTTCGTGGTGGTTTGGGGTCAACCTATTTAGGGCATGAATGAAAGTCAATGATGGTTCCTGAAATAATCTTAAGTATTTTCTTAGAGGTCAATGGTCTTCTGGGATCTACCACACCTCAATGAGATCATTATAATTGATCCTTTGTACAAACAAAATCGTATTTAAACTAATTAGGCCACATTCATAGACATATGTTATTTTAAGCCCAGGTCTAACTTAAAATGAATTCTTAGGGACTTACAGAGAAATATCCAAAGCAAAAATGAATTTTTTGTGAAGAGACTTTATAAAAACTAGAATAAAGGTGCATAAAGCGAATTTAATGTATTTTAAGAAATATTTCCAAAAACATTGGGTTGCGTTGTTCCAGTAATAGTCTTTAATAGAATTGTTTTTTTTTTTTTATTTTAAGACAGTCATTTTTATGTTGATATCCTTTTTGGGATTGATTCTACGAATGGTCGGTATTGGAAACCAAAAAATTTTTAATAAATTCAAAAACATTCGGTAAGAATGTTTTTTACCTCAAAATCACTCCTTGTTTTGTCCCACCCGGTAACAGCCAAAAAACCCGGCCTATTTTCCAAAATAATTAAGTTAACATGTTTTTTTTATATACTACATACATAGGTACACTGTTGTTAACTGACAAATTCTCTTCTTATAGTGTTATGATATGAAAGCCTGCGTAAAGGAGAATTGTTATTTTTTGTTATTTTATGATGTTGTTAAGTCTAACATATGTTTAGCAGAAGTTTTATCCTTGTGACGTACTTCAGAAACGGGTAAAATGCATTTTTGCATTTAACACTTTATACAGATTGTCTCAATGTTGTATCTTTATTATGTATTTAAAGTGCATATTATGATACTCTGTTATTTTCCGCAACTCTGAAGACCTTAATCTTGAATATCCAACCACTAAAACCCAAACTATTAGCTTTTTTCAACAACAATTTTAAGCCTATTTTGAGAGTTTTTTTGTTCAATTTTTTGTTCGTTTGAATCGTTTGAAAAACTCTCGAACAAAAACAAAAGTGGTTGGCTTAAAAATCTTGTATTATGAGTTCTATTCGTCGGATTTTCAAGATCAATGTCTTCAGGGTCAGGGAAAATGACAGAGCTTCATATTGTACATTTAAAATAAAAATATAATCCAATTTTTCATTCACACATTAAACGATGCATTAACAATACTAATATTGCAATATCTTGCATTCTAAATGCAATACAGTGAAACATCCAATGTAAAAGTTTGTCCTAAGATATAGCCCTTTCATTTGATACCAATTTCATCGCAAAATCAGGTGTCCCGCAAGGAAGTCATTTAGGACCTCTTCTTTTTATTCTAGCTATAAATGATGCCCCATCATAGCGAAATTCTCATTTTTGCAGATAACATGAAAATTTATAAAAGTATCAAATCGGTTAATGATCGGAAGCTTCTGCAAGCGGACATTAATCATTTTTCTATATGGTGTAGTAAGAATAGCTATAAAAACTGAACGGGTGGACCGATTTGATTGAAATTTGTTATATAAATTAAATAAAACGAATTGCATCGTGATCTAAAAATTGTGATTTTTTTTAGTGATTTTCGATAGGCTGTATCTCAGTAAAAATGGTCGTATCATGACAAAACAAAAAGCATGTGAAAGCTACATTCGGCTTGTTTTAGGATTTAAAAACTAAATATTTTATTTCTAATGGCAAAATAACTAGATCTGGAATTATTCAAATACCAAAATTTTCCAAATTTGTATTGTTTTTACTTTTCTCTAAAAAGAAGTGGAAACATTTTTTGCGAAAAAATGATTATCATTTTTAGAAAGGCTATTTATTTGGCTTTAAAATTCTTTTTGTTTCAAACTTCTACGATTTTTTTTAGACTGCAAACCAAAAACCATAGTTTTGACTTTGACTATCAATATCTCAACAACGGATCACCTTACAGAGAGTTTAAGGATACATTTGAAAACTTCATTTAATTTTCTACAAATAAATTAAGTTTACTTTGTTAAAAAAAAAATGATTTCTTACATTTGAGATCATTTTAGAAAAGCTATCAAAATTGTCATTTTTACGGTTTCTGAGAAAATGTGCCGCTATTTTATAACTATGGTTGATTATGAGCAAAATTAAATTCGTTTGAGTTTATTTCAACATTTTATTAAAACATAGCGTTTAAATTTTAGATAAACCAAAGGAAATTAAAAGTTTTCAAAAAAAAGTTAAATTTATACCGTTTTCTGATATTTTCCCTTTTTTTGAAAATTTTTGATTTTCTTTATTTTTTGGTTTATCAGTGATGGCTACATAGACCTCTTATAATGTAAACCACTTTATTTTACAAAAAAAGCCGTTAAATTAGAAACGGTAATACCAGAAGCCAATTTCAAGTGCTGTTTGAGTGAAACTCATTGCTACACTCATGAAGCTCTTACAGGAGAATGGGTCAATATGGGTCATTTGTTTTAACACCATAAATAGTATATATCATAAGCTTTAAATTAATACTAAAATGAACGTGGAGCATCGTGGAGCTTTTTTTTTATTGGCCGACAAAGAGTAAAAACTACTCGCTCTAGAGGTGTCTTTATATAATATTCTGGTTTTTCTGATTCAAAAGCAAATTCAACAAACGGTAAATGTAGACTTAAGGACAAATATACCATTAACAACACTACATACTTTTGTTTTTTTTTTAAAGCTCTATTCTTAAAAAAAATTCGTCAAAAGTTGCAGAAAAAAAGAACGAAATTTCCAAAATTTTAAAGAATCTAGTTTGAGCTAAGTATACTCGGGACCCAGGCTATGCAAAAAATTAAAATTGATTGCATTCTGTATTTAAATATATTTTTAATCAAAAAACCAAATTTTTTGGGTTTTTGCCATCTGGGAACCACTGTGCCCCCACCTTGAGTACACATCGCAAGTCTGGAGTCTGGACTCATAATGTAAGACTTGAATCAGTACAACGTAATTTCATTCGTTTCGCCTTAAAAGGACTGCCATGGTCTGATCCTTATAATCTTCCTCCTTATGAACATCGGATTAATCTCCTTCAGATTCAAACTTTGGCTCAAAGGAGGGTTAACAATGACATAATCTTCATTCACCAGTTAATCACAGGCGTAATTGATGCACCAAATTTACTTAATTCTGTTGGTTTTAACTATCGAGTGCTTATAGCCTCCGATGGTTGGACTTAATTAATATTCCAACACACCGAACAAATTATGGCTTGCATGAACCTTTAACAGGCATGTGCAAACTTTTAAATTTAAATTCAAACCTTTTTGATTTAAACTTTAATAAAAATAGATTAAAAACTGTCTTCAAAACCAGTGTACCACGCTCATAAATGTTTGTGTTTATTTGTATGTCTTTTTTGTTGCTCAAGTAATTATTTTGTTTGTATTTCTTTAATGTATGTTTCATTTAATATTGAATTCAATGTTTTTTTCTTAGTGTACGTTTTTTGTAGTTATTATTTGCTTACTAACTGTTAACACTGCACTAAGTGATGAGCCGGATAACACAGTTTTGTGTTGGCAAATGGTCGCAAGACGGTTCTTGCTATAAGCGCTCTTCGGCTATGAACTGATAGTGTATAAAAATTTCATTAATGGCCGCTCAACGTCCAAAATGCCCATTCTCCTTTAAAAGAAAAACAATAAATTAATTATTCAAGACTTATAAACAGCAAAGGAGAGCTTTTTTCTCTTAAAAAAAAGCTTTAAAAAACCCTTTCGAGAATGCAGTTTCAAAGAATGTCTTTTTTCCTTACTAACTTAAATCAAAAAGAGGTAGGTGAAAAACTATTGTAACGGTAAATATATAGCCTGTTTTGGAATATCCCTAAAACAGGCTTATTTTGATCGGTCAATAGAATAGGTTCACCCACTTTAAAGTTAGTTTGGGTTCAAAATAACTTAGAATAGTTAGCGGGTTTTTGTTTAAACATGTTTTAAGGGAAAACGAGACACACCCATTGCCTTAGTTTCGAAGAAAAAATAAAAATCAAGTTGTAGACCGAACAAGATTTAGGTGTGTGTGTAAAATCGAGAAAAATGAAAAATCGTAGAACCTAGTTAGCAGTTCTTTAAAAAATATAAAGAAAACTACAAAAATAAATTGCACGACTGGGGTCGCACGTACTTGCTCTTATGCTTAAAGTAACTATAATGTTAAAGCTTTTTATTCAAGAAATTTAAAATTCGATATTTTGAAGAAATTTCATAAGTAGTATAAAAAAATTAAATCTGTTTTTATAATTAATAAAACTCCGTTTTAAAATATCTTAAAAAAAAAAACAAATATGCCATTTTATTTCTCGTATAAAAAGATATTTTTAGAAAAAAAATTTTGAAAATTGTAGGAGCCGTTTTTTAAAAAAATAATTTTTTATATATAAAATTTTTTTAACATTTTTCAAAAAAAAAGTTGGTATGCCATTTTGAAGAAATAATTAATGTACACATAAAAACTAAATTTCAAAATTATTCATTGATCCGTTTTCAAAAAATTGATTTTTCAAAAAAAAATTTTGAAATATTTTTTAAAAAACCAAAAATGCGTTTTTTGAAAATTTTCTAAAATTTTAATATTATCTTTACTTACACACTTTTGTATAAAAATTTTCATTTAAATCGGGTTAATTTTGTACGAGATATTCAGAAACGAAAAAAACCGTTCTATGACAGGTACCGTTAATAACGGTACAAAAAATATTTTTTTTATTTAAAAAGTTGGCCCTTATGTGTAGTATTACACACAAAAATTTTAATCAAAATCGTTAGAGCCGTTTTTGAAAAAAATTAACTTTTCTATTTCCGTTATATTGCAGGTACCGTTAGTTTTGGTCATAAAAAAAAAATTTCAATTTCCCCTCTAGGGAATCACCAAAAACTGCTAACTACCAAGTTTGAAGAAAATCACTCCACTCGTTTAGGCTGCAGCCCAAGATAGAGACAGACGGACAGACAGACAGACAGACAGACAGACAGACAGAATTGCATTACCCACTTTTTTGGCATTCTCCATCATCGTAATGCCATGTAAAATTGTTATCTCGAGTTCGATTTTTTTTACGAATCCTAAACTTGCCCTATAGTACCTATATCGCAAGTAAAAACTATAACAAAAATATGATACGAGGGGAAAAGAGCCTACAAATTAAAAGAAAAGCTTTGGTTTGTAGTCGATTCGTTCGTGTTAAAATCTTAAATTAAAACTTCTCCTGCAAGTACTCTTAGCCTTTGATTTGTAGAAAGATTGCTAAAAAGTGCTCAACTCAAACCTAGATCGCATGCAAATCCAATAGGAAACTACTTTAAAACTTCAAAGAATCGTAAATAGGTTGAATTTCGAAAAGTGATACATCAGTTAAAAAAGATCACAACAAAAACATTACTGTTAAAAAGAGAGCCAAGTTCTCCTATGTTGAAGTTGTGCTAGCACAAAAAGTACTGAAATGTAAAAGTGTACCAAGTTCTAAAGCTTGGTTTTAAATTTGTATAAATAAAATGTTGATTGTTCTCTTGACAATTTTTCTTTAAATTACCGATTTTTAAAGCTATTTGAAAAATTGCCAAGTAAACAATCAACATTTTGTGTATATGTACAAATTTAAAGCCAAGCTTTAGAACTTGGTACACTTTTACATTTCAGTACTTTTTGTGCTAGCATAACTTCAACATAGGAGAACTTGGCTCTTTTTTTAACAGTAATGTTTTTGTTGTGATTTCATTACTTTTTGCAAGGTATTGCTCAGAGAAAATGGGCGGTTACCACGACCCTTGTCTAAAATTGTCAAATTTTAATTTTTTTCTTTTGTATAAACTACCAGGTCTACCATTCTACCAAATTTTAATGTTCTACGAAAGTTAGAAATGCTCTATAATATTTGATGAAAATTCACCGGAAATAGGAAGTTGCCACGCCCCCCCTGGCTAAAATTCTCAGATTAAACATTTTTTCCTTTGTATAAACTACCAGCTCTACCATTCTACCAAATTTCAAGATTCTACGATAATCAGAAGTGCTCTATAATATTTGATGAAAATTCAGCGGAAATGGGCGGTTGCCACGCCCCCTGGCTGAAATTCTCAAATTTTAAATTTTTTCCTTTGTATAAACTATCAGCTCTACCATTCTACCAAATTTCAAGGTTCTACGATAATCAGAAGTGCTCTATAATATTTTATGAAAATTCAGCGGAAATGGGCGGATATCACGCCCCCTGAATTGAAAATCTCAAGTTTTCGATTTTTTCCTTTGTATAAACCACAAGTCCTATCACCGTGTAAAATTTCAAGTTTCTACGATATCGGGACGTTCTCCATAATTTTGATGATCTGTCAGTGAGTCAGTGAATCAGTGAGTCAGTGAGTCAGTTACGGTTTTTGCGATTTTTAAAGCCCTATATCTCAGAAACTACTCATCGTGTTTGGTTTTGACCAGCTCAACAAATGTAGCGAGTTTGAAATTTCTAGCATCTTTTGTGTGGAAGTTAGAGGGGGGTCGAAAATGGCCTGAGTTGTTTCATGTAAATAAGGGTGTAGTGCCAAAGTTGCTAGAGAACTTGGCTGGGCACTACCGTGCCCCTTGATATTTGCAGCGTTTGTGTAGTTTCCGAGGAATTAAATAAAATTTGTGTATGCTTGAAGGTTTAAATAATTTCTAATTGAATTTAGGAAGGGGTGAACTGCTTTTTGCACCGACTTTATAGTCATTAGGTTGAACTAATGGTTATAATCGATATTCCATATTTTGATAAGACTGGCCTTGATTTTCCTTCCTCATGTTTCACTGCAAATTCATGAAAGCTCACTCTTAAAATGATTTTTTCAATCTTTAGTTATTTATTCGGACCCTTTAGGAGTAGACTTTTCCACAGGATAAAGAGGTATTGACTACTGACACCGCCAGAAGAGTTTTACTGTAGAAAAATCTTTCTACTCTTCGGACCTTTAAGTTTTTGGAAAAAGATGCAAATGTCTTGTTTGTGAATCCTATGAGTGTAGATAATAATTTTCCAATAAAATATAATCAAATATCCAATAAAAGAAGTCTGAAGAAAGTAAACTTAAATTACATAAAAAAGTTTTACTACCCGAAACCTAATGGAGTTTTTCAGATAATTGTTAATTAAAAGTTTTGAGATAGTTGTTGTTTATTAAAAGTTGTTTATTAAAATTCAATTAGGTAAAATCAATCTTATTAATAGAAACTATTTTCTCATTTTCCCAATTAAGACAAGTGAGCCTATTGTATTCACGGATGAAAAAAGTTCTTTTTTGGTAGAGTTGCAATAAATAGTATTAATTTAATTTTTTAATAGTTTTGACTCAGCTTTTTTAGAAATAATACCCCTATTACGATTGTCAACTATCAATTGATAAATTGATAAATACTGAAATTTGGTGTTTTTTTTTCAAATCTAATTTGGTGGAAAACTGGTAATTTTTTTAATGGAATTTTTCAATTACATTTCAAATAGTAACGGTTTGCATCATTTTTTGTTTTCAATTTTTTTTTGCAAATTAGATAATAAGAGATCGAAATTTATTTTTTATCAACTATCAATTGATAGTTGACAATCGTAATAGTCAGAAAAAAGCATATCCTTGAATATTAAAAAGGTTTACCTTCGGTTTTTTTAACAACAAAATTCAATTCCTTATCGTTTATATTTTATTGACCGGCAGTGTATCTACTACTTAGTACCTACTTAAGGCAGCTTTAAACAATTTTTTCAATAGAAAAATGGTAGTTGAAAGCAACTTTGAATACTAAGCAGTAGATAAATGTTCCCAAAGGAGCGCAGCTAAAGCAAGGGTTAATAAGATTTTTCAGCTTGGTTTCAATTTCGAATAAATCGGATAAATTTTTTTGAAGCTTCGTAGACTTAAAAAAATCTAGAATTTTTCTAAAGTGAAATTTTTGGGCCGACTTTTGAATATATACTCAATCTTAAGTAATGCAAATTGGCATAGGTAAGTATGCTTGTTTCAAAACAAACTCACTAGCTCTCAATGCTTCTTTCTAACTGGTCAATATGGTTTTATAGTTGGTTGATCCTTTTAGATCTATCATCTGTTAAAATTGTCCATAACTACATCACACACACACACATTTACAAAGAAAAAAGTTCATTCAACTTCTGATCTTCATTTTAAAATGTGCATAGTGCATTATACTATTATAACAACTATCATCCCCCTTCAAAAAAAAAAAAAATTTGATTTCTATCCCTTGAGGGTATACCATTAGAAACATCTGCGATATTATACATATGTGAGTTGTGACGACTGGTTAGTATAGGTAAGGTTTATCCTAGAATGCAGCGATGCATTTTGTTATGGTTTTATATTCAATCTAACTCGTTCTTTGTCTTTTCGTGCTCTCGTGCTAAAAGGACAATGCATTTTAGAGAAAGTTATGGATTCTACTATATAAGCTGGCTAGAACATAAATTACAAAAAAAAAAAAAAAACAAATATAGGGGGAATATGAATGTTGGTTTTATGTTTGGGTAAAATCTTGTCGATCCTCAAAAATGGTCGTAAGTACATAGTTGATCATAAATAAGGGTAGATTCGTTGAGTTATTGGTCCCTAGTGTTAATAAAAATATAAGCAGATATTTTTTTGTTATTGCAAAGAATAGGGAGGTATAATTAAGTAGGTTAAACACGCTTTGAATGTTGGTAGGTATATTTGTATATTTAAAAATCAAGTATGCCAAGTCATGTATGTAAAATGATAATAGACAAAACACTAAGCCAAGTTGAATCTAAATATTCATTCGCCATAGGCTACTGATTAAGTGAACAGATGTTTGGTTTTTCAGAACTTGACTTTGCTTAAAAAATACATTTCTCATTTTAAAGAGTACCTATTCAAAAAAAGAGATACCAAGCTCTGTGACTCCTTGAAATTAGGTGCCAGGAAAAAAGCCCAAAATTGGGATATTTTTTCATAATGAAATTATGCTTCAATAAAACAGGGGCCCAATGAAATGAAAACAAAAATGGCCCAAAAACAATTGAAATAAGGCCCCAACTAGTTTTGACTTTCTTTTGGAAAAATGCGATAAAATCCCAATTTTTGTCCACAGTGAACTTTATTTAAGATAATGAAATATCACCCCAAACCATGAGAATGAGAACCAGTTTTATGGATGGAAGTTTTAAAATTGTTCCTCAAGGAAGTTTCAAACAGTTATTAGTTAAATTATACATATAGAATGTTTTGACGAGATGAAATTCATTTTTAATCGTAAAGATCGTGCTGCAAAACAACAGGGAGTCCAAAATAAGCGGTAGGTACTTTACCAATTTTGGGTCTGCGATTAGCGGGTTTTCACAAAACTTTTTTGTGAAAGACAATTTTTAGTTTTAGATTTCATGTAAATTATGAAAAATGAAATTAAACCGCATTTCATTATAAAATCATGTCTAAAAAACATGAAATAACACTGGCCAACAAAATTGAACTTTTTTTTGCCACAAGAACCAAGATATACCTACTTTTATAGAGGTTTTTGATGTGCTGAACTCGAATCTAAAGTCAGAAAAATTTGCATGGCCTCCGTTTTTGAGATATTACAGTTATAAAATGCTAAAAAAACGTCATTTTGGCTGGTTTCGAGCTTCTGTTTTTATGTGGGGTAATTCATTTTAAAAAAATTTGTACCGGTGATTATAAGAACAAAAACTTATTAAATTTTCTCGATATCTCTTAAATTGCTCGAGATATCTTAAGTTTCAGTTAGTAAGCCAAAGAGAAACTAAATTTAATCTAAAGTTTAAGTCCCTGGTCATAAAATTTTTTCCACAAGAACCAAAGTATACGAACAAAAATTACAAAAAAAACACCTTATTGTTTCACACAAACAATTAATGTGCTGATGATGAGCGCCACCGAAGCGTTCGAAATGCATTCACGTGTAAGTCGTTTATAATTATTAATGTTTAATGTTTTTATTTGTTAATTTGACTTAATTGTTTGTGTGGAACAATAAGGTGTTTTTTTTTGTAATTTTTGTTCGCAAAGTTATATGTTTCCACGAAGTTCGGATATAATGTCGTTTTTGACAAAAATGTTTGAACCAAAATATACTTTGCTAGAGGTTTTTGGGTTGCTGAACTCGAATCCGCAATCAGAAAAATTCTATTAGCTTCCGTTCTTAAAATATAACCGTTATAAAAAAAAAACATTTTTTTTGCATTTTATAACGGTAATATTTCAAGAACGGAAGCCAATAGAATTTTTCTGATTGCGGATTCAAGCTCAGCAACCCAAAAACCTTTAGAAAAGTATATTTTGGTTCTTGTGGCAAAAAAAGTTAAATTTAGTTGGCCAGTGCTGTTTCTGAGTCAAAGACCACTCCTTAAATTTTAAATATTTAATAAAAGAGATATCGGAAAGGTTAAAACATTTTTTGGAAGAATAAAATCAGTTCTTATAGGCACTGTTACAATTTTTTTCACAAGGAATTATCCCACATAAAAACATAACCTCGAAAACAGCAAAAATGACGTTTTTTGGCATTTTCTAACAGTAATATTTCAAAAACGGAGGCCAATAAAAATTTTCTGACTTCAGATTCGAGTTCAGCACATCAAAAACATATAAAAAAAATATTTTGATTCTTGTGGCAAAAACCTTGTTGACCAGTGTAATTCCCCAAAAAAATGAAAACCCCCAAAATTTGAGAAATTTGGTTGTTGTTGTTGTTTTTGTGTGTAATTCTTTAAGGCCTTATTTCATTTTTTTTTTCTTGGGGCCTTATTTCGCGGAGCCAAATCTGCTATCTTACTGATGAGAGGGAACATCAACCAAAGCAGCGAAAATGTAAACTCTTTGTTCACTTCACCATGAATATTGCTTATCTGCTGGGGTGTTATTGCATTTCAAATTACAGTCACTAAATAAATAGAAATTTTGGTAACTTACCCAGTATAAAAACCCTATTTTGATTTTGCATTTACAGTAAAAGTGCAAAGTTGTCAAAAACCTTTTATATGTTTGTATTCTGCTAAACGATTTTATAAAATCTTTTAATTCATGTAAACTGTTTGTAGCATTACCACTATTTATTTTTAAAGTTCTCAAGGCTAAGTACCTACCTATTTTTGTTCAGTTTAAATTTTAAAACGTTTTACCAATTTTTTTTTAACGTATATTAGCAGAATAAAAAAAATGTTCACCTGAACGTTTATCACTGAGGGAAAAAACATATATAGAAATTTGGAAAAAAACAAAATTCGTTTTTTAAAAAAATAAAATAAAATCTGAAATTAAATTGCCCTCCAAAACAAGTATGCAGTTTTGATTGATATATTAACATGCATTTTTAGAAAAAAAAATTTCAAAATCGTTAGAGCCATTTTTTAAAAAACTAATTTTTTATAAATATTTTTTTGGAAAAAAAGTTTTAAAATAAAATTGGTATGCCATTTGGTAGAAATCACTAATCAACATATAAAAACAAAATTTCAAAAAAGTTCAATGTCCCGTTTTCGAAAATTTGAGTTTTCAAAAAAAAATTTTCAAAGTTTTTTTAAAAATCCAAAAATTATTTTTTTCAAAATTTTATTTTTGGCTTATATTTAAATTATATAAATGCTTCTCCACAAAAAGTTTCGTTGAAATCGAATAAGCAGTTTCGGAGATAATCGGATTTAAAAAAAACGGTTCTATGGCAGGTACCGTTAATAATGATTTTCAAAAAAAAATTTTTCATTAGAAGATAGACCTTGTCTTAAAACTTACATTTGAATTTTTTAAACAAAATCGTTAGAGCCGTTTTCGAGATATTTCAATTTTACTAAAATCGGTATATGACAAGTACCGTTATTTTTGGTCCAAAAAAATTAATTCCAAAAACCCCTCTGGATAGTCGCAGAATAACGCTACATACCAAGTTTGACATTAATCGGTCCATCCGTTTAGGCTCTAGCTCCTTATACAGACAGACAGACAGACTGACAGACAGACTGACAGACTGACAGACAGACAGACAGACGGACTTCCGGGACCCACTTTTTGGGCATTGTCTACCATCGTAATGTCATGGAAAAATGTTATCTCAACTTTTTTTTTTTGTACGAATGCATAACTTGATATATAGTACCTATATCGCAAGTAAAAAGAATAAATGGGGATCGAACCTACAACTCTTGGGTTACTAGGCGAATGCTTTACCCAAGTGCTATCTCACTGTTGAAAATTAGAGTGATAAAATACAACAAAAGCTGAAGTCCGACAAAAATAAAAAAAATTCTTACGTTGTTTTCATTTTATTTTAAAGAAGTTTCATGTTAATTTTTTCAACATTAACGGCCATATTATTTACTAGTTAAAAAAATACATTTGGATGTAAAGAAATTGAAATGTCAAAAATAAATCCAAAGCCACACAGAGAAAAAAATAGTGATTTTTAATTATTTTTTTTTAAACTATTTTCATAGTTAAAATCGGGATAACTTTTTTGGATTTGGATTTATTTTTGACATTTGACAATTTTACATCCAGATGTATTTTTTTAAATTTTATGAATAATATGGCCGTAAATCAACGTTGAACATTTTACATTTACACGTTGCGTTTTTTCCCTCAGTGTACCTGAATATAAGGCTGATTGTTTCCAGACTCGATCAAACCTAAAAATGTTCCTACTTTTACGAAACAAAGGGCTGTAGCACTTGCTTCTTTATTGTACGGGGCTGAAGTGGCAACCCTATTTTCGTAATTTTTAAATATCAAAAGAATCTTTCATTTGACATTGGACTTCGCCTAAAATTTCCTTGGGTCTATATGTGCCTGCCGTTCAATTGTTTTGTACATATTTTACATCTAAATCCTTTTGACTTGAACGAATTTTAAGAAGTCGCTAGACCAAGCAAATATATTATGTATGTTATTTCCCCTTAGGTGTACGAGCATCATTTCGTCATTTTGTAAACAAAAAAAAAATGAGAAAAATCACATCCCTTGTAATTGGTCTCACTGAAAAAGTGCGATCAGAAATTGGTACTTTTGTCGACCTTCTCAGCTACAGCTGCTGAAAGAGGATTGTGTTAATAAATTATGTCTACACATTGAATGAAAAAAGAAGCGAGGGTTTCAATTTTTTCAATACAATAAATACACCGATTTTGTGTAGTAGGGGATATTTGGGAATGTAACGTAGCCATGTAAGTCTGACTTTTTTTCTACTTGCAAATATCTATATCTGTCTGCATTTTGTGCATGCAGTGATATTTATGCTAAATCTCTGACGTAGGGTAAAAGTGGGTAAAACCAGTTACTTATAAAAAACGGTCTATTATTTGATAATGTATACACTTTTTAAACACTAAAATTGTAAACTTGATTATGTTTTTTTTTTGCCCAATCTGAATATTTTTTTAAATGCTTTCGAACTTTTTTAGTTTACCCACCTTACTAATTTATATATGAAATTTTGCGAGTACTTATACAAATATGTTTTTTTTTTTTGTATTTTATAGTTACAGCAATAGCTTGTCCTGGATTCCCCTTATTTTGGGATGAGATTTTTTGTGAAAATTCTAATTTAAAAAATCCACCCTCTCCAGCAAGTGTGGTTATATATATGCGCAAAATGAAATTTTAGTGTATGCTGTGTGAATCTTTTGTTTATGTGATATGGAAATTGAAATTTATTGATTTTTTGGATAAAAGAGTTGCATTATCATAGAACTGCATAAATGCTACATGTATGTATAAATGTAATATAGAAACTCTGAGACTTTCCTCAATCAAAACGTTAAAAATAAACGTTACCTTCATCAGCCATTTGTGGATTTAAAATTCTATATAAAATGTATTAAGGTGATTATAGTAGTGAATTCTTGTGATGCTGAGAAAAGTTCTTTGATTTACATGATTCTTCTCAAGGAAGCAAGAAACCATTGGCTACCTATTGGTTAAAAATAGTTTAAGCTTTTTTTCATTCATGAAGTTGCACATAAAAAAACATGACATTTATTTATATAAATGTGCACTTTTGTGCATAAAGTTCCATGAAGAGGACATCGATGGAGCAGTCTGTGGTATTCCTAATATGGAAAAAACCTTATGTCCCCAGCAGCAAATCTGGAGAAAATTCTGGTCAGAAGTCAGGGGTCGAATCACGGCACACGATTACGATCATACGTGAACGTTTTGACTATTTCTGTCTCTATTTAATCAGTAGAAAAAAATAGGGACAAATAGCAACCACGAACGATTCACGAACGAATGCCATAATTCGACCCCAGAACTCACAAGGGTCTTGAAGAAGAACTCGATAGAGTAGTCTGGGATTCAAAGGGAACCCTTATTTTAGAACTATCATTTGAATTGACGCATTCAGAATAATAAATGGGTCAAGTCCATCTGAAATTTATGAATTATACAGAACTTTGCGAAGCTCTTTCTTAGGATCAATTGCTCTATGTCTCCAGAATCCCTTTTTTTCGTTTTATTTAAAATAACCCGAAACCCTTAATTTGTAAAACCTTATTATTCGGATGGAATCACAACTCTTCCACTTTACTGCTTCACATTATATGGTACGTTCCTCCCGTATATCGTTCATCTCAATGGTTGCCGACCCAAAAACATCGTTTCATAACTTTGGTGTTCATAACTCTGTTCTTTCATAACTTCGGTTTTTCGTAACTTCAGTCTTTCATAACTTCGGTCTTTCAAAACTTCGGTTTCTCGTAACTTCGGTTTTGCGTAACTTTGACGCGCGTAACTTTGTCGCGCATAACTTTGGTATTCGTAACTCCTTACCATTTCGTCATTTGATAACGGTCTCTCTATTCACTGTGTCTCGACCCCAATTTTCCATTATATTGCATTATATAGCAGCCGAAACTATCTACATAATGTCCGTTGCATGATTAATTTTCCATAAGCTTGTATGAGTTTCCAAAACTTTGAAGCCGTTTTTCTCAAAACTACAATTTTTCAAATTCGTAGTTTTGGTTTTGTGTCCACGATATGTAGATACGTTTTTGGTTTCACGTAACTGTCTTTTGTTGAATGAAAAGGTCCTTGTACATAGAGGTACCTACGACCTACTCTACATACATATGTACATCCCAAACATACCAAACAATGACATTCTATTAAAAAAAAATCAATACCATATTCCTACTTCAATTTTCTTAACTGTTTTTTTTTTACCCTTAAGTCATACGATAAGACAATATCCTTCCTCTTTGATTCTCTTTTGTTTCGTTTAGGTAAATTTTTTGATCCTTATCTTTTTTGCTTTATATCATGCCGTTCGGTAATTCACCTTAAACAAAAAATTCTACTCACCGTTATTTTTATGGAAATTATCATAAATTATCCAATTCCCCTATAGAGGAAACCCCCATATACATATCGCTAAGAAAAAATGCAGACATTTTTGTTTATCCTGGTACCTATTCACTGTTCGAAAGAAGAAAAAAAAAAAAGAAACATTGAATAAAATCCTTAATATCCTTGTAACCTAAAACTCTGTGCCGCTAGTCGTTACTTGGTACGAGAAAAATAACAAAATTTCTATCTAAAAAAATGTAAGTGTGTATTTGTGTAATATCCTCTTTCTCGATATGATGTTCATTAACATCAACAAAAACAACCAAACCCAACGAACGAACGCCAGGCAAAACTCTGCCCTCGAAGGATTCTGTGTCGGAAATAGGTTCAATGCCCTTTCTTCTTTTATAGATCCAAGGGCGACCACTCCCTAAAAAAAATATACATACATATTGTAATGGTGAAAGTCCTTTTACCATGAAATAAACATGTGATATATATATTTTTGTCTGTGTAAGTTTGGTTAAAGTCCTTTGAATGCAGCGGCCATATCAACTAAAGGTCCTTTTTCCTGGTCCAAATGTACTAAATTTTAATATCTTTCTTTCATTTACATAATATCGGTTTAGTTGTTGTCCCCTAAAAATTGAATTTACAACTTCAAGACTTTATCAAAAAAGTATAGTGAACCTTAAACCGACGACAATCGAAACTAGGTTCGTGTTTGTAACCTAGCAGATGTTATAAAAGGATTTTTTTTTACCCAAAAAAACCCTCGACCGTGCATTTTATTTAAATAGGTATAATTCTTTACAATGAAAATGAAAATAATGAAGGTTGACCGTTTGGACAACTTCTGTATAGTTGTAGGCCTAGAAACTCTAATGGGATTCCAAAATTTTGGTAAAAACTTTCTTTGAATTGAATGAAAATGAATAGGAATAGGTACCTAAGGGTTTGGGGGTTCATATTTGTAATTTAAAGAGTGTAAAACTTGTATAGTTTTTTTGTATAATATTATTGAGGCAACACCGAATTTTTGTTGAATGTTGTTGCTATACATACGATGATGATTTTTGGTGGTTCCTGTCCTGGTAATAATATGCGCAAGTGCAAGCGCATGTACATAAAAACCGGCCGGAACTTAGGGGTTGAAGGAAGTTATGAAGCATGTTGTATTTTTTTCATTGTAACCATATACAACACAGCACTCTTTTAAAGCAAACATGTGTGTATGTTTGCGAGGGTTTTATATTTTTTTCACCCTCATGTTGTTTTTCATATTCATTATTGTTTTTTTCCCCAGATTCGTGTTAAACTTCTTGAAAGCGATATCTTTTGTGAAAGTACACTATATATGTCTATGGGGGTAGAATATTATGGTGTTTGAGTATATTGCGTGCAGATTGATCGTTTATTGATAACTTTTAGGTCCGGTGCGGAATTGAAATTTTTTAAAGGGACCTGTCACAAGTCTAAAAACACACATTTAATTGTATGTCTATTTGGAATCTAAACTAGAAGAAATTGGTCGTATGCAGTTGTAGATCTTTTAAAGGGGTAGATTAACATAAAATAGGAACTCATATTTGTAAAAAAAAAAAGAAATTGAAAAATTCAGTTGATATTTATAAAAAATGTACGTTTTTGGACTTTTAATAAAAATAAAGTTAACGGACCTCGAAAGTTTAACGAAAAGATGTTTCAAAAACGCCAAAGGTGCTAAACCAAATCCTAACCAAAAGCCTAAACACCGTCTTTGAAAGGGAGAAAGCGGACAGTTGTTAAAACTGCCTGTCCTTTTTTTTAATAAATTCTTGTTTTTTTTTCAGATTTGAAACAACCTTGATTTAAAGATGTTTTATAACAGCAAACCACTTTAAACTACCGATGTTCTACTTTTATTTTAGAATTTTCGTCTTCAACGCAAAATCATTCCGAAAAATAGTTGAATCAACGTAGTTTTCGTTGATTTTCAGTTGTTTTTTGAAAATGAGATGCCGCGAACATTGGTTTGACCGAATACCGAATATTCGGCCACTCTCCTCGGCCGAATACCGAATATTCGGCCAAGGACGCTCAGAAAAAAACGTTGGTAATATCAAAAATTGTAGGTATACTTTGTATAAGAAAATATGTGGCTTAAAAAATTCCCAACAACATCGTATTGTAACGATGAATAACTGAACTACTTTTAAGATAAATGTCTGAACACACAACCTCCTACATCTGAAATCGAATTATATATGAAGACTGTTCGCCAAGATCGAACGGCGGACCCATACCATGGTAGACAAGGTATGATCATTAGGAGCTTTCCATTGTAACGTAGATGAAACGTTTGCATGTTTTTTTGGTGTTTGAAATAGATTTATAGCGCCGTACCTCACAGTTTTTAGATTTGAACATTTAGAAATAATTTAACATCCTCCTTTCTATGAAATGAAGCGTCCAAAAATCTCAGTTTAACAAATATAGTTACCATAAATTAGATACATATGTTGCGTAACGTAAACGACATTAAATCAACCAAGTTTAAACGTTTATTTTTACTTAAAACTTGATGAAAAGTTTGGCTGGGTGAGTATATATTTAAGAGTTAAGTTCACAAACACTTGTTAACTCTTGACAAAGAGTTATTTGCCTCTAAAGAAGTTTTTCATTGTAATAAATCCCATCTATTACTCTTTTTCATAATTATAAAAAGTTACAATTTTTCATGGAATGCCCCATTAGAGTCGCCATTTTACAAAATGGAGTAATAAGTTTTTGACGTCTAATTTGGCAAAGTCAAAAGCAACAACAATTTCCAACACAAATTTGTTTACAATAACAATTTCAATGGGCAGCTGTCAAAAACTTAAGTAGCCATTTTTTAGTTTTGACAGTTCTCTATACAGAGTTTTTCCTAATGATCATACCTTCTATTTTTATACCATGGACCCATACAACAACACATACTACAAAATTTCCAATTTTGACAACATTTGCTAAAAAGTCTACCTTTCGTCTCCTGGGACAAGTGTTTACAGTAAAATACTATTTTCCGAAGGAGGAATAGTCGACGAAGATAAACGTAATCGTTTACTATCAACAAATGCGGAACAAATAGTTTTCATTCACCACAACTGCCTTAGTAGATTATAAGTACTAAAATTACAATTTTTTAATAAAAAACACATTTTGGTATAATACTTTATGTCTTTTTTCTTCTCCATTTGGTATTCGGTATTCGGCCGAATAGTTAAACTATTCGGCCGAATACCGAATATAAGAAAAATAGGCCGAATAGGCCGAATACCGAATAGTGGCCGAATGTTCGCGGCATCTCTGGTTTTTTCCCTCGGTGTATTGTTACAAAATCAATATATGCAAAGTTTCTTGTTGCTCATGCATTCTAAGTGTTTTTGAGTAGGTACCTACGCTTGACGCTTCAGAGGTCAGATTTTTTTAAAAGGTGCCGTCAACATGTTTAAAAATTGATATTTCACAAAATTTAACTGCAGAAAACACCACTATTGTAAGTTTCACGTGAACAAAATTTCACCCAGGAAATTTTAATTTCACTGAGTTCCGGGCGAAAAGTTGTTCACGTCCCGAAAACTTTGCCTACCTATTTTGAACATTTTTTTTTTTTTTTTGTAATAAATGAGGTAATCAACATTCAACAGGTCTTTTCTCACTTAAATTTTTGTGAAGAACAAGAAACCAATTTAACGAAATAATATAAATCAGATGAAACTCGCAATAGCTTTTAAAATCCGGGCGAATACAAACAGTTCGGGTGAACAAATTTCCTCGTAAAACTCACAATAGGTCTCTGATTAATCTGAAATTCTTTTCTTATTGCTAAAGCCTTTAAATTGAAGACTTGCCAATAAAAAAAACGGAGATGACATTTTACTTCTTAGAAAAAAAAAACCCTAGGGAAGTTCTTTATTTTCCGGTAGGCTTGTAGATCCCGTCCTCCCCTACCTACCTACAAACTAAAAAGTTCTAGCTACCTACCAACATTTAATAAAGCAAGTCTTTTCTTTCTTCTGTTATTCATTTTTTATTCTACATAATAATTATAATCATCATCAAAATAAAGTTCATACCTATTTACAATTGCAATCATAATCATCAAAACAAAATAGGTACCTATTTTACGTAACCAAAAATAAACAAATCCAGTGAATAGGATGCCTAAGAGTTTTTCCTTAGCACCATGCAACTACATTGCTCTGAGCTAATCTACCAAAATACACCTTAAAGTTAACAAACGAAAAAAAAAACACGGTGAACAGAAAGAGACTGCCAATTGTTTGTATATTTTTTTTTGCACATTGTACTGTTGTGCGTGCTTACTGCAAAGAAAAGACAACAGTATCTATTATATTTTTATTTGATTTTTTTTTCAATTTTTTTCTCAATGAACCACCATAATACACACTATCCATCCACCACCACAACTATATATGTAGAGACATGAGAGAATAAAAAACTAGCTATGAAATTGAAACATAGGAACATAGCGGAATAAGAATAAAGCGTCATAAGCAGAGATACCCAAAAGAGATGAGAAACTTCTGACGTCATACGGGTTTGCCTACAAGCTGCTTTAGACATTTTTGGATAAGTATGCGTGAAAAAATATACATTTTTGGCTAAGTATGCGTGCAAAATCGTACATTTTTGCTTAGGTGTGCGTAAAAACACCGTGGCTACACTATGTGTGTTTTTCACATTTATTCACGAATACAAAAGAGATTACAACAACACGAAATAAACAAATGGGTTTTGGGGGGTAAAACGTACGAAAGTTTCCCATCTCCTTTGGGTATCTCTGGTCATAAGACGTCGCCTTCCCCTCGCACATACACATACGTAATATTGAAATATTTGTTTAATCAGGCCCATGTCAAAATTAAATTGTTGGGGTAGTGAAATACCCCTGGGAATATCAGTTTGTGGTTGGAATTTATTTTATCAATTCGTCTGTATTCTTCACCTCATAACTTTTGACTGGGTTATCCGATTTTGGTAATTCTTTTTGTATGTGAAAGCTGGTGCTTTGTCAGTTTTGACTAGAGTATTCAGAGTAACTTAATGCAATACATTTTCTTATATGTATTGAGTAATTTTTTCTTGGGGCTATATTTCTATTAGCCCCGTTCCATTGGAGGTGGTAGTTTACTCATGAGTAGATCAAGTACTAGAATTAACACATGATCTTCTACTCGAGGAGATAGGAATGTGTAGTTGTTGTACTAGATTTCTACTCACGAGTAAACTAACACCTCCAATGGAACAGGGCTATTATCATTTCTAAAATTGTTTAAAAATGCAAAAAAAAACTCAGAAATCTTACCGATTCTTGAACCTTTAGTAGTACAGTAGAATAAAAATATGATTTACTCCAAATTCAATGAAAGAAGCGATTATGAAACTTTTTCCATTTAATCTTAAGTGTATTTTTGTGTACTTTTATTTGGTGAACAAAATAAATATTCCTCAATATTTGATAAGTTATTTATTTAGCATACTTGGACTTATCCTATTTATACACAATTTGAGGCCATTTCTAAGGACAGATGAATCGATATTAATTGTTTTTTTTTTTTTTTTTTTTATTTTATTTTCGAATTTCAATCTATGTTGCCTGAAGCCCTCTTAATACTTAAAAAAGGCACCAACAAATTTAAATTAAAAGAGAAAGGATAAAGATAAGCACATTTTTTAAAAATGTACATATGGTTCAAAAATTATTTTTTTATTGTAAGCTTAAAGTCAGTTTTATTTTATTTTTAACTTTTATTTTTGGCGCTACGTTTCTGTAGTAAAAATACATAAGTGAGGTTATTTAACTTTTAGCTAAATGACTGTATATAATACTAAGACCATCGCAGTCCGATTTTCTGTTGACTAAATTTTGAGTTTGTTTTAATTTTAAATATTTTGCTTATTTTGTAAAAATCATAAATCATTTTGCTTTCATCAAATATTGTTTTTATTTTGTATGTTTCCAAATTTGTTATTTATAAATAGTTTATTAATTATTTAACATTTTTATTTAAAGGCCTGATGAAAGGGATAACCATCCCTGAAACGTAGCGCCAAAAATAAAAGATAAAAATAAAATAAAATTGACTTTAAGCCTACAATAAAAAATTTATTTATTAAATATAAGAAAAGTCATCTAATTTGTAAAAGAATATGTATATGTACATTAGGGTGGTCCTTATATGGGCTACTCTCCGAAATTCCACAGTTGATGGACACCAATTAGGTCTAAATAGCGAACAAAAAATCATCTACTTTTTGCGGATTTTTATTTGATCTGCTTACATCCATCACGAGTCTATTGAAATGGGAGAGGAAGGATGTCAATAATTATAAATCTAAAAGAATAAGATAAAGAGCAAAATAGTGGTTTAAAAGATTTTATTTACCTATATAGTTATAAAGGTGTAAATTGAGCAAATTTCAAAAAAAAAATTGTTTCCATTATTGGAACTATCTACATATTGACAAAAAAAGGGTTGCAATAACCCGAGGTACCTAATAAATTCAATAATTATCAACTTTAAAAAAAGAAAACATACTAGAAAATTAAGCTTCAAATAAGAATTCATTTATTTTGGAAAAAAAAAAACAAAAGGAAACTAGTTTCACTCAACAATTCAAACGAAGGTCGAATTATGAACGTTATTGCGAGTGTCGTTTGTCCATCGATAGACGACTTTTGTCAATATTGTATTGTGAATCTCTATCGATAGACGACTTTTGTCGAAAATCGAAAATGAAATATTTTAATAGGATTTGAATTTCTGACGGTTTTACAGTTCATAGAAAATATATCAAGTACAACCACCTATCATCGCCTCCTGAAACTCACTGGCTGAATACAATGGTGTAGCTGTGGCGCACCATTTTATTCAGCCAGTCAAGGACTCAGGCTTTTTAAATTAATAGGTGCGTCCCAGGTCTCACCAAAAGAGATCTCTGAGGGCTCAGAGATTTTTTAAGTGAGACAAAAATCTCAGATGAGTGCTCACTTTTTTTCGGATATTTCTGAGGCAAACATTTTTTGGATTTATTTCTTAGTTCTCTTTCTTTAATTGTATTTTCTTATTGTTTTTACGTTTGGTTTTTGGTGGTGTGCAATTGTAAAAGTGCTAAAAACATGAAAAATTTAGTAAAAATTTGAAGAAAATGTTATTATTCTGAGCTTGCTTCACGAAATAATTTATTTTGAAATAATTTTTATAACAATTGAATATTTGAAGAAAAGTTGCAGTTGTGTGAAGTTGCAGTTGAAGTGATGGATTTAAAAAAAAATTGTATTCATGTGAGAAACTTGAGTCCCGCAATATTATTTTGCTCTCTTTCAAAATAATATTGAGCCCTCAGAGATTTTATCATTCGTGATACTGGGCTACTGGCACTGGGGGTACCGGGAGGTTAAATAAAACCTTTATCGTGGGCACAAAGCCAAAACCACGAATCTCCCAATAGTAGTTTTGAAAAAAAAAAGACTTCAGTTTATAGAGGGACCGATACCAAGTAAAATGACGCATTCAAGTGAAAATGTTCAAAAATTTAGATTCACGGTTTTGGCGTTGTTTCGACGACATGTAGCTATTAAAATTCACTTTTTAAAATATCAGCGCGCGTTTTTTCATTAGGTGTGTTTTTTATTACCACCGGGCTTAACTGGACAAATAAAACGCAGTCGGGGATAAGCATTTGACATGTTAAATACAACAACACCTTAGCCCTGTGGGCTTACTTGTTTAGCCCGGAGATTTCTCTGGGCTTAACTTTTTGAACAGTTTTAAATCTGTGCTACCAAACTATTTTTTTCAAAAATTGTTTAGAATTTGTTTAAAAACGTGAAAACTCACTTTTGGAATGACAAAATGTATTTAACTAGTTTTAGTAGCATACATTTTTGTGTCTCTTTGTAAAACATACAAGAAAAATACAAGAAAAACCCGAAAGCGAAAAAATGACAACTCTAAATGTTTGTTGTGTCTGCTGTTTTCGGAACATTCAATATGCAGTGCTGCCAAGATTTCAGGTTAAGCCGAGGCGTTTTTTTTTGTCCAGTTAAGACCGGTGGTAATAAAAAACACACCTATTGTATCAGTAATTATTTATAAATTAGATAGGTACCTACTTAAATATTATCGACATAACCCTGGTAAACAAAATTTAACATTTTTTGGCACAAGAACCAAAATATACCTACTTTTGATGTGCTCAATTCGAATCTGCAGTCAGAAAAATTTGATTGGCCTCCGTTTTTGAAATATTACCGTTATAAAATGCTTAAAAAACGAAAATATTTCAAAAATGGAGGCCAATCAAAATTTTCTGACTTCGGATTCAAATTCAGCACCCCAAAAACCTCTAGAAAATTATATTTTGGTTCTTGTTGGGCAAAACCTTGTTGACCAGTGTAATTAATAAATAATAGGTACTATGCGAGGTTATGACGATTTGATAGTTTAGGACCTCAGATACAAAATTTTTTCAATAATTTCTGTTTACCTAATTACCCAAAAAAATTTCAAAAGTCACTAAAGAAAATCTAATAAGAAGGTAGGTACTTAGGTATAAATCGAAGTAGACTTAAGATACCTTTTTAATCAAGAACTATCAGCTTAGTTGATTCCATATCCACACACCCTTCAAATAAGTCCATAATATTAATTATTAAGATACCACCTTGTATTTTACATAATTGCAGCCAAATCCCAAAAAAAAAAGCATCTCCCAAAATTAAAAAGTTTTGCATTCCAACTTCAAAAAGGACACACATCAAAATCTTTCACCTTCCCATTGTTCCAAATGAATTTTCTAAAACAAACTTGTGCATAAATTATCACACAAAAACTTCCCCTTCTTTTTCACATCACCTCCAATCACCAAGGAAAAATAAAGTCCATTTCCCTCTCGTTTCCATAACAAAAACACACAACCAAATAAACCACCCCCCCTGTTTAAAAGAAAATGCTACATCCGCGCCTGTGTGTCGTCTGTGATGTACCTTCTATTTTACTTGCAGAAACTCTCCTCTCATTCGTGTGGAAAACTTCATAGTGTAATGTCGTCTGCGAGTTGAGTTCCAAACTAAATGTTAATTTGTTAATCTTTTTAATTCATAATTATAAAAATAGTAAAATTATTACAATAACACAAAAAAAACAAGTGCAGTCTCCAAATTAATAAAAATTATTACAAAAAAGTTCTAAATCTTCCTACAAATTAAAAAAAATTGAAAAAAATATCGCCCCATCTCTATTATATATCTAAAGTGTGAAGAAGAAAAAAAATCCGCTTATTCAATTTTTTTTCTATATATATGTGAGGCCAGCCTTTAGCTTTCAAATAGAAAAGAGAAAAAATTAGAGAGAAAAAACACCGAAAAGATTAACAAATCAAAAAAAATATACATATTTTTAATTATAAATTGCATTGTGCAACTTGGATATAATATTTTTTTCTACTTACAAAAAAGAAAAAAAAATACTTAGAAAAAATTGTGTATCTCTAGCTTGTATACTCGCTTGGGAGAGAAAAAAAAAAAAAAAAACGAGAAAAGGAAAATCAATAAATTGATCGGCAGCCATCATTTGTTTCGTCTCTGTCTGTCTTATATCCCTGTTTTATCTACTCTGTCTCACTCTCTCGCGTCTCTCGTTTTTTTTTGTGTATAGTTTTCCACAAAAAACACTACTACAAACAAAATAAGCTATTTATTCTACTACTATTTTATTTATACCATTCATCATCCGTGTGTGTGAGTGTATAAAAAGAGAGTGTGCTTGTGTGTGTAAAAATATATACAACCACACTACCGTCGTCAAACCAAACAAAATCCACACACATACACATAAGCAATTCTAATTCGACAAAATAGTATCTATACCAACAACAGCCGCTTTCATGATGACAAACGCTCCTGGTGTCGAAGCGCAAGCTATAATACAAGGAGCTAATCAGCAAGCTGCCGCTGCTGCTACCCAAGCTCAGCAACAAATTCAGTTGCAACAGCAAATCCAACAACAACAACAACAGCAAGTCCAACAAGCAATAATGCAAGTCCAACAACAACAAAATCAGCAAGCTGTCGCTGCTGCTGCCGCTGCAGTCACGCAACAACTCCAACAACCCAAATCGCCACTTAGTCAAAATGGCAAAATGGAAACAAATGAAACTCGAACAAATCTAATTGTCAACTATTTACCCCAAACAATGACCGAAGATGAAATTCGAGCATTATTTTCGAGTATTGGGGAAATTGAATCAGTCAAGCTGATTCGTGATAAATCACAGGCATTTATCGATCCGTTAAATCCACAAAACTCCCCGAAAGGACAAAGTTTGGGTTATGGTTTTGTGAATTACTTGCGTGCGCAAGATGCCGAACAGGCTGTGAATGTTTTAAATGGTTTGAGATTACAAAATAAAACTATAAAAGTATCATTTGCTCGACCAAGTTCAGATGCTATTAAAGGGGCAAATTTATATGTTTCAGGGTTGCCTAAATCGATGACACAACCTGAGTTAGAAGGTGTGTTCTCACCCTTTGGAACTATAATTACATCGCGTATATTACAAAATGCCGGTAGCGATAATCAGACAAAGGGTGTTGGTTTTATACGATTTGATAAACGTGAAGAAGCTACCCGAGCTATAATTGCTTTGAATGGTACTACCCCTAAAAATTGCACAGATCCAATTGTTGTGAAATTCTCAAATACACCGGGAAGTACTAGTAAAATCATACAACCACAAATTCCAGCGTTTTTGAATCCACAATTGGTGCGTCGAATTGGGGGCGCTATGCATACACCGGTTAATAAGGGTTTGGCTAGATTCTCGCCGATGGCTGGAGATATGTTGGATGTAATGATTCCGAATGGTTTGGGTGCTGCAGCAGCTGCTGCTGCTACAACACTTGCCACTGGTCCAGGTGGAGCATATCCCATATTTATATATAATTTGGCACCAGAAAGTGAAGAGAGTGCTTTGTGGCAACTATTTGGACCATTTGGTGCGGTGCAAAGTGTTAAGATTGTTAAGGATCCAACAACAAATCAATGCAAAGGTTATGGATTTGTATCGATGACGAATTATGATGAAGCAGCTATGGCAATTAGAGCACTTAATGGTTATACTATGGGTAATCGAGTGCTGCAAGTGAGCTTTAAGACCAATAAGGCAAAGTAAGTATATAATAAATATACTCTTTTTCTTTTTTTTATATATATATTTATTGATTTTTATTTTTATTGTGAATTTGAAGATATTTATAAAAACTTTTTTTTTTTTCTTTCACTATTGTTCTCTCCCCTTTTTAGTATGAATGCTGTCTAAGCAACTAGGTAGAAGGGATGATACAAAATAAATATATATATATAGTAGATATATATGTATTCCCAGTCCTTCTCTCCCTTAAAAAATATCTCTCTACTATCTCTCTCTCTCACATACAACAAACAACAACACAGACACACAGGATCCAACACAGGAAGTATCTCTCATTTGTAGTATCTTCTCATATATATATAAAATTTATATATATATATAATATATTATTATATTATTAAAAAAATATAGAAATAAATTATTTTATTTAGTTAAAAAAAAAAAAGAAAAAGAAAATTTAAACAAAAAAATAATAATGATAAATAATTAATAATAAATTATTGCAAACACATTGTGTTTTTTTGGAGAACTCGCAAAGTATATAAAAAAAAGCAGCTCTAATTTTGTATAGGTTTAACATTTATTACAAAATTTTTTTAATAAATGTTTTTGGCTAAATTTTTATTAATTTTTTTTTTTTTAAATAGACCAAATTTTATAAAAGAAAAAAAAAAATAAGAGAAACTATAAAAATGAAAAAAAAAACGTACATTTTTTTTAAATCGGTTTTGTTGAAAAAGAAAAGTTTTTTTTTAAAGTGTTGAAAAATTCAAATTGAAAATACAAACAAAAAAAATGGAAATTACTTGTTTCCGTTTTTATTTCTTTTACATTTGATAAAACAACAAAAAATAAAAAATTAATAATTTCAAATTATTAAGACAAGAAAGAAAAAAAAAAGCTAAAGAAATCAACAAAATATATAGTCGAAATATTTTGTTCAAAAGACTAGTTATTGAAAAAAAATTAGATATAAAATTTATACATAAAAAAAGGAAAAATTTTAATAATGTACTATAGTTAAAATATCTCTTCCACAATAACATTTTTTTTTTTTTTTTTTTGAAAAATTATAGTAAACAAAAATTGTTTAACAATAAGATAAGAACAAACAAATATCGATTTTTTTTTTTTAATAATTGCAATCAATGTTATATCTGTAATTTTAATGGTTGTCTGTTCTTGTTACAAATATTTTTTTTGTATCGTAAAGGTTAAGCAAAGTTAATATTTTTTTATGCAAGCAAAAGTCAAAATACAGCTCCAACCTATTGGAGACCACTCATTTTAGCTTACTCATTGCAATCGAATTCGGGGATTATAATATCAGATCCAAATTTTGATATAAGTTTTGATACAAAATTAACGTTGCCTAAATTTGTACGTCTCGGAAAATGACAATCGTGTTGGGTTCTTCGAGTTGGGATGTCCGCATTTGAGTTAAGTCGGGTCCAAATGAATCCAACCGAGTTGAAATTTGAAATGAGTTATTATATACAATATCAGGTGACTGCAGCTCCATATCAAATTAGGACGTAGTTTATAGTAATTTGAATACCAAATAAATAAACCTAGTTAAAAAAGGAATTTTCTTTCGGAATTGAACATGCTCCTGTGATTTCACGTTTCAAATAACTAACTACCTAATTGCTTTAATTTAGTACCTAGAGGTTCTTACGCTTCTGTTTCGAAATAGTGATTTTTATCTGAAGCAATCCGGACAGCTTTTGAGTGGTTGTAATCTCTTAATAAGCAAGGCTTATGGTAGAAAAAACTATTTCTCAAAAACAAAGAAATGTGATGTTATACTAGAAAACAAAACTAAAAGCACTCAAAACTGTGGTGGCAACTCAATTCCATTCCCACGCAATTACAAGTTTTATAAATTTATGTCTAAACTCTGATTAGTTAGAACTTTACGTTCTGCAATATTCGAGAAAGACTAGACCAAATTGTGAGCTCCACATGAACAAAATTCCAACTAAACGAATTGCATTTCACTTCACTGCTGTTGTGAATTCGGTCTAAAATTTTATTCAAAGAATATCTTTTATTGTGAAATGGAAATAAATTGACTTTAATATCGAAATTCTCATTGTAGTTAAATTCCTGTTAATTTCCAACTATCGAACAAACATGGGAAAGATATACAAAATAATAGGCAGGTCCTATAACTCCTAAAGAACTACATGATTTTCTCATTTTGGTATCATTCTAATTTCTTGAGTGCGTTACTATTTCAACTTTATTTTTGTAAAGTAAAGCAACTTTTTCGATTAAGTAATTTTAACTGGGTGATAGTTGATTTAATTTCATTCACTTTAAGAAAAATGGAGAAAGCTTGATGTCCCAAAAAGTCTAAAATGGACTAAATTAAAATCTATACAGTTTATGGATAAAGTAATAAAGTTGTTTGAAGGCTCGTCCGCAACTGATTATTTCTTAAGTTGACGCAGGATTTTCACAGAGTTTGATAAGCTATGTTAGTATAGTAAGTTGAGTAATGCTTTCGCCATTATAGAAATTGCTTTGCAAGAATGTGATTAATTCCCACCTGACTGACAAAGATAGTGAATATCGTCAATTCCCTGCAACAAATAATACAAAGAACATTTGAGGGATCAAACTTTTAAAAAAGGTACAAAATTGTTGTTTTTCAGAAGCCTTCAAAGTTTTAAATGCAAAGATACCAAATTTTACCCAATTTCACAAGGCGAATAAGGGTTTGTTTCAACTTAAAACCTTTGTACAGTTGAAAAACTGGAAATCGATTTGTTTTCAAAGTATTGTTTGGACTTCTAGAGAAATTGCCCGACGATTTTTAAGCACTATTGCATAAAAAATATTGTTTGCTTTGCTCGAACGAAAATAAAAAAGAATATAAATTACCGTTACTGACAATTTTATGTATAAATAAATTGTTTTTTAATTTTTGTTTACTGTCAGTACACATCTTTTTTTTAATTAAAAACAAAATAAATATAATTTAAAATAATATTTAAAAAAAAAACACCAATTGAGGCTGCTCCAGTATTAAATATTTAAGTTTAACAAAAAATATAAAAAAAGAAAAACTCAAATCGTAGGCAAATTTTAACAAAAAGAAAAAAAGAAAAAGAAACAAAAATAAACTGCACCCTAAAATTGAAAAGAAGAACTATTACAGTGGGATACATAGAAAAGATGACAGAAAAAATAAAAGCAAACAACTCAACTCAAAAAAAAAAAAAATATTTAGTTGATTTCTTTAGTTGTCTTTTTTTATATAAACAAAATACAAAAACCAACAACAACAAAAAATTGGCATATACATACATCTATGAATATATTCGCTCTTTTTTTTAATAATTATTTTTAAAATTACATAATTTATTTAATTAACTATTTAAGAAAATGTGTTTTTTTCTACAATTTTTAATTTCAAAAAAAAAAATATTTATTGTAAAAATATTTATATATTATAATATATATATATTTAGTGTAGTTACATACAAGCAAAAAAATCAATTCTATGTATTTAAACAAAAAACAAAAAAAAACTAATTAAGAAATTTCTAGTCAAGAATTATCTAAAAAAAAACTAAACAAAAAAATGGAAAAAGAAAAATTCAAACAGTAATAAACAGTGCAGTTTTTTAATTTAATTTTTTTAAACAATTTTTTGTTTTTAAATTAATTGATTTTTATTTTAATTTCGTTTCGTTTACAAAAAAAAACAAAAATGTTGGTATTCCAAGTTAATGGCTTTGCAAATGAAACCCTACTTCGAATACCATCGAGAAACAATTCAATATTTCATTTTATTTTCAAATTTTTTTTTTTTATTTTTGACTTTATAATTTTTAATTTGATGTCCCTTGTATAATAACAACAAATAAAAGGCAAATATATAATTTATTTATCTTAAGCAATATTACAAAACAAAAAAAGAATAACCACAGATACGATGCTATGTTTTATAGACTAATTATAATTAATAATTATTATAACTTAATGTTTAAAAAGTTTTTATTTAAAATTTTGTCTAAAAACTAAACAATATTATACACACACACATTATATAAATGTATATTTCTTATATAATTGTCCAACGAGAGAAAAACAAAAAAACAGCAAAATATAATTATATACTATGTAGTTTTTTTTTTTTAATTAAAAATTAACCTTAAATAATAATATTAATTTTATTTTGCACTATATTTTCAAATCTTTACAAAACAAAAAAAACCTTATAATTATGTGTAAACAAAAAAAAAAAAAACATTATAATAATATTTAAAACCTATTTATTACGTATTTATATTTTTTAGGAAATTTTTTTTAGAATTGTAATTGCGTGCAATAGATTTTATTTATGTATCCCGAATATTTAAAAAAAAAGCAAACACACAAGGAAAAAAAATTTCACTTAAATTATAAACAAAAAAAAAAAAAAAACAAACTAGAAACAACAAAAAAATGAGAAGAGAATTCTTTCTCAAATTAAAATATAATTCGAAAATAATTTTGTTTAATGTTCGAAAAGAGAAAAAAAAAAGAAACACATCGTCGTTTGATTTTGTAAACTTGATTTATTATTATGATTATTATTTCGCAGAATTTTATTTCATTAATTTTAGTTTTATTTTGTTTTTGGGTTTATTTTTATTTTTTTCTTACGGCCAACTATTTTTTAACAAAATTCTAGTTTTAAAACTCGGTTCAAAATTTTGTTAATGCTTTAGAAATCGGAATCGAGTTAAGTTTGTTTAAACTCAGTTTAAGAATCGGTCTAATCATTTAACTACGGCAGTTTAAAAATGTCATCAATCTTCTTCAATTGGTGGCTTGGAATACCTTTTTTGCAAGCTAAAAGATTAATGCCTAATATGCATATTATATTTCCGGAGATGCTAAGACATCTTCTACAATTAGGCGCTTTGCAAAGCAAACCTATTCTCTGTCACAATAGCTGATTTTGGAGGACTCGTCTTTGAGTTTTAAGCTTTTTGTATCACTTATATTTCCCCATTTTTCGATTACATAATTGAGATTTTTAAGTAAGTGAGAAACTGACGGGAAGTGATAGATGCGGCGTGAAAAAACTAGACTTTAAAAGTTCCAACTTTTTAACTGTCTTAAAACTTTGCATTGATTAACACGATCGAGCTACTTGATTCCTGAAAGTAGTGAATAATAATTCTCCGTTTGGTTTCAGAGCTGTAGTTTTTGTCTTTGTTTATAGTGGATCCTAGTTAAAAGAAGTACACGTCGATGTTGAGTGTTTTTTCTTTGCTTTGCGCAGAGGCGATATCGTTACCTTATTTTAAAGTTCAAGTATTACAAAATTTTGGCTCAGGTCAGAAGTAAATTGTAGCTTTCAGCGAGCTAGAAAAACATTTCTGAAGGACGTAAAGTCCTTCTAATTGTTCTTTGCTAATCTGTTGTCATTTGAGTCTCGAAACGACAATTATTTCTATCTTCGTGACCTTTTAATCAATATATTGAATCCTAAGCTTAGGATTCAATATAAAGTGAAAGACTTTCAAAGTTGATTAACTGGAAGTTTTCAAGTTTCCAAAATATAGGTCAAGTTCAAAAACATAGAAACCGTTTTATTTTTAAATTCAATTTTTAAGAAGTGGGAATACCCTTAAATCGAGCCTGTGCAAACTTCATAAATGATTTTTAAAGCAGTGAAGGATACAAAAAACTGAGTTATAAAATTATTAAACCGAGATCATTCTGGAACTTGTTAAAAAAGTGGTCGTAATATATTTTTTTATAATTTGTATGTATAACTTTTTTTTTATTTTAATTTAGTTTTATTTTTTAGTGGGTCTCTTTTAATGGTTTATTTTTTTTTTTTTAATATATTTTTCAGTTTTATTTTATTTTTTTGTCTTTAGTTTTACTACCATCACTTCTTATATTTTTTAATTTTTAATTATTATTTGATTTTGTGTCTTTTTATTGTGTATTAAATAAAAATGAATTAAAACAAAAAAATTAATCATTGTTTATTTATTTTTTTAATTACATTTATTTTTTTTTCTGTTTTGTGTTTTATTTTTTTATCTAATTTTTCTATATATTTTTTTCTTTTGTTGTTAGTTTCATTTTCATATTCATGTGTTTTTTCTTTTTTGTTTAATTTTTCTCATCATTAAAAAAAAAAAATAGAGAGAGTATGTTCCATCATAATAATAACAAAAAAATCTTGATATCCCACCACCACCCTGCGATCGTTACATATATATTTTTTTCTTTTTCCATCATCTCACATTTTTTTTAGTTTGGTTAATATACTTAATTGTTTTTTTCTTTTTTAAACAAAAAAAGAAAAAAATGCTTAATTTTGTTTTATATAGTTTAGAAAAAAAAATAATAATGCAAGACTGAGATTTATATTTTTCAGTTTGGCCCCGAAGTTTGTTTTGTTGGTTAGATAAATGCTTGTCATTTTATTGATTTCAAAAAAAAAAAGAAATGATGAGCATTTTGATCACAAAAAATCTAGTCAGAAAAAATAAAAGAGAAACAAAACCAAAGTTTATTCTAGTCAGGAAAAACATGATACTCCTTTTTCGATCTTAAAGAAAAATAAAAAAAAAACAATATTATTTACGTAAGGATAAAATAATAGAAAAAAAATATGTGTACATAATGTAAGCACACAGTTATTTTATGGTGTGCACTATTACAGTGTTAATCTTCAATTTTCTTTTTAAAAATTATTATTAAAAAGGTTAGTCAGTTATAAACTTCTTCTTCTACTATTTTTTTTTTAAATTTCTTTCTGATCTCTAATTAAGGAAATTATTTAATATAAGTGTGTCCTTTTACTTTTCTTCTTCTTGTTTTGTGTTTAGCTCTTATTTAATTACCACACACTTTACACAATCACACACTTATTAATGTTATTGAGATTACAAAAAAAATAAATAAAAGAAAAAACTATTTTCCATGTTCCACATGAGTTCAAATGATATTATTTGCAACAATAACCGAAAATGATTAAGAAACAAAAAAAAAAATATGCTGATATTGTATTTTAACACAAACAACAACAACAAAAAAAATAAGAAAAAAAAAGATATTTATTATTATTACAGACTATACATTCCAAGGATAAACTAGATTATAAGTTAAAACAAACAAAAAAAAAAATTATCTACAATTTATAAATTAAAAAAAAAATTATTTCATTTAGCATATTTATACTTCAACAACAAAAAAATTCTCTGTTTAAACAAAAAAAAAAAAAATTAAAAAAAAAAATATTTTAACCTATCGAATATTTCTCATATTATAAACAAACAACATGTATTGATTGACAAAAAAATTTACGAAAAATAATTTATGAGTTTTCTTTATTTCGTTTTTGTATAATGTAAAAAAAAATTACAATATGGATTCGTTTTCAGTAATTTCCTTCTTTTCTATTTGGTAATCAAAAAATATATCAACTTTTTGTGTATTTTGTATAAAAAATTATATACGTGATTCCGCACATGTTTCAATTTTGTCCCTTTTTGAAAAAAAATCTTTGGTTTTTGTGTTTCATAATAATAATTCATTTTATTTGGCATAAATACTATATATTTTTTTTTAATTTATTTTTTATTTCTTTTTAAATTTAATTTTTTTTTAAACTACATAAGAGAAATATTAATTGTCGCTAAATTTTAAATAAGCTTCTGGTTTATTATTTTTTTTTGTATCTAATTTTTCCTATTTTTGAGAGCCAAACAAAAGTTTTATTTCAATTTTATTTAAAATTGTTTTTTTTTTTTTTAATTTGTCAGGAATAGGTTTAAGTTTTTTTTTTATTATTTATTGATTTATTGATGGTGATCAAACTTACTTTTTCTGATTTTGTTTGATATTTGTTTTTTTTTTATTTTTTTTTATTTTTTATGATGGACTTATTAAGAGAAAAAAAAAGATAGACTTCAAGTAAATGCTCTGAAGCATGTGCAATTTGTGCCCCGTTTTTAATACTCCCAAATATTAAAACATCCTTGGGTGTATTTTTGAAATGTTTTCATTTTGTTTCGAGGTTTTTTGGGTTGTTAAGTTGTTATGTATTATTGATTCTGAAGACTATATGCCATAAGATTAGGAAACAGTTTAGTTAAGATTTTTTTCGGACGTATCTATGAAAAATGTAATTGTTTGTCATATTTTTAGGATTGTATTGGATTCCAGATATTTAACTTATTTTGTGCAGGGGAGTTAATTCAAATTTCAATATCGAAATGTTAATTATGTTTATTTTTGCTGTTTTTTTTTTTTCTAGGAAAAGTAACTTAAAGTAGTAGAACAGATTAGTATTCAATCGTTTTGCCTCCCCGCAGGATTTTTTTTAATTGCTAAGCGATTCTCTTCAAATTCTTTGCTTCGCGGAAAGTTTCGCGACTCGATTGTCTGGGACTAATTTTTTATCGCCTTTGATTGCGAGAGTCCTGAAAGATTGATAACAGTTGAATATTAAAAGCAACTGAGAATTTTACCCGAAGAGAATTAAGATTTTCCGCCTAGCTGGTTTTTTTTTATACTTCACCACAATTAAAGTGAGAAAAGAGATGCTTATTAATTCCCATATTACATAAGAAAAAGTTTTAAAAAAGTGTAGTTGTATGAACGTGAACAACTTTTCGTCCAGAATTCACAATTAGGGAAAAGTGAAATTCTGTTTTTCCGCGTGGAATCTAGTTCACGTAAACTCATAATAAGGCTGATTATCCCACCATTATTTTCAAAAAGTACTGAATATGCTTTTCCACTAGTCTCGCACTATTAAAAATTTTCTGAGAATATTAAAAACAGGATTTGTACACCTGTAGGGAGGTTTTCGTAGCTATATTATGTCCACTGCTGATCGGATTGCTTTTATCACAAATAATCACTTTGGAGAAAGTAACATAAATGACCTTTATAATTCAAAAGCATTTGATCTTATCAATACTAATTCATTATTATGACCATCGGCTTTTCATATTAATTTGCGAAGTTCCTTGGATGGGAAACTTCAATGCCCCTTTTTAAAAATTGAATTTCGATTATTGGTATCTGCATTAGCCATCACCTTCCGTGGAATAATTCAAAATAATCCACTAACCACTTTGAATCTTTCAAGTATATATAAAGCATATATTGCTCCAAAGTGGAGTACAGTTACTTACTCTCAAAATCCCCTACAGGTAATTGGACAAAATCCAAAATAGAGATCTAAATGCATAGTGGAATGCATAGTAAGAGTGGCATTTTATTCTAGGATTAACTGGGACAAAAAAAAACATCATGCTTCAAATTCCTTCAAACACGTAACAAACATCTATTACAAATTGTTCAAAAACGAGTCACAATAACGAGTCACAGTAACGAACGGGTGTATCTTATTTTTAAAAAAAATACTTTTTGTGTTACCAGAGGTGCATAAGAAGTTAAGAAATAAATATTCATCAAGTTTCAAACTTCTTATCTGGTGAATATTATGCACTTTAGCCCGTTGAGTTTAAGGATGAGTTTTTTTTTAAACCTTCATTTTCTGTGAGCAGAACGTCGATTTCTTCCTGTGCGTTCATCAACGCATTTCGCATCTTACGACAGGCATACCTTCCTTGGACATAATCTTTCCTCTTATCGAATGAAATAACTATTAAGATTATTTCGTGCATTTTGCAATGGGAGATTAGTTTAATTTTTCCAATTGATTTAACCTAAAACACTACCTTGTGGTACGCCAGCCGCTATTTCTTCAAATTCTGAATAACTCGTTTCCGTATCTATCGCGAAAAGTTCTGTTTTCCAAATATAGTTCAAGAATTGTATAGAACCCATAGGCTGGACTTGTTTTATTTTGAATTCGAGGCCTTAATAGCATACTTTCTCAACGGCTGTCATTGTCAACCTTCCTGTCGAAAAATTCCGGTAACTTGGACAATTTTTTGACATGTTACTCAACATGTCTTAAAATAAAAATAAATTCCAGGTTGGCCAAACACCTTAAATTTTTTTCCGAAAATGGGTTGGGTAAATTTAAATTTTAGAGATAAGAAATTGCAAATTTAATAACAGGAAGGGCTTGATTATAAAAAAATAATTCTTTTAGCTAATAAGCTTTGTTTTATTCCAAAATAAAAGTGATTTTTAGTAGATAAATTTGAAAGATAATTCAAATTTAAAAACTTGGGTCCAATCTATATTTTGAGTTTTTAACATATTAGTTCAAGTCTTTTTCAGGCAATAATTTTAGGATTGTAGGTATAAAACTAATGTGTATCATGAAGTAAAGATGAGAATATTAATTTTGTTAATTTTTTTTCGGCATAATGGCATATAGTCTTTGAATGTTGCTACAACAATACAAATTTAATAGTTTCTTTCCTTGTTTCATTATCGCGTCACAAAACAAAAATAAAAAATCGTATTTCCCTAAATTATACCCGGTGCTTATCTCATAGTCGGATGGGTACACTTTAAAAATCCATTTAGTGTGAGCTCTTTACTAAAATTGTTTCGTTTTTGTTTTTTTTTTTTTTTTGTTTTGTTCTAAATATTTTAGAGCTTACTTCGTCTGGCTATAGATTTGCGCCTTAGTGTCTAAGTTGTTTAAATCAACATTTTTTTAAGTTGTGTGTAATTTCTGTGCAAAAAAACGAAAAAAAAACAATAATAATTTAATTTGTCTTTACTAAGTGCTTTGATTTCTTTTTTAATTTTATTTCTGTCTTAATACAATAAATATAATAATTTTTTAGTGTTGTTGCGTTTTAATTTTTTGATTTTTAATATCTTTTGTTGAGAGAAAAAAAAAACAATAATAATTTCAGTATATATAAATAAAAAAAAAAAAATGTTAATATATTTTCGGTAAGTAAAATTATTGTTTTTATTTATTTGATTGTTGTATATTAAACAATGATATATTTGATTATATATTTGTTTCAGTTTTTGTGTAGAAGTGCTAAATTACGATTATATCATATTTCTTTTGGTTTAATTGTAATTTATCTTCTGCTAGTCTACCCAATTGAATATAATATTTATTTATTTAATATTTTTAAAAAAACAAAACAATATACTTTTTGGATATTCTTATTGATTTGTTAATAATAATTTTTATATAACTATACATTTGTTTCTTTTTTTTACTTTCAGGAGAGCTAGTTATTATTGTTTTGTGTAAAAACAATATCTAAATAGTTATACATATATGTTTTTTTTATATTTAAAAAATATCTCATCACCGAGTCGGTTTTGTTTTTTTTTTTAACGATCAACATACAATATTTTTAATTTTTTTTGTGTTAATTTTATTATTTAAGCTTTATTGTTGTATATACATTGAGTACTAAAAATAATTATTAAAAAACTTGATTATTTTTTCAGTTTTATAATTTACAAAGTGTGAGTATCATTAATTTTTTTTAAATTTATTTTTGTTATAATTAATTATTGTTTTCTCTTAATTTATTCATTTTTTCTTCTTTTTTTGTTGAGAGAAAAAAAAAAAAGAAAACAACAATAAATCTTACTCAGGGTTAAATATAATAGATATTTATTGAAGTAAAAAGAGAGTACAATTATAAGACTGAAAAATTAAGTTGTGACTGTGATATGATTTATAAAAAAAAAAAAAAAAAAAACAAATAAATAAATTTAAGCATTGAGTTTTGTACTTACTTCTTATTCTTATAGCAAATAATATTATTTTCTCGTTTATATTTTAAAATATAAATTTTTATATTTTATTGATTTAGGAAACACATTGACAGGATTTGGAACTCTGCTTCAAGAACTAGCTGATAGAGTAAAGCTGTAAAAATATATAGTCTTTAAAAGAAAGATTATGTTTTACAATAAATAAAATTTTTAATATTTTTTTATGAAATTGTTTGTTGTCTTTTATTTTTATTTCGTTTTGGTAGAAAAAATCTAGACATAAAGATGTTAGAACGTGCATACGAGTATCTTTTATTTCGAAAGGCCATCCAAATTTAATTAATTTCTTCGCTTAATTTAGTCAGTGATATATTTTGTATCATTTTTGAAGTTTTTTTTTTAATCGAAAGGGTCACTGTGGCGTATGTGTGACATTCTTTTTTGTTTAGTATAATTTACTTATGCATAATTATACAGTAAGAAATAAATCTCAAAAATAAGTTTTCTGATATACTACTGTAGAATAAGCATTTGAGGACGAACAAATACCCACAAAAATGATTATGGCTTAAAATAATGGAAGCTTATCAACTTATAATAAACATTCGTACTGTTGGGGGCTTTTTGACCATAACGATAAAAAAAATTACTAAATTAGGAAAAAGGAAATATTTGTACTGAACCAGAAATTATAATATTTTTATTCTTTTTTAAAATTGACAAGATGACAGCCAAAAAACGCGACATTCGAAAAATTAACATAAACATCAAAAATACCTATAATATTGAATTGAAAAAGGTTTTTTTTTTTACTTATAGAGAATAAATAAAAAATATTATTCTTTTTTGACAATTGAGAAGACCACGGCAAAAAAAATTGATTTCAAATATCCAAATTATTTTCAAAAATAACAAAAAAAACTATTTTTATAAGTAGCATTATAGAAACGTAGGTATACTGTACATTTAAAACGTAGAAGAAAATAAGAATCAGCGTTCTAGTTAGACATCATAAAATATTCGATTTTTTTCGTTTTCAGATATATGGGTTTTCTTCTTCGTTATGAATCGATTTGCTTTAACAATAAGCAGATAACTAGACCTGAAGCCAAGCCAAGGCAATCTACTTTGTTCAAAAGATTTTCGAATGTACTTGAAAGCATTGGCTCCTGCTCTGTAAATTTATTACTTGCGATAAACATTTTTGAACGTCTCTAAAATTCTAAAATAGCCCGCATAACCAAATATAAACCTACATACACTTCGCGTCACTTGAATAGAAACAACAATTTTTCTTTAGAAAATAGCGATTGGCGCTTCTGTGAGGTAACTTAGTAGATTTTTGGTTTTGCATTTTCAAAGAGGAACTTTTAACAAACAATGTTGTAAAAACAAAAAACCCAAAACAGAAACCGTATGGCTTCTAGTTGCGTTTTTTCGCATTACTTCACAAAAAACAGTGTTTTTTTTGCGTCACTTGAATAGAAACAAGCTCTTAAATTAGATAAAAATGATGAAAAATCATGGACAACACTAATTTTAGTAAAGCAGTATTAAACTTTGACATTATTTGTGCATTATAACCAATTATGGGCTACGAGCTACCAACAGGCAGCACAGAAATTCATAAATAGAAGCTAACATTGGAAATGCACTTGCACTATGCAAAATCACGAAAAATATTGGAAAATTTGCCAAATTTGGATGAGAATATTTTTAAAATATCGTAAACTAGTGATTGAATAAAAAAATAAGACAGGTGAGACCCAAATCAAGAGCAGAGAAAAAAATAATTTTAAAACTAGCTGCAATTTCCTTCACTTTGTCGCTAAAATCGGTCAAAAACGTGGTGTTAGTGCGATGGTAATGTGTTGGTTTGTTCCATCATGGAAGTTATAAAAAGTGCACAACATTTAAAGAGCCTCAAAATGCAAAATAACAACATTTTAAGTTCTACTAAGATTACAAAAAAGTTAACCCTCTAACGGGCAAAATGGTAAATATGGTCGTACCAAGTTGATATTTTTTTTCCAGGTAGATATACCTTTTATAAGCTTATATTTAAAATTTTTACCAAAAAATTGTATCCACATCGAGTTTTAAGTGACAAATACTGGAGACCGTCTCAAGACGGTCTTGCCGGTTTAAAAGTAAGAAAAAGTAGTGAGATCAATATTTCAATTTTTTTTTTATTTAATAAAAAATGGAAGGAAATTTTTTAATTTCTATGTTTGATAATCAAAGAAACAATTTTTGTTTGCTGTGCAACACCCCATATTGGAAAATGGTTTCCACTATAAAAACGAACATTAGCGAAACTGTGGTAGTTGGAGAAGTGGTTGTCCTTGCTAGCTATTATTTTGGTTTACTGGACGAATTCGTTTGTACAATATGTAGGAGTTTGTTGCGGCCATATCAATAAAATGATAAAAGAGTCGTATCATTACATTCCTGGTCAATTTCCGTAAATGTTTTCTTTTTTTCTTCTTCGGGATTCATCTTGGAAGCATACCTAAATATCTTTTCATGGCAACAAATCGTTTTACTGGCATACACTTCTGAATCGCAGCAAACGCATTTTTTTCCCAGTAGCTCTCTAAATTGGGATAACGGTATATCGACATGTACATCATTATACCAATATGATTCCGTATTTCTGCGGAAAAAGTTTTGAAGCTGGAGCTTATATTTTCCGTTAACGCCAACGATTTGTCTCCTCAGTTACTAGATCAATGATTTCTTCCGTAAAAAACCAATTGAATATTTCCATTGGCGTTTTGAGGTTCCTAACACTCAATGGCAGTGATGCATCACCACGAAATGCAACTTTATTGACGTGAAGTCACATTGAGCGCTTACGCCAGATCAATTTGGAAAGCTTTTTCGGGTCCTTTGTTATAGAACCAAGCGTACCCGTAAATCCTCCAGAAGAAGGGTCAATTGTTGGGCCAGTAGCCTCAAGGAACGGTAGGGGTGATCTCGGTTTTGAAACCAGATTTTGAAATGGCAGATGAAGAACATGGGCCCAGTTCTTCAGATTCAACAATCATAGTTGAAGAAGGTGCTGGAATCTCCGATGCGCTAAGATGCGTAGCTTTCACAAAAGCGTCTGTTGTTTCTGCTTCGTTCATTTGCTGAATGCATTCTTCTATGGCATGTTCTTCATTCTGAGATATGTCACCTGAGACCTGAGCAATCTGGCTCGATGTGATCAAAAACAAAATCTGGATCATCATCACTCTCCACATAATCGATGAATTCTTCCAATTGAACATCAGTCAATTCATCCAAATTGATTTTTTTTAACTGTTCACGTTTACGGAGATCCCTCTAATACATTATATTTTAATTTTATCATAACACGTAAACAGGCAAGACCGTCTTGAGACGGTCTTGACTTTTTTTCTTCTACAAGACCCATTTTACTGTTTTTTCACTTCAATTTTATTATACAACAAATAAATAACATAGTCTACTTACAGTAAAATTAATATTTATAAATTTTTGCCTCTAAGATGTTTTTTTGCACACTTGAAAAATTGAAAATAAAAGAATTAATTTCCGCGCTAAATTCAATGAATTTTGATATTCAATTAATGACAGCTCTTAAACACGTGGTCGAAGCTAAATGAAAAAGGTATCAAAATGTTAGTAAGAGAAATTAAAAACAAGTTTCTGTTGTTTAAACGAAAAACATATGTAAAGTTTGACAATAAAGCAAAAAAACTGAAGGCAGTCTTGAGACGGTCTTATCCATTAGAGGGTTAACTATTTTATAGTTGCATTCGAACTGAAAAGAAGTGAGGTAAAGAGTGGTTTTTTAAAGAAAAACATACCAACTCAGATTTATATTTGTCCTATTTCATTGGTTTATGAAAGGATAACTTTTATCGCATCGCCACCAAAGGGCACTAAAATGTGTTATAGTAATACGCTTTGTTTTTATGATGTGCAATAGCAAATTGAAGCTTCACGCTTCGAAAAAAGATGCAAACTTTTACAAAGAAATAATGGAATATGCTCTTGGGAAGTTTATTAACGTGGAAAAACAACCCTCTTATAGAGATTGCACAAGAAAAAAACCAGAAAAAACAACGCAATAGAAACAAAACAGATGCATTCCGGATGAAAACGAAAGTTTATTTCACTTATTCAAACCTTAAATTGTAGAAAATGTCATTTTCTTAATTTGTAAGAAGTTACCTAACACTTTTATCACTTTCTCCACTTAGGTCCACGATTGTGTACAGTACAAGTGCATTTTCAATATTAGGTGCTATTTATGCATTTTCTGTGATGCCTAATGGTAGCTCGTAGCCCATAATTGGTTATAATGTACAAATAATGTCAAAGTTTAATACTGCTTTACTAAAATTAGTGTTGTCCATGATTTTTCATCATTTTTATCTAATTTAAGAGCTTGTTTCTATTCAAGTGACGCAAAAAAAACACTGTTTTTTTGTGAAGTAATGCGAAAAAACGCAACTAGAAGCCATACGGTTTCTGTTTTGGGTTTTTTGTTTTTACAACATTGTTTGTTAAAAGTTCCTCTTTGAAAATGCAAAACCAAAAATCTACTAAGTTACCTCACCGAAGCGCCAATCGCTATTTTCTAAAGAAAAATTGTTGTTTCTATTCAAGTGACGCGAAGTGTATGTCTCTAAAATTCATTTTCTTCCGTAAATAAAGCAAATATTTTTTCAAATTCAAAATATAGGTACATATAAGTTAAAGTATAAGTAAAAGTTAAAAAAGTAAGATTTTGATCAACATATCTTTATTTTTCCCGTTCAATGCACTGGTAGTGTCAAATCCTGTTAACGCGTGAACAAAAGTTAGAATTTACAAATCCCTATAATTCCAAGTCGGGGTGTGATAAAGAGTGATTTTTAAAGACACTGCTCTTTAAAAATTGCTCTTTACCACAGTGAGCAGCTTATAAAAAAAACCAGCGATTAATTGCTGCTATTTAATCACTCTTTAAAAAGCAATTATTGCTGCAAATTACTCTTTTAATTTCTTTCTGATTTGAAATATGATTGAAATATGTAATATAAAATAAGTTACCATTTTCGATTTTTGTAATAAAAAAACTGCTGAAAAAACACTGAAAAAATGGTAATTCAAATTCTCTGTTTCATCATCATTTTTTTTCTTTAATCTTTACTTTTTTCATCGTTAATCAATTCATTACATATGAAGAACAGAATATGCTCACTCAAAAGCAGTGAAATTTTGTAGAGTCTTAAACATTTTCTGAAAAAGAGCAGTGAAGTTACAAAGAAACCGATAGTAGTTTTGCTTATAAATGCAGTGAAATATTTAAGAGCATCGAACATTTTTACTGGTTTCCCTGTTCACTTGATTGCTAAATTTTTATCAATGTAAATTTAAGAAAAAAGAACATAGCAAATTAAATTGATTTTGATTTTTGTAAGGCTGAGCAGTGATCAGCTTTATTGAAGAGCAATCACAACTGTTCACTGCTCAGTGAAAGAGCAGAGTTTTTGAAAGCAGCTAACGCAACAACATCCTCTAATTCCAAGTGGCTGTTGCATTGATTGAATATTTTGTACAACATTGGATCGTGTAGCGGACTGGATAAACATGTTTTTGTCTAAAGAATGGTGCAACTATAAGATTAAAATGTCTGTATCATCTGTTATAGCACCAGCGAAGCGGTTTTTTTTTAGCTTTATCTTACAATTCTTAAACAAAATTGTATCTACATCACTTTTTCCATTGATAACAGGATGACCTTTTGATATTAAGCATATAAATAAAGAACCGTTTCTTTTTAAGAGTTAGAAAGGAGCTTATTTTTTTTAACAATGGGAGACATTTTACAAAAGACTGAACCTAATGTATCAAATTTACCGCCATCAAGGACATTATCTGTCCTGATTATCATCACGTTGTGTTTCATTTGAGTGCATATTGTCCAATACTTTAGCTTAGGACGATTTATTTATTTATTTATTATTTATATATTATTTTTTCCCATAAGTTAGTTACTTTTGTCGGTGAGGTTGAAAGCTCATAGCTGAAAAATAATAACATCTTGTGAAACAATATTCCATGATATAAAGGCAAGCATTCTTTGAGTCATAAGCCATGAATCTCTTTTTTTCAATATCTTCGGGGTTTGAGGCTTCCAGGTTAGTCTCATCTATGAACGGTTTGCTAGTGATTTTGGTATGTTTTAAACAAAGAACTTATGCTCGCTTTCTGGTATTCTGCTCATTTTTTCTCAGGTCACTTCAGAGATCACCAAACATATACGGGAAACAAAAAATCTGTTCATTGAAAAAAAAATAAAATAAAAAAAAGTAAGTATACGTCCAAGTGAACACAATATTATTTCTACTTAAAACTTAATTCCCCGTCTATATTAGGGATGTTGCGGATGTGGATTTTTTCACATCCGCGGATGCAGATGCAGATTTTTGAAAGTTAACATCTGCAGATGCGGATGTTTCAGATATTATATACAAAATTAATATAAATGAATTAAAATAATGATACAGTTATAAATAATTTTTTTTTTATTTGTATTATTTAATGAAAGAAATTAAAAATAGGTGCATTAGACTTAATAAAAAGTAATACCGCCACCTTCTCTGCATCAAGTCGGTTACACAGAGGTTGGAAGATTGGCTTGTGGAGTGGGTAGAAATTGTCGTTAAGTTCTTTACTGGCACTTTTTTTTTGTCCGTAAAGAAAGATCTTTATTAAAAGCCTGTTTTCACCCCAAATTTTATAATTTCGCAAATTAGGTCAGTTCGAATCCCAAATTCTAAAAGTTTCCTATACAATTTGAAATTCGACTTAAGGCTCTAGTGAAAACGGACTATATTTAAGACTTTTGATTTATTCTGTGTTTTGCCTAAAAAAATCAAAAATCAGTAACAGACGTATTACTCGGTGTGCGGATGCGGATGTGCCAAATCATGCGGAAGTTCCGCATTTGCGGATGCGGATGCGAATATTCTCAACATTTCTAGTCTATATCTCTTAACCGCAAAAAAAATAAAGGCAAAATCTCTACAGACGAATAGTACAAAAATCAAAAATATTCCATTTATTTATTTATTTACGAATAATTGGAATTTCGCAACTAAAATTTTTTACCCTTGGTTCTCGGCTCTCGGATAGTCCTAATGTTTGCGAAATAATATTTCGTGAACTAACACCAGGGCGGTAATAAATTCCGAAGGCACAAAGCGATAAAGTTCATAAACTGAACTGACCTGAATAAATAAACAATTAAATAAAAGTGGTAAGTATACGTTCAGTTGAAGGGTCCAGAGGAAGAACAGCACTAGTAGGGTTGCCAACCGTAATCTAAAAAAGAGTATTGTACTCTATTTCACGTATGTGTACTCTATAATCTATAACTCTGATAGAGTACGTCAAAATACTCTTTTTTTTACTTAAGGCTAAGTGTACCACCACATAAACATCTTAACGTTTATAAATTGGTGGATAACTTTTATATTTCTAAAGATAATTGAATGAAAAAGAAAACAAGGCTTAAAATATTCGACCTAAATATGAACAATTGTAATTATTTAGAGAGTACAAAACACTATAATTTTGGTATTTTTGTTTTAGTATGACCTACCTACTTGTTTTGTTTGTTTCTTAGTCAGACTTAAAATTTGATTTTTTTAATTCTGTTTTGGAATGAAATTGATTTAAAGGAAGGAGTAAGCTTTTTTCAGAAAATTAAACTTTGTTTTTTTTAATAGAAAAATATGAAGCGCAACTGATGCTATTTTTCTTGATTTTCCAATGTTTGAACTGGTGTAACTTTTGCTGTTTTCAATATAATTCATCGAAATAAAAAAAATTATAGAATATTAATATCTTGATTTTTTTTTTACAAAAAACGGTTTTAAATATTAATTAAAGAAAAATGTTTAAAGGATTTTTTACTTTTTCAGAAATATTAGTTTAATTTATTTTTAATTCAAATTTTGTTCTCTATTTTACTTTGTTTTGTTGAAGACCTCAAAACATTAGATTTTTTCTTGTAAAAAATCAAGGTATTTATGTTTGAGATAAGCTTCTTATTTCTTTTTATTTCGATGAATTATATTGGTAACTGCAAAAATTGTGAGCTATATACTATCTGTTCTTACAACTTCAGCATTCACTGAGAGAGTATTTTGTGTCATGAATATGAAGTGGTGAGATGAGAGGAATAGGGCTGTATTGAAATTGATCAAAAATAAACTTTTAATTTATATGAATTTTGAATTTCACCGTTTAGAGTTATACCTACACATATTTTAAAAATAACAAAAATATTGAGGTCCGTCAAGATAGCACCCACACCCCCAAATTTCCAAAATCTGAGTATGCAGTAATTTGTTGCTAATTAGTCTTGACGTCAAGATAGCACCCACACCCTTTCCATCAATTTTGAGGGGGAAGCGGGTGGAGCAACAAATTCAAGATTAGAGCAACTAATAAGCAACAAATTAGCAACAAATTATTGCATACTTATTTTTTTTAATTTTTAGGTTTTTCTTGGTGTGGGTGCTATCTTGACGTTTTGATATGTTCCACAAGTTCCACAATGCATTTTGGACATGAAGGAGATGGATTTAAAAGTTGAATGAGACCTTTTTGAAAAGGTGTTGAGAGGACCTTTAATTTGATATCATTTTTGTTGCTGTGCGTTAAATTTTGGGGAATTAAGCTTTTTTGAGAAAACTGTTGAAGTGCATTTCAAGGTCAAATCTTGGAGCAACAAATTCAAGATTGGAGCAACTAATTAGCAACAAATTAGCAACAAATTACTGCGTACTCAGTTTTTTGAAATGTTGGGTTTTTAATGGGTGTGGGTGCTATCTTGACGTCAAGATAGCACCCACACCCTTTCCATCAATTTTGAGGGGGAAGGAGTGAAGCAACAAATTCGAGATTAGAGCAACTAATTAGCAACAAATTAGCAACAAATTACTGCATACTCAGATTTTGGAAATTTGGGGGTGTGGGTGCTATCTTGACGGACCTAAAATATTGTTATATACTGGAAGAAGTAACAAAAAATTTAATTAGTAACATTTTCAAGACTTGACTTTTTTTCAGCAAGGCTTAAATTTATTTAATAAAAGTAAGGATGCCATCAGATAGTGCTCAGTAAATACTACCAGACCTCATCATTGGTTTCTTTTTGACAAAAGGTGGACATATGCTGTTTTTGCCCTGGACCCTTCAAATATAAAATCAATAACAATGAAGGGTCAAGGGTGTTACGCAGCAGTTAAAATCAATAACAATGAAGGGTCAAGGGTGTTACGCAGCAGTTACCGAAAACTTAAAAAAAAAATCAGAGTCAAAACCCTATACTGTCGAACCAAAACAATCTCTTTGTTTTGTTTTTGTTCTACACATATTGGAGATGATTTGTATGGGTTCTTGAGAAATTGTTAAACAAATTGTATTTTATTCGTTCTCAGTTTTGCAAAAATTATGTATTAATGTTACACATACATATACATTATGTAATTCATAATTTTTTTTTTTCTTAAATTTTGATTTTGGGAGCAGATATTTTTGAATATATTGGCCCTTAGTAATAGACCCGAATTTACCGAAAGTTCGAACTGAACAAAAAATAAAACATATCTCACTTCTAAATTAAAAAAGTTGTATGGTTTTAAAATCGATTTACTTATACGTGAACGGCTTCTAAGCCGTACCTACGTACCTGTATACAAAACAAACAAAAAAAATACAAAAAAAAAACATTAAATATGTTCTTGAAAGCAATAAAACAACATCTGAAATCAAATTGCCCTCCAAAATAAGTATATGCTGTTTTATGCTGTTATATGCTGTTATATTTTATATAATTAGTTTTTTTTTTAAACTAATTTTTTTGCAGGTAAATAATTTTTTGGAAAAAAGTTTTAAAATAAAATTGGTATGCCATTTTGTAGAAATCACTAATCAACATCTAAAACCAAAATTTCAAAAAAAAAATCAATTTCGAAAATTTGATTTTTCAAAAAAAAAAAATTTCAATTTAAAAAAAAAATCCGAAAATTATTTTTTTCAAAATTTTATTTCTTTTTTATATTGAAATTATATAAATGCTTTTGTATACAAAATTTCGTTGAAATACAATTAGCTGTTTGGCAGGAAATCAGATTTGAAAAAAGTGGTTCTATGGCAGGTACCGTTAATAAAGATAAAAAAAAAATTTCATCAAAAGAAAGAGTTTGTTTAAAAACTTACATTTGTATTTTTTTTAACAAAATTAACGGTATACTTGCCATATAACGGAAACAGAAAAAGCTATTTTTTTTTAAACGGCTCAATAGGTTAGGTATGTTTAAAAAAAAAAATGTAATGTGACAAATGAGGTCGTTCTTTTGAAAAAAAATATACTTAATTTTTAATTTGTAAATAATAAATCTAATCCTAAGTCGTGCATTTTATTTTTTTAAATTTTGGCATGGAGATTTTTGCCATGGGGATTCTGTCTTTGGAGGATAAAACGTCACCAACGCTATACCTATACAGTATACATGCTAAGCTTTAAGTGAATGAACCCATCAGTACATTTTTTTTGCAGTCTCTACAATCTTTATGTCATATCGTCGGTCTCATAAGGAACTCGACCTGTTTCCGAAAACTCTAAATGGAGTTAAATTCAAATTTTGAACAGCTCGTTACTCCCCAACTACTCTCTGTAGTCTCTCCTGTAAAATTTTGATTTTAGAAGTTACGAGGTTACCTTATGAAGCCGACGATATGTTTAATTGTTTTCCCAACTTTTTTTTTTAAGAATGCATAATTTGTACTAGTAGCAAGTAGAGCTGTAGCAAATCGTATGTATTCGTTACTAAAATGCGGGTATTCACTTCAGTAACGAGTAACGAAACGTTACTTTCTAAACAGTATCGTTACTCGTATGTTTCGTTACTGGGTACTAAAGTAACGAAACATACGAAACGTACGAGATACGAAACATACGAGTAACGACGCGATTCCAGTTTCAATACTAAATCCGATGTAAGAGATACGAAATGAAGTGATACACGCAATTTGTCGCATTTCGCATATCGTGTCGGTATCGTAACAGTAGTTCCAAGGTTCAATAATCATTGTGTTGTCGATAATTTATACAGAAATATCAAAAGAGACGTTTTTGTATTTTCTCTATTTGGCCGAAATATGTATATCCACGACGCAACCAATCTGTTTATGGCCTTGGTGATAATGGTATTGATATTTAGCTTAAGAATGTACAAAAGTTTTTTGGTTTTTCAAAAAATTAGTTTATTTTCGGTGCAAAATTTTTAACCCAAAAAAAAGCAGAGAAAACGAGGTTTGAAAATCACTCTCAATAGAAAAAATAAATGAAAAATTGTTCGACATGGTTTTATTGAAGTGTTAATATTTCGAGATCTGCGCGTTGTACTTTTGAAATAAAGGTCTCTAAAGAAATGTGATAAGATTACTGAACGAATATAAACAAAAAATTACCAAAGTTTTGTCGAAAAATTTGGAAAAAAATCAAAAATGTTTCCATGTTTGATTAAAAAAAAAAACGAAAAAAATTCAATATAGCTACCTTTAAACTCTTATTACATGAGAATGCCGCAACTAATTTTAATGTTTATGACCTTAAAATGAAGCTTAGATTATAGAAATTGTTTTTGGTTTTTTTCAAAAAAAAAAATTTTACACCTTTACACCAATGTACGAAACATACTTAAAATACCAAACATACGAAACGTATCAAATACGTGAAATATACGAAATGTACGAAACACACGAAGCATGCGAAAGTAACGAAAGTAACTAAACATGCGAAACACACGAAACATACGAAATATGCGAAAAATGCGAAACATACGAAAGTAACGAGTAACCATATTGATGCGGGTACTAGTATCAAAAGTAACGTATACATGCGGGTACTCATTTTGTCTTTACTTTTACAGCCCTAGTAGCAAGGTTAAATAGTCAAGTGTATGAAAATGAAAGGCTTATCACAGGAAAATGGTTTACTAGAATTTCACATAGAGTGCGAAAATGCATTGCGGTTATACTTATGCAATACTAAAAAGAATATTTTTTTATTTCTAAAAAAATCTAGAAAAACGATTGTTAATATTGTTGTTGCTCAAATCATTTGCTTTATATTAAAGTAATGCTAAGCAAAAAATATATAGAAATATAGTTGTTTTAGATACGTTCAAATAGTTTGACTTAATTAAATTTTTCACTATGCAAATGCAATTATATTTATGCAAAGCAATGTAAATCCCATATGATTTACATTTGAAAGATTTCGTTTTTGAGTTTGGAATTTTATAACTTTTTAATGGTTCATCAAAAAGGCCAGATTTAATCATTTTCTTGTATAAAATTGAACGTTCTACAAAATAGCATTTATAAAATTTAAAAAAAAAACCGACGAGAAAAATTAATTAAAATAATTTTTAGATGAAAAATGAATAATTCGAATTTATTGAAGAAATCTAATATTATAGTATTAGGGGTTTGCGAGTTATATAAAAAGATCTGTGAAACCAAAACACAACATTGAATAAAAATATTTGAAAAGTTTGCCAAATTTTTTGAAAAACCTAATAGTTTCGTCAAAAAATTTAACAAAAATGAAGAAAAAATTACATTTTATATTTTAAAGTTGAATAACTTAGAAACGGGTCAGTTTATCAAGAAAATTAAAGAAGAGCTTTTTTGTAGAGCGTTCAATTTTATACAAGAAAATGATTAAATCTGGCCTTTTTGATAAACCATTAAAAAGTTATTAAATTCCAAACTCAAAAACACAATCTTTCCCATGTAAATCATATGGGAAATAAAAATTTGCGATGCGGCGGCGGTACTTAATGTTAATATTAAGGGCTGAAACTTTTACATTAGTTTTTTTTTCGTCATTTCCAACAATAATTTCGGTAATGCTTGAACAAAAAAAAGAAAAAAATTTGTTTGAATCAGTCTAAGCTATATGCTATAGGTATCAGTGTACTAGTACTCAAAGGTATTGAAAATTGGGGCTTAATAACTTTCTCGTTATTTCTTCATTATTTTGTATGAATTGTTATTGTTTCGATTTCTATAAAACTTTGACTTTCATTCCTGAAACCTTTAAACCCATTTACCTACTTATTGTTTTTCAACACAACAGGTAAGAAGAAAATAAAGTAAAAACAAAGGATACTTAAATCCTCGGTGCTCCGTTTCTCCAAAAATTTAAAAGGTACACATAAATATTGAATAAAAACTTTTTGTGGGTTCAAGGTCAAAAAGTTTTATTTTTATTTTAAACGATACAAAAAGGTCATAAAAATCATTATTTATTAGTTCACCATAAATATTTCTAAGGATTCGTATTAGAAACATTTGAGTTTCCTGGCAAACAATATGGTGATTTCATTGACCTTGTTATAATGAAATAGTGACTTCATCCATAGAAATTAGAGGACAAGCTGATTAAAAGGATCTTATTTTGAAGCGATTTAAGTGGGGAAAGTACTTTAATGACTAAGCTCTAAACGAGCTATTACCTATTTACAAAAACAAACCAAGGTAAGTAGGTATTTGAATCAAAATATCGAAATTCGAACATGCATATCCACTTTAATTATTCAAACAAGAATACAAAAAAAAAGCGCAATTATTTTATTGCTGTATCAATATTAAATGTTTTATATGTATATAAATATAATATGTTTGTGTATATGTTGATATATTTTTATATATATTTATTTTGTGTCAAAAAAATACACAATCCTATATTTTTTTTTCCTACCGCCCACCAACAGCAAATTCTCTTCAATATGTAGGCCTCAGCAGAAAAATATACACAAATTACATAAATACAGCAAAAAAAAAAAAAAAAACAGAAAAAAAAAATACCAAACCGCCCAAGTACCCACCCCCTCTTCATATCCCACGTCCATTCAATCCAGGCGAAAACCTTGTACGCTCTGTATCCTCCTCGGTGCTCCGTTCCAACAACATTCAACGGCACAACAACCAACGTCGACGGTATAATAATGTAGTATATCAGAACAACACAAGAGAGTTGTTCTGGAAAAATAAAAAGCGGTATCCCGCCTGCGTCATGTTTCATTTCGACTCCGAGACGCTCGTTCGCTTGGTGTATCGCTCGCTCGATGGTGGCCGTTGTCATTGTCCTGGGGCGTCGTCGTTCGTTAAACCCTCAACTTCCCTCCCATTCCTTTTATTCCTGGTCCCATATCACCGTCATCGTCGTCCTCATCAACAGCAGCAAGCACTCCACTCTCCCTCAGTCCTCCGCCACCACCACAGCCCCCTTCGTCCACCCTTAACGCTATCCTATAACCATCCATACCCCATTCCATCACCCTAACAACTATGTTTTGCTGCTCTCATCATCATCCCTTATATCGATTGAGCTACATTGCGCTGGCATATACGCGAATATGTACCGCCAGCGGTCTATGACGGCCACGACTCCGACAGCAGTCCACAGTTCCGGGCGGACGTCAGTGTCGTTGGTTGGTTGTTAATGTTAGTTCCAGTTGCCAGTTTGTTGGTCCTGCTGTTCTCCGTCTCCTATAAACTGATTTGCAAAAAAAAAACGAAAAACAAAAAATAATTTCCTGCTTTTTCCGGTGTGCTTTGCCTGCTTGAAACTTGGTGCGCTTCATGAGTATGTGGCAATAGTGTGTTTCTGTTCTGGTGTTGTTTTTTTTTGGGAAACTTCAATAAAAGATACAAACAAAAAAAAGATAGAGATACAATTTATTTATTCATTTTGAAATGGACAACACAGTAGAGTTTATTAATGTGGTCAAGCGTTACGATGCAATATACAATGTTGGCACCCCAGAATACAAGAACTTTGAAGCCAAGGGACGTGCGTGGCATGCAGTTGCGGAGGAAGTTGGAGTTTCTGTGGGTAAGTAAAGTCTTTTTTCTACGTGCGTTTTATATCGTGTTTTTTTGTTTCCGTTTTTGGCAATAGAAATTTGTTTTTGTTGTTGTTTTTCTATATAATGGAGTTTGGAGAACAGAAGAAAAATAAAATTAAAGAATGAATACTTTACCTAGTACCTACCTACTTTACTCGTTCGTAATTGAAAGTGTGAAAACATATTGGATTGCATATTAGGTATTGTGTTGTGGATTGTATTGAAAAGAGAGATTCTCAAAGTTTTCTTTTTGTTTTCAATGTTTTGTTGTTTTTTTTATTGGTTGTTTAAAGAAATTTAACGAGTAATTTTCGCAAAGATATGCATAATGTAAATAATGGTACACAAATACCTATTGATTACTATTCAATTGTTTTTGTAAATCATTCATTTCGAATTTGGATGAATGCTACATGTGTTTGTGTTACTTCAAGTTGTCGGAACTTTTGAAAACAATTTAAGCCTAGCAGAACTTATTTTTAAAGGTGTTATTAGATATTAAAGTAGGTATTTCCAAGACTAAATATAGAACATTTTTGGAAAAGTTACTTAAAAGCAGAAGGATTATTACATTTTAGGAAAACAAAAATTCATACTTCTTCTTTAGTGGATTTTTATAAAAGGAGTTTACCTACTTTTTTTATTTGAGAAATGTTCAGATGATAGCACATTGAAAACAAAAAAACCTTGCTTTTAGGTAAGGGTCTTTCTAAAGTTTTGGACTTACTTCAATTGTCGATAACTTTTTGATAAAAACACTATTTTTGAATAAATTAGTAGGTATGAATAGGTAAGTATTTCAGAAATAATAAGATTTTTTTTTCAAGTTCTGTATAGTCCAAGTTTTGTTCTTTTGAGTATTTTCTTACCTACCTCTTAAGCCTTAAAATTGTTCGAGTTTTTTTTTTTCTTGAAACACTTGAAAAAGTAATAAACAAGTCTACTACAATTGTTCTTTCAATCAATCATTTGTACATTCTTTTAAAAGTTTGAGAAAGCAACAATCCATTATTTCAAAAATGTTTTCGAAAAATAATTCATATTACATTTTTGACCATCTTAAAACCCTCAGCAATAACGGTTTTTTTTTAATATTATCTGTTATTAATGAAGAAATTATTAAGAAATATTTTTTTTAAATGTATAGCTAGTTATGTTCTTCTAAAATATTATTGTCAAATTAGATAACTTTGAGCAATTGAAATGATTTCCATTGGTCAAAGAAAAAAAGAAGGAGTTGCCAATTATATTATGTAGTTTAATTTTTTCAACATTTCAACTACCTATAAGAAAAAATTTTTTTAACAGTAATGTGACCCACCTTAATATATGCAATAAAGAAACCGGCCAAATGTCACTGAAATAACATTCAAAATTCTAAGAACGTGGTTAGTAACGTCAACCAGTTAGACTGAAGGAGTTAAATTATTAAGGTGAAAATTTGTCTTTTGCACGTTCATCAAAACTCAACATACCTACATGATTCCTTGGCATAAAAGAATACTCCAGCCAAAAGTGTAAATCCATTTGTTCATTTCTGAGAAACCGGCAACACTGGTCGGTTTTCAGTTTTTTTTTTTTTTTTAATTTAACTCGAAAACCAAGCCTAATTTTGAAATGGTTCAAAGACTATTTTCATAGAAAATTAAATTTTCTATCAAGTTAAGATGGTTAAAAAAAATTTTAAAATTATTTTTGACTAAAATTAGCACTTTTTCTATATTTTTGACTTTTTTAGTTGAAAGCAAGTTTTTAAAATTCGTTAAAATCGTAATAATTGGTAAGTTTTAGACTTTTAAAGTAAACAGACCTCGAGGGATTGATTTAATATAAACTATGTAAGTATGACATGGCCTTGTGTGCAATTTTGTGTATATGTGTATTTTTATAAAAACATATTCAGCAATAAAAACTCTTGAACGAATTTGTTCTATTTTTGCTCTGGAGCTCCATTCTATTAAATAGACTATGAGTTGTTAAAACGAAATCATCAACTCTTAGAGAAAAGTAGAATTTCAAAAAATATCTATATATTCTATATTATATCTGAGGCTTTAAAAAACATGCAATTGTAAGCTATCTATCTGAGCTTTTTTAAATCTCGTTTAAACTGATGATTTATTTTGACCTGAGGCGGGGGTTATATATGTCAGTTTTATTTACGACTTACGTTAGATTCACAAAAGTGACTTATAGGATAGTTCAAACTACATATTATGCTTTTTACTATTAAAACCAATTCAACAATTTTTGGTGTTTTCAATGCATTTGTTAAACTCAGTCAAAACGACTTCAACAAGAAAAGTTTTTTTCCATTTTATGCAAAAACTGAAACCATGTGAATAAAAACTTATGAATTTCGATATGAAGGTTTGAAGCCCTTAAAAATGTCATTTAAGTGTTAAAATATGTGCTTAAAAGATATCACAACACACAATTTACATACAATTTGTGAAAGGTTGTTTTATTTGAAGAGAAGACAAAATCCAGAAATTAAATAAATAAATATATTTAAATATCTTGGGTAAAAGTGGTTAGTTTTTAATGGAGGAGTGAAAATTGAAGGGATGATTGCCAAAAATCTACTACAAAAATTGTATCATAAATTAAATTGGATTTTAATGTTTTTTATACAATGAATGAACCAAGAATCTGCAGAGTACATATGTGCCCATGATTATGAAAGTGGACTAAGTAACTTTTTGCATTGTTTGAAAAAAAACTTAACTAACAATTTTCTTATAACGATTTAATTATATTTCTTTTATGAAATCACTAGAGGACAGGGCCGTCTTTAACTATCGTGGGGATCTTGGGCACACAAGAATTTGGGGCCCTTTTGGAAAGTAAAAAAAGTACAATGGTTGGCTAAAAGGTAATGGTTGGTTTAAAAGGGGTGCCAATATATCGTTCCGATTTGTACGTAATTTTCAAGAGTCCTTTTTTTTATTTTATTGTCTTTTTATTTTAATGTCTAATTTTCAACGGATATCTCCATTTTAAAGTTTTCGAGATATTGCAATATTCTCAAAAACAAATAACGATTTTGTTTTGAAAAAAAAAAAAAACATTTAATGCTGCAAATAAGGCCGCACTTTTCAAAGAAGAAAAATATTTTTTTGGACCGTTATTAACGGTACCTACTTGCCATTGAACCGATTACTTAATGTAAACGACACAACCGATTTTAATGAAAATATTGACATAGATAATCTTTAAATACGAGAGCAATTCGCAATTCAAATTAAGAAACATTTTGGGGGTGCCAACCATTGTACCATGGCGTTTTCCATTTGAACCAAAACATTGATGTACCGTCGACGATAGTTTTTTCTTAAACGTTTTCCAACGGAAAAAGTATTGATGTTTTTTTGCCGACGAATTGATTCTTTGTTCGTCTTTTAATAAGAATCTACACATATGTTTACACTGATTTTAACACGCACTACAAATTTGACAGTTTTGCAAACTTCAAACGAAATTATTATTTAAGGAAAAAGATAATGGAAGAGAATTCTTTGTTTTTATTAATAAATAATATACAAAATCTTACCTACAGTGAAAAAAAAAGATATTTTTCTTGTTTTTTAAAAATATTATTGTCTTATTTCTTGGAAAATTGAATTTGGGTTTGGTCGTTTGGATTTAAAATTTTGTCCGCATGCAACGCCACATAATTTGTTTTCATTTTGATTGTTTGGTTGCCATATAAAAACTAAAATTTTTTGGTAGATGGTCTGCCCGACAAAAATGTTTTGAGAATAAATGTGTGAGGAAATTTTCGTTCTTCCGGGGCCCCCTGAGAACGGAGGCCCTGGGCACGGGCCCCGTGTGCCCTTATGGTAAAGACGGCATTGCTAGAGGAGCAATAAGGAAATTTATTTACTGCAATTTCGCTTTCAAATAAACTTTACCCCTTAAATAATAATTATTTTTAGGCTAGATTTGTTGCCATTTTTAGGAGTGACTTAGTCCACTTTCATAATTAAGGGCACATATGTAGGTACAATTATTTTGAGTGAAAAAGTGTTCTTTTCGAGAAAGAAATGTTAATCGACCAATGATTTAAATAATTGTACATAATTGTAATAACTTCATAAAAACTTTTTATGGTTCAGCAAAGTAAATACTGTGGCTGAAATCACATGATTCTATAATATATTTTTACTAGCGTTTAGAAACTTTTAAATGATTATTAATATCAATTTCATTTTGTCTTGAAATCCATGACTCAAAACGGAGAAGAACTAACAGAAAGACTTTCTATAACATAAAAATCCTTGACTGAAATTTTAAAGTTTCAGTTGAGATTAAGCAAATTTAGTAACAAAGTGTAGTTTCCTTTGTTTGGTTTTGTTTTATAAATATATGGTTTAGAAGCCTTTAATTAATTCAATATTTACTATGAAAGCCCTATGATTTAAATGGAAAAAAGGGTTATTACCTGCCTAAAATACGTAAATTTTTATAAAGTTTTATGAAAATTAATTAGAAAAACCTTATAAACACACAATATTAGTATACATTTCGGAACAAGATAATCTTAAAGGGAAGCAAAATGTTTAAAATGTAAGTTTTCTTTATTTTATTTATTTTAAAAACTTATTTGTTGCATCAATAAATTAATAAACATTAAACCAGAATATTATCTTGTTGGTTTTTTTGTATTATTTTACTCTAGAAGCATCCCGTTCAAGAATATATGTGTACTCTATACATAAAGTTATGTAACAGGAAATCTCTCCGAAAATTTAATTAACTAACTATAGTAACTATACACAGGCAAACTATAGTATACCTAGTCTCTACCGCTCAACCCACCCACTATACTTATACTTTTACCTACAACCTACTCCACTTTGTCCAATGTGTCTCCCCAAACTACCTGCTGGGGTATTGATTTTCATGCGATGTAGTTGAGTTGTTGTTGTCGGTTGTTGGTTTTATTATTTTTTTTTTTATTCCGCTCCAAACAATGTTGCAGGTGTACACATAGCAGCAGCAAAGATATATATACATATTTATATACTGTAGATATGTACATGTACATTTACATAGCGATATATGTACCTATAGATACAAATGTATCTTTCTGGTAGAGAATTATATACATATAAATGCTCTGGTGTATATCGCGTCGCGGCTACCATCGCCATCGCCATGGTGCAGCACTGCGAACACTCTGCTGCTGCTGGTGCTGTTGATTGTCCAAACCTCTTCTCTCTTGCTGATGTTCGACTGTCCGTTTAGCTGTCCGTCCGTCGGTCGTCATCAGTCAGAAAACCCAACGTACAACAGCAGCAGCAGCGCCATCACCAATAGCAACAACAACAACAAAAACGACAAAAGCAATTTTATTTTTTTTTTTTATTTTTTTATTTTATAAAAAATAAAAATGATGACAAAAAGCCTAAAAAACTTGCCATCACCACCAGGCCCCATCACACTGTATAAGACTGGTGCTGCTGCTGATGCAGCACCAGCAGCGGATTGATATTACGATAAAAGGGGTAGTTGGGGGGCCAGTAGAGAGCGGAGGAGGTTTGGAAATGAAAAAAAAAAAAATCCTTTGCCTCCTCTGGAGATTCGCGCGCCCACCGCGCCACAGTTGCTCGCGCCCCCTCGAGCAGCACCGCAGCAACTCCAGCTCAGCGCGTAGCACGAAATTGAATCACAGTAGCGAAGCGAAACTGCTGCTCCACCAAAGTCCAATGTGGACGGGATGCAAGAAGAGGTATTTGCCTGCCACCAAGCACCAGCACCACCACCACACCACCATCGCGCAAAAGAAGGTTGAGAGAGGAGTATGACGATGGAAGGGGGAGAGGGGGTCAAGGTGGCAGCTGCTAGAGCTTGCTATACCGATGGTGGTTGGTTGGGTCGTTTTTGTATGGATTGCTGACGCGAATATGCGGCGGCGGTATCCCGCCTGCGTCGTCGTTGTTGTCGTTGGAATGGCATATACCTCTTTATATTCTCCAGAATGTGCGCTCGGCTCGGTGCTCGTTCGTTCGATGCATGGATGACAGAGAGGTACGGAACGGTGAACGTTTTTCGTTGTCGTCGTTGTCGTTGCCGCCCGTTTGTCGTCGTAGAGTCGGAGTCGTCATCATCGTGGTCTTTGGTTATAGTGTCGATGTCGACTTCTGCTTCTAGAGTGCTGCCTGCTGCTGCTGGTGTATCGCCGCTTTCTATCTCTTTTATCGATTTATTCAAAGCCAACCGTGAGATTCACTGCGAGGCGACCGACCGTCATCATCATCATCGTCGCCATAAGTCGTAAGTCGTCGTCGTTCAGTCGTTCAACGGGTAACTTTAACGTCGTTGTTGTCGGTCGTCGTCGTAAAGTTGGAGGTGTTGGTTTTGTTTTTTTTTTTTTTTCTGAAGAAGAAGAAGAGTGACGGCGGTTCTTCATACCGCTGGCGGTCGAAACAAGTTTACACTCTATAGAAGTCGTTGCCGTGTTGTTGTTGTTTTTATTTCTTCAGTACGTGCGACAGTCACAACACTCGCATCGCATCAGTCGCAACAGTTCAGTGGCAACGGAATAACAGTTTATAATTCTCCTACAAAAAAAAAAAACAGTATCGGGGTACCCTCTCGGTCTTATCTCGCATTATATTTACCTACCTACCTAAATTTTAAACGGGGCTAACTTAAAGAGTCTAAATTTGCAAGACTTATTCTATCAAGACTTAGCCCTAAGCCTAAAACTAGAAGAACACTTGCCTCATCACAATATGGTTGATATCACAACCCAATTCATAGATGTGGTCAAACAATATGACATTGTTTACAACCCCCGAAATCCAAACTATAAGAATTTCCTGGAGAAATTACGAGCTTGGGGGCAAATAGCTGATGAATTAGGAATAACAGTTGGTAAGGATTTTTTTTTTTTGTTTTTTTTTTTTTTTCTTTTCTTAAATTTTGATAGGAAGCTGGACTTAAAGTGTGATATCATGAAAAATGATTGTGCAGATTTTTTATTTTGTGGTGGTTCTTCTTCATGTTTTCGTTTTTTTTTTGTATTTCTGTTTTGTTTTCTATATAACTGTGGATTGTGAACATGAAAAATGGCTAAAGAGAAGAGAGAGTGCAGAGGGGAATTTTGTTTTTGTGAATTGAGTTTGAATTTTGATTGAGAGAAAAAGAGAGAGAAAGAGAGAAGAGAATGAAATTTTGTAGATTTGTGTTAATGTGGATTGTAAAAGTTTTGCACTCCCAGTGGATCTCAAACTTTGTTTTTCATCTGTTGCGGTTTGTTTTCATTTTAAGTTGTTATGAAAAGTTTTATTTTTCATTTTCACGGTGTGGCTGAATTTTTTTTCTTTTAAATGAAGACAAAAAGTGTGAATTTAGTTTTCCTTTTATTTTACTCCTTACTTCTTAAGACTTTGATAAATAATTGTTGAGCGGGTACAGAACGGTATTTGGATCTAAAATAACCAATTATCAAAATAATTTCATAGTTTTCTGTGGATGGCTAGTTTAAGCAGTTAAGGTATTAATTTTAGGAGTTTAAAATTTTCCGCTCACTGGGGCGTATGTGGAACATTTTTTTTTTATTGAAAACCATATTATTTAGTCGGAAAGCTAGCGACGAAAATCTAACATAAATTGATATCCCTATTGTTAGTAACCTAAATGAAATCCAAATTGTCGAGATTTGGTAAAATAAAATAAATATAAATAAAAAAACCACTATTAATTGGTTTTATTTAATTTAAAATTATTTAAAAATTTTTCACAACTTTATTTTTTATTAGTTTAATAGACGACGCGTTTCGGAGTGTCTTGCTCTTGTAAGACGTCGGGCTTGTGACGTCACAAACATAAAGTTGTGAAAATTTTTTAAATAATTTTAAATAAAATAAAACAAATTAATTTTGGTTTTTTTATTTATATTTATTTTTTTTTACCAAATCTCGATATTACCCACAACTTGGAGACTAAAGCCAGAACCATAATTGGCGGATAGAGTCGGAAGCTACTGTCAATTGTTGTTGTTGTCTTTGTATTTTCGATAAGTTTTCATCCGTCGAGTGCGGTTGCGAGCGCTGTTCCCCTCCGTTTCATCCGACGCTTCAGTCAATTATAGTTCTGGCTTAAAACACCAAAATGCACATTTCAGAATTGGACTGAAGTGGACTTTAAGGGTTGCCATGTGTCTCCAATAAAAAAAAAATAAGTAAAAAGAATAATTAAAGAAAACCCCGATTGCTTACAAGACCGAAAATTGGTAACAAAAGAGCATTTATAAACATAAAACCGATGACAAGTTGGTATATGCATATGATCAACATGTACAGGGTATACCAGAGTCACCACCCCAAAAGAAAAGCATGGAATCCTGGAGGTCATTTTAAGTCGAATAACTTAAGAGGTAATTTTCTCGTTTCGTCCCGTTTTCGAGCTATAGCAGTTCTTATGATTTTTGCTCTTTTTTTACTTAACTGACTTTATCTTTGCCAAACTACGTCCTTGCGATATATGTAGGTACTATGTACAGTGCTGCTAAAAACATTCCGGATTTTTTGGTCATTTTCATCAATTGAAATTTTATAACACAAAACTGGTACAAAACATTGTTTTAATATTTTTTCTAGGTCGTTTATATATCAGTTAAGCAATTTCAACAGAAAAAAATGATCTTTAATACACTCAAAAATTTTAAAAATTGAAAAATTAAGTAAAGTCAGAATTTCAGCTGTGAAAAACTAACCGGATTTTTTAATGTTAATTTTCAAAGTTAATATTTTGTTCAGTAACCTTTCTTTTTAAAGACTGCTTGGTACCAACGACACTTCGACTAATCCAAATTAAATAAAATAAGACTATATATATGCTCCCAGTTATTTTTCAAAGCTACAAGTACGGTAGTTGCTGAGGTGTGCTTTTTCTTTTCTACCCGTCACTTAAAGATGGCGAACAAATTTTTAATCAGGTTCAAGTCGACTAATTATTACGGCTTTTCTAAGCCAGGAGTATTGTCTGCCCCAAACTACTGTTTAATGAGCTTTTTAGAATTTTTGGCATCATAACTTGCAGAAAGAGGCGACGTAAAGGCATTTCTTTCTCCTTTAATAGAGCCATTTTCGACTCCAACATCTCTCTATCCTGGAAATGATCCATAATTTCGTTGATTTATTGTAACCTATAGAGCCTGCAGCTGAAAAAACGCAAACCATCACTGATCCTCTGCTTTGCTTCACAATAGGGAGCATATTTTTTTGGTTTCAAAAATCACCATGTTTGCGCCATTTCACAATGGGAATAAAACAAGCTAAAATTGCTTTTATAACTGAAAAGAATATTTTTTCGTTTTGTTATCGAGCAACTCAGATGGTTTTTGTAAATACAACCGTGATGAAGTATTTTTATTTTCAAATTTAAAGTGTTTCTTAAGATCCTTTAATTGCCTACATTTTTAGACAATGCTTAGTATAATGAAATGGCCTTTTTCCGAGCCGAAAGACATAAAGACCAAACCTATCAAACCCTTTCTTACTGTACTTGATGTTGAAGGCAGATTAAGCTCCTCACAAATCGTTTAAGAAGTCGCAAAAGGATCTTTTATCAAAAAACTCTGTATTCGCCTATCAGTTTTTATGGATATTTTGTGATGGCATCCACCCAATTGATCTACTTCAACAAATTTTTCGCTTTTTTATTTTTTGACGATATCAAACTCACTTGACGTTGCAATTTTCAACATCCCAAAGGGACAAGATTTTGTTTTATTTTGGCTTGAAAACGTTCTACAACTCAATAACGAATTTGATGACTATAACGCGTTTTTTCCGTTATTCCATAAAATAATTTTTACAATTCACAAAGCTAACCACTTTTTTTGGAACTGCAAACAAAAATTGTATTGAAGTGACGCTTAAAACCGTTACCTCAACAACGAAAATCGAAATCCTTGAAAAATCCGGTTAGTTTTTCACACCTGAACTTCTGACTCTACTTCATTTTTCAATTTTTTTAATTTTTGTATGCATTAAAGATCACTATTTTCTGTTAAAATTGCTTAACTGATATATAAACGACCTAGAAAAAATATTAAAATAATATTTTGTTACAGTTTTGTGTTATAAAATTTCATTTGATGAAAATGACAAAAAAATCCGGAATGTTTTTAGCAGCACTGTATATATCAAGTTATACATTCGTACAAAAAAAAAAAAGTTGAGATAACATTTTTCCATGACATTACGATGGTAGACAATGCCAAAAAAGTGAGTCCCGGAAGTCCGTCTGTCTGTCAGTCTGTCTGTCTGTATAAGGAGCTACAGCCTAAACGGATGGACCGATTAATGTCAAACTTGGTATGTAGCGTTATTTGGCGACTCTCCAGAGGGATTTTTAGAATTAATTTTTTTGGACCAAAAATAACGGTACTTGTCATATACCGATTTTAGTAAAATTGAAATATCTCGAAAACGGCTCTAACGATTTTGTTTAAAAAATTCAAATGTTAGTTTTAAGCTAAGGTCTATATTTCAATGAAAACATTTTTTTTTGAAAATCATTATTAACGGTACCTGCCATAGAACCGTTTTTTTCAAATTCGAATATCTCCGAAACTTCTTATTCGATTTCAACGAAACTTTTGTGAAGAAGCATTTATATAATTTAAATATAAACCAAAAATAAAATTTCTGGATTTTTAATTTTAATAATAAATTTTCGAAAACGGGACATTGAATTTTTTTTAAATTTTGTTTTTAGATGTTGATAAGTGATTTCTACAAAATGGCATTACAATTTAATTTAAAACTTTTTTTCCAAAAAATTATTTATAAAAAATTGTTTTTTAAAAAAACGGCTCTAACGATTTTGAAAATTTTTTTTCTAAAAATGCACGTTAATATATCAATAAAAACTGCATACTTGTTTTGGAGAGCAATTTAATTTCAGATTTTATTTTATTTTTTTTTTTTAACGAATCTTATTTTTTTTCCAAATTTCTATATAAAAAGTCTTAAAAATTTAAGCAACTTTAACTCCAAGAGCAAGTTCGTGCGTCCCAGTCTTGCATTTTATTTTATAACCAATCAAGAATTTATTACGGTTTTAGTCCCAAAACTTTTTTCTGTGGACAATCGTTTCTCCGCAATTTATCATCAAACCAATTTTTTTTTTTCGTTTTTAAGTTGTTTTTTTTTACTTCGCTTATTATTAAAGGTTATTTTCTTAAAAAAAAGAATACTAGAAGTAGTTAAACAAAAATAAACAAACTAATTTTTAAATACAAAATTAATTAAATTGAATTAAAGCTATTTATCTTTTTGTTCTCTTCTTAACCACAATAGCAGAAATAGTTTCAATTGATTTGAATTAATTTTGCATTTTAAAAAAATAATAATATTTAATAATAAGCGAAAAAATTAATACACGTATCGGAACATCAATTTTTTATAAATGCGATTCGTCCGTCCAGTGGAACTTTCTTACCCGATCTATTGGGATTTATTTTTAAGGTATATTAATAATGATCTTTTGTAGTTATAATAACATTTTTAGATACATATAAAGTTTTTTTCTATACCTAACACGAACATACTCAATTTATAATAATAATATCTTAAGGGCCAATTTTTCAATAGTCAGATAAACCTCAGATAGAGCTCATTCCTAAGAATAAAAGTTTTTTTTTATATTGACATTTATTCTTCTGAAAGTCTAACTGACGATTGAAAAATCAGGGCTAAATGGTTCAAATCGGTATGAATTAGTGTGCCTACTCATTTGTCTCTTTCTCTCAAATCACTCCCTGAAAAGTTAAAACTATCGGGTTACCATTTCTGGATTAATATAGGAAAAAAATGATAATAAAAGAACAGTATTAGTTTTTCACTTGAAAAACGAAATGACTTAGTACATACTTAAAGTTACCTAGTTTTTTATTTGCATGATTAACTATTTACCTACATTATTTTTTGGTCACAAAATATTAACAAAAATCATTTAGCTTCATTATTGTGCCACAGCAAATTTTATAAGAATTTAAAATTTTACCGGTCACTATGGCGTATGTGTAACGTTTTTATTTTCCTTTTGAAAAACTTGAAAAAAAAAAAATATTTAATATTGTGTTGCCCTTTTTATATGAATACCAGCTTTACTAATTAGACTTTTTATCATTTTTTTTTTCTTCAGATGCAGCCAAACGAAAATGGAAAAACCTCCGAGACAGCTATACAAAATATCTTCGATCTTTTCGAATAGGTACAAAAACATCAAAGAAATATCAATTCTGGGCACACGCAGATCATATGGAATTCTTAAAACCACATCAAGGTCCTGGAAGGTAAGCATTTACAAAACAATTATTATTTATTTTTATTTTAATTTCTTTTATATTTTTCTTTAGACCCCAAAAGCAAGATGACAATGACGAAAACGACTCTGACATCGGTTTTCAAGTTCTCAAAAAAGTTACCATCGCCGAGGACAGTGTGTTAGCACCACCTCCTCCGCCACCGCTGCCATTGCCATTACCACAAATAACAACAGCAACACTTACACCATCAACCCCTGCCAAAGTACACATACAACCATCATTCATTTTGGCCAAAAATATTTCCAACGGTTACATCACACAAATACCTACAACTCCCTTAGACTTGGCATGCAATACAACGCCAACTCTAACATCCCCCATTGTCGCAAAAATACGTGCAATTAATAATCCTGCACCATTTTTCACCAATAATTTATCAACCATCCCCGAAATAACCTCCTCCTCCGTCGCCACCCTACCACCACCACCAAAAATTCGCAAAATTGCCCCCCAAAATAATGCATCAATTAATGTTGATAATTTTGATGTAACATCGATATTGCGTGCGAATCGTGAAATGGACTCTACCTGTTTGTTCTTTTTAAGTTTGGCCAAGTCAGTGCGAACAATGCCAAAACGATATCAGGCCATGGTCAAAATGCGTTGCATGCAAATAATCAATGATGCTGAAGTCGAGATTGAATCGAACTTTGATTGCGATGAGACTGGTGGTTTTATATCGAAACAACAACAACAACAAAATGGCACATCGAAGAATACAGACAATATGGATAATGCAAACAACGATAGTAATTCACAAGCTGCTTCGGGTGTGATGGGTCAACCAACAAACAATAGTAATGAGAATTCAGAGCATTTTATGTACGTGATGTCACCGTCACGTGTGGAAACGATGATAGATGTATCGTCTGAGGATGAAACTACAAATGGTACCAATAATAATTAAAATAACAAGGATGGAATAAGTCATAAGTTGGACGGAAAAGAATATGCTATATATGAAACTCAGGATGTAGCCAAAATTGTGCTAAATACGAATCTGATGTAAAAAAGAAAAAATGAAGAGGAACAAAAAATAAGTTAAAATTTAAAGTTTAGCATAGTTTAAATGTTGTAAATATAGATTTAGTTAAATTTAAAATTTTCAATGTGTTTTCTTAGTTTTGAATGAGATTGTTTGTATTAGTTAAAAAAAAAAAACTTTATGGAACTTTTCACACCGAAAAAAGCACCAGTTATGCATATAAATTTGCATTACAAATTCAGTTCAGATCTTAAAGGTTTTATCAAAAAATGAAGAAAGAAGTAACTTACTTTAATTGTAGCAGTTATTCGTGTTATATTAATATCCTTGTTTAATCTTTAATACTTCTCCAAGTCTTAAATTTAAATCGTTTCTGCAGCTGCAATGTAATCCAGCAACAACATAAACCTAATTACTTATTTCTCCCTTCATAAGTAATTTTTATCATCTTTTGAAACATAAAATTTTGACCTTCTAGTTTATTATGTGAATTAATATAAAATTTCGAAGCTCAGTTATAATAACTGTCTACATTGTACCTAAATTCAAAAGCCTGTAGACTGCTATATAAACGATTCTAATCAATTTTTATGAATTCGATAGAGACAATTTACAAAGAAGTTACCAAAGTCAAACTTTAGTTCTTACAAGAAGACTTCTTTCATTTGAATAAACTAGATATATTAATAAACATAAGTATTTAATTGCACCATATGCCTATTTCAGAGAAAAAGCTACTTGAGAAATCAATTTATAAACTTTAAAATAAATGGTCACCATTACGTATACTTAATACTTTATTTCTATTGAAAAACTTGCTAATGCTAATTTGTATGAATGACGCTGATCAAATAATTAAATTAATGCAATGAAGTAATCTGCAAAATGCATATACATATGTATGTCGTTTAGTTGGTTGTTCAAAAAGAAGATGATGCCTAAATTGTAGACGAAAGTCGACTTTGTAAGTTTAATATTTGAGAAAAGAAATAGAAGCACGTTAGTTTTAAATTTCTAAAGATGTACGATGTACGTTAATGAGTGCAAAAGTGAAAAGCCTACCAAATTCTTGTAAAGCAGTAAAGAGTAATCTTTGGATTTACAATACTAACAAATATTTCACAAGGATATAGAGTATTAAAATTGAAATAGAGTAAGATTGAAAGAAAAAAATGAGGGTTCTGATTAGAAAGTAGCTACAGAAACAAAAAAAAAAAAAAAAAAAATAGTACAATTATTACATGAAGTGCCTTATTTTAATCTTATTCTCTTTGAATTAGTTTATGAGTTTAGAATAGTAATGGGTCAACCTCACTTGAAATTTGTGATTTACACACCGCTTTGAAAATTTTTGTTTTAAAAAACAATAGGAACTTAAAAAAAAATGTTTTATAGGCTAATTACAATGGTCAACTAGATTTTTGCCACAGAACAAAAAAATATTTTTTCTGAAGGGGTGATGAACTCGAAACAGAAATAAAATTTTAGATGTAAGCACTCCATTTATGTGTTTGATTACTTATCATCGATAGAATAGTCAACTTCAAAATATTTACTTGATGGGTCACTGTGGTGTATGTGAAACAATTTTTCAACTATGAACTGCCTGTAATTAAACCACTTGACATTTTTGATCGGTTCAGTGAAATTTGAGTTACGAGGAGGGAGTTAAAAAGTTCGCGGAATGCCAGAGAAGGAGGAAGAAATTAAGAATGTTTACTTTTTTCCATTACAATGCATTATTTAAAAATCGTACGTGAACAACTTTTCGCACGGAACTCCCGGTTCAATTATACCGGGAGGAATCTTGTTCACGTCAAACTCATGATAGAGCCAATTGTCTCTCCGAATCAATTGTTTTCTCAACGAAAGCTCATTTACTATTGAAACGATTTGAACCAAATTTGGAATGAATGTCCCTCATGAATGCCCTAACAATTCCTCCATGTCTCCTACAACTCCTTTATTCACATCATTTTTGTATTAACTTATCAGTTATAGAATTTAGAATAGTTTATCAATTTTAAAATACTTATTTGAAGGGTAACTGTGGTCTATGTGGAACCTTTTTTTCAACTGAAAACTCTAACGGCTATTCGAAAAAATTCTGTCATTGGTCAAGTAATGAAACTATTTGACGTTTTATATCCATTCGGAAACATTTTAAGTTATGTAAATGGTCATTTTGCAAAAAAAAAAAAAACTGAACTGAAAAAAATATTCCAGTTAAAATTCGGAATTAGTATGTGGTTACACAGGGCATACCCATCAGTTTCCTTTACAGGGTGTCCGTTAGAAAATGGATAAGCCTGAAATGGCTGATAGGTGTACTTTTGACTGTTTTGAAACCGAATAGAAAAAGTTTCTATCGCAACCAGTTTAGAAAATATTAGCTTTTTTTCGTTCAGTGTACTTTAAATTTCATCATCTTACGTTTTCTTTAACCACAACCACGAATGAATGAATTTTATAAATTTCTTATTTTTATAATTTTCTACAATAATTGGCTCACTACATAAGAAGTTAAAAGTTTTTATTACTGTTGCATCTTTTCTTTAAAAAAATTTTGAAATTTGTTTTTCGATGCAAAATGTGAAAAAAAAATGTTATGAAAATTAATAAATTATTTTAACTGTAAAATCTTAAGTTTTTCACATTGCTGCCACAAATGCATGGATTCCATCAGTTTTTATTACTGTTGCATCTTTTCTTTAAAAAAATTTTGAAATTTGTTTTTCGATGCAAAATGTGAAAAAAAATTTTATGAAAATTAATAAATTATTTTAACTGTAAAATCTTAAGTTTTTCACATTGCTGCCACAAATGCATGGATTCCATCAGTTTTTTTAATCAGTCATATTTTACAATAATTCTTCTTACACATAGCTATTAAAAAAGCGTTATAACCGTTGAACAATGGCTATAAAAAAAAATAATTTGATTTTTTTTGAATGCAAAGTAGAAAAAAATATTTGTTTGCTAATTTGCTAATAACCAGTTTAAAAGATAAAATAAGAAATGGCTCACAATATTAACTGTAAATTAAATTGCATCTAACAAATATTGGACGTTTTTCGTAGCCGAATAAGATTGTGAATTGAACAAAATTCGAAAACATTGCAACATTTTTGATGAGGTTGGATTGGGGCAACGGGACCAAAAATCTCAATTTTTCTTTAAAACGAGATCATTAAGAAGTCAAAACTCAAAACAAGCTGTCCCGATGCACAATTGTATTCCCATGCTTAAACTGAGCAAACAAATATTTTTTTCTACTTTGCATTAAAAAAAAAAGTTAAATTATTTTTTTTTATAGCCATTGTTCAACGGTTATAACGCTTTTTTAATAGTTATGTGTAAGAAGAATTATTGTAAAATATGACTGATTAAAAAAACGTATGGAATCCATGCATTTGTGGCAGCAATGTGAAAAACTTAAGATCTTACAGTTAAAATAATTTATTAAATTAATAGGCTTTTTTTGCACTTTGGTACCAATAACTACCTAGTAACTCTAGATTTGATAAAAACTTTTAACATTCTGCAATCCCCTTTGGACGCGCATATTTTTAAAAAAGTTGGCCACCTACGTTCCTATGGATTTTTTTTATACCACAGGTGTTTGAAAATTTTCATAAAAATTTTTTTTCACATTTTGCATCGAAAAACAAATTTCAAAATTTTTTACTTGCGATATAGGTACTAGTACCTGGGTGACCGAGCTTTGCTCGGTATCCTAAATTGTTATAACATTCAGTGAAATGTAAACAGCAATTTTTTGGAGTGGGTTTACTGGTTGAACAGAATGAAAATTCGCTTGTGGCAAAGAAAAACGCCGTTGTACAAGATGAAAAATAAAATCGCTCAAAATCTAGAAAATATGAACAGAATATGTGGCGCACTAAAATGTCAAACCCGTTGACAAAAAAAAATTATTTGAACTGAGCAACCACATTAGAAAAGTCAAAAGTCATTGCGCTTGTAGCTTGAAGTAAAAGTCGACTCGACTTGTACCACAGCGAATTTCCTTGCCACATCCACAGCTACGTATTCTGGCACCAAGACACAGCCACAGCTACATCATTCTGTTCTACCAGTTAAGTTTGCAATGACCAGTTTTTTCACGGGTTACAAAACATCACATTCCCACTTTATAATCCAGTTTATTTAAGTTTGAATATACGATCAGCAATGAATAGAAGGGTTACAGGAATCTGCATTATCGAAAATGCTTATAGCAATGAGATCCTTTTTTGTTCAAATTTTAATTTACGTGTCAGAAAGTTTGGGATGGTGAATATAAAGTTAATCTTTTTATCAAGTTTAGCCTTGTCGGCAAAGCTTAGTATGAAGAAATACTATTTTTATCCCTGTCTCTGTTTTATTCTGTATCAGTGGATGCTTTACTGCTTTCTATATTTACTTATACAGGGTGTCCCAAAAGTAATGGATCAAACGAAATATGCTGATTGGGGAACTTAAGGGCTCTCAGAATTTGGAACCTTGTTCATCCCAAATCCTTACGGTTTTCGATTTAAGGCAATTCTTGTGAAATTTCGAAAAATCCCTACTTTGCAACAGTATTTTGCTTCCTGCGCCCATTATTGATATATTTTTTTTTTTTTAATTCTTTTACGAAAACATTTGCCAAGTAATTAGGAACAATTAATTAATCAAAATATTTTTTATTCGATATGCCATTTCGGTGCAAATTAACTAACAGTTTCAAGTTTTATAAAAAATGTGAGAATGGTTTATTATTTTAAAAAGTTGCCCAGTTATTGTAGTTTTCAAAAAAGTATAAAAGTTTTCTAAGTTGCAGTTAGATATCGCAAAATATTACAATTTGAATTCAACAAAACAGGGTTTTTCAGAACAAAAAACAAGCAACTGAAAAAAACTAATATAAGAGAGGACCAAACCCTCAAAATTTCATCAAAATCTTTAAAGTTGTTACCAAAAAAAAAATTCTATGTTAAAAAAGTGGGCGTGGCAGTGGGCGGATTTTTCCAAAAATACTTCCAAAACTTTTTACTCGCTTAGATAAACAAACCCTGAAAATGTCATCGAAATCGTGAGAGCCGTTTCCGAAAGAAACTTATATGTTAAAAAAGTGGGCGTGGCAGTGGGTGGATTTTTCCAACAAAAAATTTCCAAAACTTTTTACTTTCTTAGACGATCAAACCCTGAAAATTTCATCGAAATCGTTATAGCCGTTTCCGAAAAAACATATATTTTAAAAAAAGTGGGCGTGTCAGTGGGCGGATTTTTCAAAAAAAACTTCCAAAACTTTTTACTCACTTAGATAAACAAACTCTGAAAATTTCATGGAAATCGTTAGAGCCGTTCCCGAAAAAACTTATATGTTCAAAAAGTGGGCGTGGCAGTGGGCGGATTTTTCCAAAAATACTTCCAAAACTTTTTACTCGCTTAGATGAACAAACCCTGAAAATTTCATCGAAATCGTTAGAGCCGTTTCCGAGATCCCAATTTTATATATATTTATATATATATATATATATATAAACAATTTTAGCTCGTTTAAAGTTATAAGATAAGATAGGGCAAGTTTAGGATTCGTAAAAAAAATCGAACTCGAGATAACAATTTTACATGACATTACGATGATGGAGAATGCCAAAAAAGTGGGTCCGGCAATTCTGTCTGTCTGTCTGTCTGTCCGTCTGTCTCTATCTGGAGCTGCAGCCTAAACGAGTGAAGTGATTTTCTTCAAACTTGGTAGTTAGCAGTTTTTGGTGATTCCCTAGAGGGGAAATTGAAATTTTTTTTTTATGACCAAAACTAACGGTACCTGCCATATAACGGAAATAGAAAAGTTAATTTTTTTCAAAAACGGCTCTAACGATTTTGATTAAAATTTTTGTGTGTAATACTACACATAAGGGCCAACTTTTTAAATAAAAAAAATATTTTTTGTACCGTTATTAACGGTACCTGTCATAGAACGGTTTTTTTCGTTTCTGAATATCTCGTACAAAATTAACCCGATTTAAATGAAAATTTTTATACAAAAGTGTGTAAGTAAAGATAATATTAAAATTTTAGAAAATTTTCAAAAAACGCATTTTTGGTTTTTTAAAAAATATTTCAAAATTTTTTTTTGAAAAATCAATTTTTTGAAAACGGATCAATGAAAAATTTTGAAATTTAGTTTTTATGTGTAAATTAATTATTTCTTCAAAATGGCATACCAGTTTTTTTTTTGAAAAATGTTAAAAAAATTTTATATATAAAAAATTATTTTTTTAAAAAACGGCTCCTACAATTTTCAAAATTTTTTTTCTAAAAATACCTTTTTATACGAGAAATAAAATGGCATATTTGTTTTTTTTTTTAAGATATTTTAAAACGGAGTTTTATTAATTATAAAAACAGATTTAATTTTTTTATACTACTTATGAAATTTCTTCAAAATATCGAATTTTAAATTTCTTGAATAAAAAGCTTTAACATTATAGTTACTTTAAGCATAAGAGCAAGTACGTGCGACCCCAGTCGTGCAATTTATTTAAAGAAAAGATGCAACAGTAATAAAAACTTTTAACTTCTTATGTAGTGAGCTAATTATTGTAGAAAATTATAAAAATAAGGAATTTATAAAATTCATTCATTCGTGGTTGTGGTTAAAGAAAACCTAAGATGATGAAATTTAAAGTACACTGAACGAAAAAAAGCTAATATTTTCTAAACTGGTTGCGATAGAAACTTTTTCTATTCGGTTTCAGAACAGTCAAAAGGGCACCTATCAGCCATTTCAGGCTTATCCATTTTCTACCGGACACCCTGTATACTGAGTCTGTAGACAAGATGGACCAAAACTAAAAAGGAAAGATAGTCGCCAGAAAATCATTTTTTTTTTCAGAATCTGCAAAGCTTCGTTGAATGATTCATCACAAAGTATGCATGAAATGCATTTTTTTTATCATTCGCATTCTATTAAATTTGATGCCTACGCAAGCTTCGTGTAGGCAGATCCTTCATTCTTAATCCAAATGAATTTTTTTTGTCGAACATTTTAATTTTCCAAAAAATAAAAAAAAACTTGGATCTTTTTGTTATCTAGTAACACTCGAGTTTCATAATTGATGTGGATTTATAAGCCTAATGGTTAATCAAAAACCTTTGTTAACTTATATTTTCTCCTTTAAAAATGAATTATATATTTTTTAAAATTTTGTATACTTTTCAAAATTAAAGCAATATAAAGGACAAAAATGACTCATAATTAAAATCGGAGAAAACTCTATATTTCGATGAAGATAGTATTCCTAGACTGTGAGTATATTTGCATTGCATTCATTCAAAACTTCGTCTTTTTCATTTGCAAAATACATAATCATTTTTGTAATATTTTCATTTTTTTATTTTCAAAAAAATTAGCTGCATTTCATAATACTCTTAGCATATAAGCCTCAACTAGCGTAGATTTTAGAAAATCTACCAATACAAAAATAAAATAGGTAAAATAAAAGGATTTTTTAAAAATCATAAAAAATAAAAACTTCGGCGACATCGTTTCGAAAATATTATGTGTTTAGGCAAATATACATACTACTCACTTAGAGAACTGGCTTCTATCCAATTTGTAATTAATTAAAAGCAATATTTGGTAGCTATAAACCGAAAGCTAATTTTAAATGATTTCTAGAAAAAAATATTTCTTAACCATTTTCTCTAAGTAATATAATCTCTTGATTGTTTCCAATAAGTAGCAACGATATCGACGACATGGCAAAGTAATATAATAATAAAAAAAAAATAAGAACAATTTCAGCAAAAATATTCAACTATAAAGAATTTTTTTTATTATTAACAGAATTGATGAAAATCTCACTCCGTTAACGAGAGATTACGTTTCGATAAGGAGGGACTAGCCGAACTGTTACTATTTATTGTGGAAGACTTTGGTTCGATAACGCGATCCACAAACCGTTCGGGTATGCCGATTTTTAGTAAATAATTCCGTTTGTATTTATCTAGATTGGGATTATAAAAGGTTATTGCATCCCAACACATTTCGCTAAGTTTTGGTATTGTCATCCACATTTTATAGAGATCGTTACGACGTCGCATCGCTGTTTTATTATATTCAATGCCACCGAATATATACATGCATCCATTGCCAGGTGTTGTAGCCGAATGGAAATACAATGGACGCGGTAGCACAGCTGTTTTTATCAAAGTCCATTGCATAGTTCGGAAATTAATTTTCCAAACATCAGCAAAATAAGTTTGAAAATCACTTTGTAGTCCCCCCGTGATGTATGCCTCCACACCGTTTGGTGTGTCTAGCTGTACACATGAAAAGCACTTGCGTGGCTTTGGCATTCCTGCGCGAATTGTTGGGTCTGGTTTGGTTTCGAAATAATCCCAGGTATTTGATTTCAAATTGAATGCGGGTATTGTTTGTAGATCGTAGACTGTCATTGATGTACCACCTCCGAGGATGAATATGTGATTGCCATCGTAGACTACTTCGTGGCGATATCTACCTTCCGGGTCATCACGCATTTCGGGTCGACAAATGTAAACATTTTCCCAGACTTTGGTTTTCAGATTTAGACGATAGACATCACAGGAATAATCAAAACCTGTTGTGCCACCAATTGTGTAGAGGTAATCATCGTGAATGACTATACCAGGACCGTATTGAGCTGTGGGCAGATCACCTTCGACGGTTAGACGAAAAACACGTCGATGTTGGCCGGTTACAAAGATATGGCAATCATTTGAACAGCATTCACCGAAAGGATATCCAGTGCCGCCATGTGACTATGATTGAATAAAAATGAAAAAAAAAGTATTACTAAAATGTTTTTATAAGAACATGTAGAATTAACAAATATTTTGCGCAAAAAAATAAAGATGCTTGAAGAATTTATAAGAATTTAATTGAAGGAGTTTCTATTAAACTCATCAATGAAATATTTATTAATAAAAATAAGGAGTTGAACTATAAAAGTCCTTGCAAAAAAATACAATGATGTTCAAGTTAAGAACAATGAAAAGATTAATTAAAGTTTGAATCCCATGAATGTGTTATTCAAAAACTCGATATTTTTTAAAAAGAATGCAAATTGTGACTTATTTGTGAAATTTTTTTTTTATTTTTAAGTCGTGGTGACTGGCAATCGAACCTAGTTTTCTGGCGTCATAGTCCATCGCACTGACCATTGCGCCATGGCACCTCGGAGAATGATTGAAAAAACCTAAGTAGATTTGAGAATTTCGTCTCAGAGGGCGTGGTAACTACCCACCGCTTTTGAAAAATACACATAAACATACCTAGATAACGCTTTGAAATACCTTAACATGATAGAACTATGAATTTAAATTGACTTTTTTAAAGCACAGGAAATATCGAAAATTTTGACATCAATTTAAAGAATATGAAGGGTCCAGGAGAAAACTAGCACATCAACTTTATCAAGTTTCAAGAAAAAAGATTGCTTCTTTAACGAAATAAACTGGATAACAAGTGTCAAAATGACCTAAAAGTTAAAAAGGAATGGCCCAACAACAGGCTGATTCTAAAATACTATTTTGGTATTTCCAAAATAAATAAATGGAATGAAAATCTATGTTTGAGAATTGACCGAGAATTTCAACTTAAAAGCAGAAATTTCATAAAGAACTACCACCCCAAATAGGTGTCAAACGAACTTATCTGTTGGTTTTGTACCCAAATATTCAAATTTGCACCTGGGTTGCAATCATGGTTTAGCCAATTTTCAACCGATTTTCACACAAAAAATACTTCGTTTGATTTGGAAATTAATATTATTTTATAACATATTCTATTAATCTAAAATTGATGAAACTTTAACCAAGTTTGTTTTTTTTTTGCAACGGATGAAGTTCAAAAAAGCCGTAACAGATACTGATATATTTTTAGTCATTGAAAAAAATAAAAAAAAAAAAGATAATTGTGTTCAATGCGGCAACTAAAGTCCATAGCGTATTAGTGAATTCATTTGAATGGAAGGAAGATCGCTAATTGTAAAGATTTCTATGGATCCAAATCAGGCAACAAAAACCAGATGTTTACAATATAGTCAGAAATAAGAGTTGCAACTCTGAAAAACATTTCAATACCTGAAATTGAGTTGTATACAATTATGATCCGCAAAGCTTTTCTTGCTCTTTATTAAGCAAAATTAAATTTAAATGCAAGTCTGAGTAACAGGAACATGCTCTAATGGTTCAAAGAGAGAACAAAAATAGAATCATAGAATGTTTTACCTCATCAAGTAAGTGAAAATTATTCAAGATCACCTCATATGGGAGTAGTTGCCATATACTGTAAAATTTAATTCCAGAGTGGAATCATTCCGATAAACATCTCGATACTATACTCTTTAAAGTAAAAACGTCACTTCCTGAACTCAAGACCATTAACTTATATTCTTATCGATAAAGATAACAAGGAGGCTCTTACTTTTAATAACTCTTTTTTGAGGCTTTAAGGTGGTTCTTAAGCAATATTTGATGACGACATAACATAGATGACATAGTTCTTTTTATGTTTCGAAATGCACGAGAGACACATACAAAAAAATTAGACTAGTTTAGATTAGATTCCTTTACAGACCAATGTTTCATAGTAAAATATTGGTAGAACTTCTTATTTAAGATCAAAGATAATCTTATCCTATGACTAACTAAAAGAAATAATCCGATCTCGGATTATACCCTCCGAGAACAAATGATCATCATTTATATTTTTGGTCACAAGAATAAACCAATAACTGGAATTCCCTGAATGTAATTTAATTACTAAACATCATTTCATCATTCTTTGTGTTGCCGCATAAAAAAAAAACTCAATTTTCTTATCAAATGCTTTATTATAGAGGGGACACATATTAAGAAATAATAGCACTTTTAGAAAAAAAATGTGATGGTTTGTCGAAAATCTTAAGCAATGAGTTTACATAAAACTAATATTTTTCCTACACTGAGAAGAAGAAACGAATATTTAGCATAAAAGGAATCATTGGAATAGAGCTAAACCAAAAAATAGTAGGTAGCTCATAACTTCACTATTTAAAAAAAATAAAAAGTTAAAAAAAAGTCAACAAAGTTTCTATCAAGGAATTTCTATCCAAAAGAATGAGGTTAAATTTCCATTAACGCATAGCGGACATATGAACAAGACAAGAGCTAGCGAAACCGCCTGAACTGACAGACCAATATCGGTTTTAATGCAGGTTTGCATAATAGAATGTTGCAAGAACTTTTTTGTATGTAATAAGCGCGCTCTAAAGGGATTTGTCTACCTTTAATATGGTGAACACAGTACGAGCATTAGGATAAATAGATGAACATTAGTTTTGAAGTTCTGAGTTTTGAAATGTGATGCGAAAACAGAGGGGAATTCGTGTAGTGCGGCTGAAGAAAGAATCTCTGTATTTGACGATACGTCCGAAATTGGACTCTTGGGTAAATTGGTGAGCATTCCTTGAAGCGCGAGTATTGTTTTGTTGAATTTTTTGAATGAAGGAATTCAACTAGCTATTTCTTCTGAGCACTGCTTATTAAAATAACGATAAAACAAGGTGAGACATGAAACGTTACGACGGTGCTCGAGAGACGTAATTGTATCAGTTATTGATCTATCACATTATCATTTTTATAGTTCTATTTTGTATTCTATCCCAGAAACTCAGTGACGTAATTGGAGCACCTGCCCAGATGTGGGAGTTATACTCGAGCTTTGGACGAATATATGCCTTATAAACAACTGCTAGATCAGATAGGGAGAAAAATTTCTTGCATTTTCGGAGAAAACCTAAACATTTAGCAGCGGATTAAGCGGTGTCAAATATGTGTTCATTCCACAGGAGGTGGTTTGTAATGCAAATTCCAACAACGGAAAGCTAGTCGATTCACTCGATGCAAGTACCACACATGGAAAGTGGCATGGGAGGAAGGTTCCGCTTTAATAAAAGTAAATACCATTGTGTTTTTGAAGCATTAAATTCTACGCGATTTTTGGACAATGCTATCAAGATCAGAATTTAATATTTATTTATCCGTACAAGATCCACATTCGAAGAACATGGGGCAACTATCATCAGCCAAATAGTTGAGTGGATTAGAAGTTTCAAACAGGAGATCATTTATAAAAATGAGAAACAGAGTCGGAGACAGAACGGAGCCCTGGGGTACTTTTATTAATCGGTTCGAAAGGTAATTTCTACATAATCAAATGAAGAAAAGACTCATCGACGCCAAAAGCACGCATTTTCGAAAGAAGAGCTTGATGCTAAACTCTATCTTACTTGAGATTTACTTTGGATCATAGATAACCTAAAGGAAATAAGTCCTTAATCATAACAAATCATACAACTTAGTTAAGTTTTCAGATTCAATACCAATCGCAAAAGGCTATAAATTATTCAAAAAGCTTATTATAAGTTCTTCTTCAACAAAATAAATATCATACTTACAATCAAAAGATTATTATGTATCGCCAGCGCATTCGATGCCAATTCCTGTGGCATATTCCTCGTCTGACTGTCCATCAGCAAATTCCACTTTTTCGTTGCAAAATTATACGACCACAGCTCCTGAAACAACAAACATCTACCATGTCTAGCCGCTGCTCTAGCCGATCTCGGATTATATCCACCCAACGAATACAAATGACCATCTGACGCAATTATCCGATGACCACTCCGTGACACGGGAAATTCTTCAGACTTTTGCAATTTATAATTGATCTTAACTAAATCGTACGCTTTAAAAACGTATTCATCTCGATCTAACATCATCATCGTGTCCATGTCATCGTCACTGCTGTTATTTGTGCTACTGCTCGAACTACTGTCGCCACTTGTCGACGAGTCTTCAGACAAATCATTTTGATCTTGATTATTTTGTTGTAAACGATTATTCCAATCCATGTCGTAGTTTATTGACGACAAAATTGGATAAATAAAATTGCGAATAATCAAATTAAGGCAAGTCTCGAAAAATATAAAAATATTCCAATAAATTGTATTCAATGTTGTAAAAAATATATTTTTTCTTTTCATCACAAGCTTTTAATTTTTTTTTTTTTTTGTTTTCTTCTTCTTCTTGGGTGTCTTTTTTCGTTTTGAAAAGGATTAATCTCCTTTTTAATTAATTTTATTTTTTTCTTTCGAGTGTTTTTTGGAATTTCATTTGAAAGAAGAACGTGGAGACTTTTTTGTGTTCGTCTCGTTTTTTTTTTTTAAGTTAAACTTCTTTGTGAGCGCAAAGGTGTTTTTTTTTATAATTTCTTTACAAATTTGTTGTTTTGAAATTCAAACACCATTGAAAAAAAATGCATGAGAGAAGGTAAAAAAAAAGTTGTTGTTGTTAAAATTTTTATTTAGGTGTTATAACTCGACGACCTTGTGGAAATATAGTCGTCATTTTTTTTCTTTTTTTTGTATTTTATTTTTGTCTTTTGCTGACATCTGCTCGCGTGGATGCTAGACGAGAGACAAAAGTGCCTAATAAAGAGATGATGATTATTTTTGAGGTTGATTAATTAAATGAGAAAACAAATGAGATTTTAATCACCTTCACTGTATTATTTTTGTTGTTATTTTTTTTTATCTGGTTTTGGGGAAAATTCCAAAGAAATTCAAAGCAATTAACGACAAAAGTAAGACATAATAGAAAAATTACTTAATTCTTTTTTTTTTGTTCAAAATTTTGGTTAATTTTTTTGACAGACGAAGAAGAGAATTATAAAAAACAAAGACAAATGACAGATTAAGGGGTGACAACTGTTAGATGTTGGAAGGAAAAATGAAAAGAAAAAACTCACCACAGTTATTTGAATGGTGAATATAAAAGAATGTAGGGGAGGATGGAGTTTTGTTTTTTTTTTTTTTTTTGTTTTTGTTTTAAGGCCTTAACTGCATTGGCCACTTTTTTGCAAAATTATAAAACTGGGACCGAATCACGACATACGTTCGTTAACGTATAGTCGGCTATTACATAAAGCCTCAAGAGGCTTTTTTTTCGAATTTTCTTTTGATAATCATTCTGTGAGGCGCGTACTATTACACGATGCCTCTTGAGTCAAAGACTCAAATTTGACATTTATCCTTTAATTTAAGTATTGTTGTTGTTGTATTCCACCAAGAAGCAAAAAGAAATGGAAGGGAATGTTGAAAAAATAAAGAGTGGAAAAAGAAACGTCAAAAAAGAGTCTTAGAATTTTGGCCCACGACTCTCCGGTCGGATAATTTTTTGTTTATCTTTTTTCTCTCTTGCACTCATTAGTTTTGAAAAGAGGCGCGCCTCTTGAGGCTTCATGTAATAGCTGACATAGCGCTATATGTCCCTTTCTTTTTCTAATGATAAAATCTAGACAGCAATAGACAAGACGTTGACATATGATTGTAATCTTGTGCCATGATTATTTTCTCGCTAGTGCAAGCGTTTTTCCTTTGGGAGGTGGCAAAGTACTACTAGTAACTTACTAGCGATTTTTAATGGAAAGCACTTTCAATGAATCAATGCAGTTCCCAATTTCCCATCGACTCGGCAGAAAAGCGTGAATAGTTCTAATAGTAAATGTACTAGATTATCTACTCATGAGAAAACTACCACCCGTAAATCAGGGGTATTCACACTAGTGCATGAATACCCCTATTATGTTTTTAACTATTTTTGCCACTTATTTGGAGGGGTGAACGCTTTACAAGTTTTAAAATTTATTGCTATAGCTTACCGGACAGACCAATTGTTATTTGGCAGGATGATATTTTGCGATCACCCTTATCGGACAATTGTCATCAAAATCCGATTTTTCAGCTAATTTTTAATTTTTCTTTTGCCTCTTCTTTTCTCAAATTAAGGCCGTGTGTGAATTTTGCCGAGGATACATTTTTGACACTATTGAGGTGAAAAGATAAATTTTCAGCTGCCAAAAATGTATTCTGCTCTTTGAGTCGGTTAAATTTGTATCTTCAGAGGATAAATTTTGACAGAAGGCTACGTTTTTTTTATAAATAACCAAAAACTGAAAATAAAGAATGGAAATTGTAAAAGAAAATAGCTACAACGGCCACTTTTAGCAAAAAGTCAAAAAGTGAAAATTTTCAAATTTATTTTATGACAGTTTTTCCACCCGCAAAATTAAAAATAATAACCGTTTTTTATTATCCCACTTGATCCATATAGATTATTAATTAACAAATATATGAGATCTTGTTTTTCATCAGGATCATGATTTGTGATCCTGATGAAAAGCAAGATCACCATTGACCTATTATAATAGGTCAATGAAGATCACGATACCTGATCCTGATGAAAAGCAAGATCTCATGTAGTTTTTGAAATACTTGTTAATTAATGATCTTTATGGATCAAGTGATAATAAAAAACGGCTAATGATGCAAAAAGTTTATTTTTTGATTTAAAAAACAATTTTTGTAATTTTTTTCCAAAAACAAATAGCACTAGAGAGAAATAAAAAATTTTTACTTTCGTAAATTTCCCACTTTTTCACTTTTTAGGTCTTTGTAGTTATGGGTTTATTTTGCAAAAATGAGTACACGAATTGTTCTTTTGACCAAAAAATAAGCTTTCTGCATCATTTGTTTTAATTTTCCGGTCCGAAAAAGTATCCACAAATGCGTTTGAAAATTTTCACTTTTGTACTTTTTCACTTTTTGAGTAAGTACAAAAGTGAAAATTTTCAAACGTATTTTTGTATCGTTTTTTGAACTGAAAAATCTTATTTTATGGTCTAAAAAACAATTTGTATACTCTTTTTTTTACAAACAAATTCCACTAGCAAGAAAAAAAATATTTGCACTTTCGTACTTTTGCAAAAATTGGCCAATGTAGTTAAGCCCTTAAGTTAATAAATCCATAACAAAATATTTAAATATGGCAATGACATTTTATTTTTTTTTTTAATTTTCTTTTGTTTCTCACCAATTTTGACAGATTACAAAAAAAAAAACTTACCACACCTGCCATGCTTTTTTCATGCACGCAAAGAAGAAACGAAAAAATGAAAATTTTTTTGCAAAGAGCAAAATCAAGAAATTTTCAATTTCGCTTTCACATTCGTTAGTTGTTCCTCCAACAAAATAAACCTCCATAATAATTATCGATGTCTGCCAGTGTTTATAAAAATCAATTCAACACTACTTTATTTAAAACACTTAAAAAATGTGTCGTCTCAGTAAAATTTGATATTTAAAATTTAAAGTAAAAAAAAAGTAATTACAACACAACCTAAAAAAAATTGAATTTGAGAAGAAAGAAATACACATTGCCGACTTCGACCACCAAAGTCCTTTCTTTTTTTTTTGTTGTTTCTTTTTTGGATCGTCGTCGTCCAATAATACAAAAAAAAAATTCTATTTCTATTCTATTTATTTAGATTTTGTTGTCGTCGCACCTCTGTGATAAGTGATTTCTTGTTTTTCTAATATTTTTTCTAATTTTTTCTGTTAAATTATTTTATTTATATTTTGTGTGTTTTTCATTCATTGTAATGAATTTTGTAATAAAAATAAATTGATCCTAAATAAGTCTAGAACCTGACCAAGAATCGTCAAAAAAAAGGAAATTGCAACTCCCCGGAAGGATCGGCATTTTGGATTAAATAAAACACAAAAAAAAGAAAACAAAAACCATGGAATCGGCGGGCAAAAAACGTGTTTATAAGATTGTTCTAACTGGTGGTAAGTTTTTCTAGCTTCTTTCCAAGTTGTCTTTTTTATCATCTTTTTTTTCCCATTTCAATCAATAAAATCTTTTGCAAAATGCATTTCATAATAGTTTCTTTATCTCGTGATTTTATAAAAAAGATGCAACTTAAAGACACGATACCTAGGTTTTTTTTTTTTCTCGTCTTCTCGTTGTTCTGTATGTTGAATCATGTTGCTTTTTTTGGGGACAGAATACAAAACAGAAAAACCATGTGGCAACGACTACGACGAGAGTGGCGGTATCGTTGACAACCAAGTTGTCGTCGTCGTCGATGTCGGAAAAAGACTTTCGTGTCTCGAGCTAACTAGTAGCTACCATTCGCCATGTGATTCGAGTTTTATTTTTGTTTCTCAAAAATAATTTAAAAAAAAAACTAAATTAATTTGCATACAAATTTACTCGTAATGTGGTTCGGTGTAAAGCTCAGGGTCGGATTTAAAGATGTGGGGGCATTAAGGCCACAAAAAAGTAGAGGCCCCTTTCATCTATTTTATTTGCAATATAAAATTAACATTATTTTTTTCCAGTACTTAATTTATTGCGAATTGAATAAAACTAAAATGGGTAGACTTTGTGACTCAAAGGTGGCCTTGTGTCTGCTTTTTACTTGCGATATAGGTACTATAGGGCAAGTTTAGGATTCGTAAAAAAAATCGAACTTGAGATAACAATTTTACATGACATTACGATGATGAAGAATGCCAAAAAAGTGGGTCCGGCAATTCTGTCTGTCTGTGTGTCTGTCTCTATCTGGAGCTGCACCCTAAACGAGTGAAGTGATTTTCTTCAAACTTGGTAGTTAGCAGTTTTTGGTGATTCCCTAGAGGGGAAATTGAAATTTTTTTTTTTTTATGACCAAAACTAACGGCACCTGCCATATAACGGAAATAGAAAAGTTAATTTTTTTCAAAAACGGCTCTAACGATTTTGATTAAAATGTTTGTGTTTAGTACTACACATAAGAGCCAACTTTTTAAATAAAAAAAATATTTTTTGTACCGTTATTAACGGTACCTTTCATAGAACGGTTTTTTTCGTTTCTGAATATCTCGTACAACATTAACCCGATTTAAATGAAATTTTTTATACAAAAGTGTGTAAGTAGAGATAATATTAAAATTTTAAAAAATTTTCAAAAAACGCATTGTTGGATTTTTAAAAAATATTTCAAAATTTTTTTTTGAAAAATAAATTTTTTGAAAACTGATCAATGAAATTTAGTTTTTATGTGTAAATTAAATATTTCTTCAAAATGGCATACCAATTTTTTTTTTGAAAAATGTTAAAAAATTTTTATATATAAAAATTTATTTTTTTAAAAAACGGCTCCTACAATTTTCGAAAATTTTTTTCTAAAAATACCTTTTTATACAAGAAATAAAATGGCATATTTGTTTTTTTTTTTTAAGATAATTTAAAACGGAGTTTAATTAATTATAAAAACAGATTTAATTTTTTTATACTACTTATGAAATTTCTTCAAAATATCAAATTTTAAATTTCTTGAATGAATAGCTTTAACATTATAGTTACTTTAAGCATAAGAGCAAGTACGTGCGACCCCAGTCGTGCAATTTATTTTAACTTCAATTCCATTTGACCAATAACACTGAGGTGCGTTCTTTTTCTAACAATAGTTAACTATTGTCAACTATCGTTAACTTTTGTCGTTCCTAAACTACGATTTGTAACTATTTGACAGATGAACATCGTTCCTAAACTCGTTTTGAAGTGTCAAATAGTTACAAATCGTAACTATTTCCAACTCACCTCCATGATATGAGTTGAACACTCATGAGATTGTTGATGTGTCAAAGTGGATGTTTTGTTTACAAAACCAACTTAAGAAGTTTTGTTTTTGGAAATAAGCATAATAAAAACAGAGTTTTGCAATTTTATGATGCAAGAGAATTTATTTTGACTAAAAAAACATTATTTTTGTTATAATTATGCAAGTAAAAATATTTTCAAAACAATTTTTTTTTTTGTGTTTGACAGTTTAACAATATCTAACAATAAATCGTTCCTAAATGATTTGTAAAAAACCCAACAATTTCTAACAATGACACATCAACAATATTTTTTGACGTAACAACGATAGTTGACTATTGTTAGAAAAAGAACGCACCTCTGGTCAACAAGGCTTTTGCCACAAAAACCAAAATATAGTACTTTTCTATAGGTTTTTGATGTGCTGAATCGGGGTTGGGTTCGATATCCCGCTTTTTATATTCCCGTTTTTTTTTTTTTTTAATCTCGCTCTTAAAATCCCGTTTTTTATAATCCCGCTTTTTATAATCCAGGGGGGTCATTCCGTAATTTTGAAAACGATAATCAAATCGATGATAATCGTTTTACAGTTTGAGAATCTTTAAAGCTATTTTAAGTCAATTCTGATTCAATATTTCCTAAACAGTTTATATAAATAAAAGTTTTCGTATCCTTAGAAGTCGTGTTATAGTCTAGGTGATTTAGTAGTTGCCTCTCACTCGGGTGTCCGAGGTTCGATTTCAGAAAATGAAATTGTTTTTTTTTTTTTATTTTCTCAATAATTGTCAATAAATAAACGATAGCTAAATAGGTCTCGTTTTTGGAGAATTTATTCGTTTTTGGATGCAATATTTGATTTCTTTAAAGTGTTTATTAATTTATTCCAATCACCATTATTAAAATAATTTACTCTTACATAATGGTTATTCGTAGAAATTAATCATTAATATTTTTTTTTTGTTAGTGGAGTTTGCAAATTAATCGGTGATTGGAATAAATTAATAAACACTTTAAAGAAATCAAATATTGCATCCAAAAACGAATAAATTCTCCAAAAACGAGACCTATTTAGCTATCGTTTATTTATTGACGATTATTGAGAAAATAAAAAAAAAAAACAATTTCATTTTCTGGAATCGAACCTCGGACACCCGAGTGAGAGGCAACTACTAAATCACCTAGACTATAACACGACTTCTAAGGAAAAACTTTTATTTATATAAACTATTTAGGAAATATTGAATCAGAATTGACTTAAAATAGCTTTAAAGATTCTCAAACTGTAAAACGATTATCATCGATTCGATTATCGTTTTTAAAATTACGGAATGACCCCCCAGGTTTTTAAAATCCTGATTTTTATAATCCCGATTTTTACTATCCCGATTTTAATAAAAAAAATAAGACAAATTAAAAAATGAGAGATTCTTCTAAACGCATTTAATTAATACCTTTAACAAAAAATATAATATATAAAAAAAAATATGAAAAAGTAAGGAATGTACATAATATCAAAAAGAAATCAATTCACAAACTAATATTTACTTTGAAGTTTCAGAAGAACAATCAAATCGTGATAATCTCATAGATTTATAATAACATAAAATGATCACAACACCTTAAATTAAGTACACACTACACAATCAAAAGAAATTTCATTTAAATATATTTCAACTTGTATTTGGATGCATTTTAACAAATTTTGATATTTAAATAAAAAAAATTTCTTTTACTTGTGAATTTAATTTAAGGTTTTAATCATTTTATAAAAGAAATAACGTTTTCATACGACGTTTTACGACGCAAAAAATCAGTTTTACTAAATTTTTTCCTATTTTTCATGATATTTTAAAAAAACGGGATTTTCGGGATTTGACGGTATTTTGAAATGCGGGATTATAATTGATCGGGATTTGAAATGCCAAATAACGTAATTTTGGTTGTTTTCGAGGTTATGTTTTTATATGGGTTAATTCATTATGAATAAATTTGTAACGGTGTCTTTAAGAACTAGTGTTATTCTCTCAAAAAAATGTTTAAATCTTTTCAATATCTCTTTTACTGCCCGAAATAATTAAATTAAAGTAGCGGTCTTTGACTTAGAAACAGCACTGGCTAACCAAATTAAACTTTTTTTGCCACAAGAACCAAAATATACTTTTCTAGTGGTTTTTGGGTTGCTGAACTCGAATCCGCAATCAGAAAAATTCTATTAGCCTTTGTTCTTGAAATATTACCATTATAAAATTAAGAAAAAATGTTTTTTTTTATAACGGTTATATTTCAAGAAAGGAGGCTTATAAAATTTTTTGATTGCGGATTCGAGTTCAGCGACCCAAAAACCACTAGAAAAGTATATTTTGGTTCTTGTAGCAAAAATTCTGTGACCAGTGACTTAAACTTTTGATTAAGTTTAGTTTCTCTTTGGCTTATTAACTGAAACTTAAGATTTAAACAGTTTTTGAAAGAAGAATATCTGTTCTTATAATCACCCTCACAAAATTGTTTATAACGAATTACCCCACATAAAAATAGAACCTCAAAAAATTCCAAAATGACGTTTTTAAGCATTTTATAACGGTAATATTTCAAAAACGGAGGCCAATCACATTTTTTTTGACTTCAGATTCGAGTTTAACACATCAAAAACCTTTAGAAAAGTATATCTTGGTTCTTGTGGCAAAAAAAAGTTCAATTTTGCTGACCAGTGTAATTTTACCTAAAACATTGAAAATCTTTAAAAGTTGAATTATGCTCGAATGTTTTTCCAATCAATGCTTTATGATTGTTTTCTCTATATTATTTGTAAGGGTTTTTAAAATGATCTCTCATCAAAACTCATATTTCTTTGGAAAACTGTTAGTTAAAAAAATTTCTTTGGGTACAGAATTAATAAACAAAATTAAGAAAGGGGTTACTTTGGGCAAGTAAGTACAATTGCTAATTTATTCGACACAGAGTCAGAGTCTCCTTCAAAGTATTTATATCCATTGGTATAAATGGTATTTCGTAATATTTAACTCTTCAAATTAACATTGAATCGAGTCGGGTTCTTGCTGAGTTTCAGAAAAAAAGTATATCAGCATCTTAGAAACAACATAGTAGTAAAAAATACTATTTTCTTCAATCCTATATGTGTTTCTTATGAGTTTAAATAAAATTGAATCTATGCAATTGAAAAGTTTGGGAAGTTTTTGAAGAATTGAAAAAAAATGTATGTACAAGCGACCCAGTCATACATTTTATTTTTTATGACGACAATGATGCAGATTCTTAAGTTTTTATTTATTTTTCTGCCGGAAAATGTTTTTTTTTGTCTATTGTGGGGGCCCAGGGCTGCCCTCCCCTAAATCCGGCCCTGTTAATGCTTTTAACGCTAGAGCGTAGAGATAGAGAGTGGTGCGCAAAGTTGATGAAAAAATATTATTGAAATATACCGAAACCGGACCGGCGAATGTCTATCTAGTTGAGGTGTTTTTCTTTTTCTTCTTCTTCTTCTTGGATAGAAATAAGAAATAAACATTGAATTTGAAATAAATTCATTTCACGAGTTCGATTGGCATGTGTTTTGCGAATAGTAACAAAATTGACATGAAAATGATTCATCATTTTATCATTACGAAAATATTTGTTATCCAAAGAAGCTATTATAGTTTTTTTTTTTGTATTTTGTTTTGTATAGAGAAATAGAGAGATAAGCTGTTCAATTTTTAGTCTAAAAGCTGATGCGCAGTTTGAGTAGTTTTTCGTGAGTAAGTAGGTTTGTTCTACTTAGTTATCATGCAAAATTGATAATAAATAAAAAGGTAATTGCCTACTAGAACCTTTCTACCTGTTTAAAATCAACAGGATGTATAAATTGCGTGCCTTTTGTGACTATTAATGGTGCACCTATCAATCTGCTTGCTATTAAAATTTGTATCTTAAATTGTTTTGGTTGGGGTACACAGTGTCAGAAATGTAAAGGTACTAGCATTACAAATAGATATTGCAGGTACCTATACCTATTTTATCTTCTGCTTTTAAGGAATAATGTTTTGGTTAAGCATTAGATTAGTTAAAGTACATGATGTGACCTTCCGCAAAACTAATGATACACTAAATAGGACTAGCCTAGTCTATATCTGTTTGGTAGGCAAAAAGGTTTCGGCACTTGTCCATCTCTTTTTTCTTATCTAAGTGGCTTATTATTAAGTCTTCATGTAGAGATATCTAGTTGCATTTAATTGCTGACTACGAAAACCATCTAAAAATGATCTAGGAGTAAAAAGCAAAAGTAACGTCAAGAAATTTATTTCTAATCACATTTAAAAGTGTAACATTTCGCATGCTTATTATTTTTGTATGCATTTGTAGTAGGTTATAACGATACAGCTGTAAAGTTTCTGTTTACGTTCAGTACGCTTTTTGTTTGCAAACACAATTAATGTATGACGTAAAGTTATTCTCTTTTTGGAGTGTAAAGCGTCTTATAGATGTCTCAAGGTGAATTTCAAAGCTCTGTGATAAATACACTCTCTTTTTAAACTGTAGCCGAAAATTAAAATTTTAATGAGTTTAAAGGTCTATATTAGTATTTTGGTTGATTGGTATTGTGGAAGGAAGGAAGATCTATGTACGCCTTATTCATTTTATGGCATTACTCACAACCAAAAATTTCTGTCGGCTCTCAGTCTTAAAGCTATTATTATATGAATGAAATTTAGAACATTTAACATCTCCATTCTAGATTTAATGAATGATTTCATTTTAACAGACTATTATGTATTGTGATTGTTTTTTTTTAAGGAAAAAAAGACATTCAATGTTTTTGCGTCAATGATCGTTAGCTAATTTATCAGCGAACTGTGACGCACTTTCGCAGCAAAACTTGTGTGGGGTGTTTTTTTTTTGTTTTGTTTTGGTTTTTTTTTTTTTTAAATCAATAATTGACAGTTTTATCTTCAAAAATATTTGTACTTATTATTAGTAAAGCTATGATTACACGGTCAACGAAATCGGTCAACGCTTAATAAGTCTTTTTGCAATTCATGATGAAACATTTACACTTCAGCAACTCATCTAGATCTAGGGTCCCAAAAATATAGTTTTTAGGATATTCAAAAATAAAACCAAACTATTGTAAATAATAGTGCAGCAACCTTAAGTTTTTATGTGCGGAATTAATAATTCTGTTGTTGCGTCATTATTTTTCAATTAAAAATTGCTGAAAATACCACCCATTAAAGATTTGTTGTTACCTTAAAAATTGATTGCCAACAAGTTATGTCTGCTTTTAACTGTTGTTGACTTTTTTCTGGTTATCTAACAATAAAATTCATGATTGTCTAGATTGCTTGATTACTTCGTTCAATGATCTCAGAAACTATTGTATAAAAGCACCATTTGGGTTGATGAGATTAAAAATGCATGCTTATAAGTTTATGAAACATATAGATAAATAAAAAAAAAACAATGTCTATTATTACCAATTTTAAACATTGATAAGATAAAAAAATCACATTTCAAGTTTATTTTCATTAAATTTAGTTGGTTTTTTGTTGATAAATGTGTGCAAATAACTATGAGAACTTGAAATTAGATCAAAACTAAAATGGAGCGTGTTAAATTATTTGTTTAGTTTTTACGTCATAGAAAATAACACGGTGTAACACTCAAAAAATACGCGGGCGGAGACCTATCAGGTTTTGTAGAGCTAGTCGCACTGAATACGAAACGGTATTTGAAAATCCCCTAACACCCCCAAAATCTGGAGTTACGGGCAAAAAACGGTTTTTTGGACCTTCACCCATTGAAAAAATTCTAGCTTCGACAATTTTTTACCCATATTCGATTTTTTTACAGTTTCTGATAGAAGATAAATATACCTTTTTAACAATGTATAAAACATGTAACTCGGTTAAACCACTTAGAATTTATAAGATGTCAAAGTTCAAAAATTCAATTTTTTTTGTCATTTGCCCAACTTCGGCATCAATTTAAAGTATATGTTTTCAAAACAACATGCTATTTAAAAAATATATTCTAAAACTATATCTATTTCCCAATCGATCGAAGTATTTTTTATGAAAATCACTTCAAAATTGGCTTAGAAAAAAAAATTTTTCGATTTCAACCCAGATACAGAAATTCGAACTTTTAGGTATAGAACAAAAATGTTGTTTCGGCACGTAGTAAGATAAGTTGGGCGCCAGGATTTGATTAAAGGTTTTTGTAGAGAAGCTCAATACAAACATTTTTTTTCTTTGGGAGGGGGGTCTATCTCCCCCCGTTTAGGTGGGAGGGGCATTTTTCTAAAAAAAATTATCAAAATAAAAAAAAATTATTAAAAAACAACGGCAACACTTACAGTAATAAATGATACCATTTCCAAAAGGCAAAATTGTGCATTTGGTTCTAATTTCTAAATCAATATAATATTACCAATAGTTTTTGAAATAATCGATTTCAAAGTTAAAAATAGGCGAAAAAAAATTTGTAAAAACTCATTTTATACTATTTTTGTCCAGACTGTGAATTTTAGTAAATAAATTACTTAGACAGAAAACTGCCTCAATTAATTCCTTATCGAACAGTGAAAACTATATGTTTCTATGTCTTCTAGTTTTTGAGAAAATTGAAAAATAAAAACAAATAAAAACAAAAAATATTTTAAAAAAAGAAAAATCTGATAAAATAATTTTTCAATTTTCCCAAAAACTAGAAGACATAGAAACATATAGTTTTCACGGTTTGATAAGGAATCAATTGAGGCAGTTTTCTGTCTAAGTAATTTATTTACTAAAATTCACAGTCTGGACAAAAATAGTATAAAATGAGTTTTTACAAATTTTTTTTCGCCTATTTTTAACTTTGAAATCGATTATTTCAAAAACTATTGGTAATATTATATTGATTTAGAAATTAGAACCAAATGCACAATTTTGCCTTTTGGAAATGGTATCATTTATTACTGTAAGTGTTGCCGTTGTTTTTTAATAATTTTTTTTTATTTTGATAATTTTTTTTAGAAAAATGCCCCTCCCACCTAAACGGGGGGAGATAGACCCCCCTCCCAAAGAAAAAAAATGTTTGTATTGAGCTCCTCTACAAAAACCTTTAATCAAATCCTGGCGCCCAACTTATCTTACTACGTGCCGAAACAACATTTTTGTTCTATACCTAAAAGTTCGAATTTCTGTATCTGGGTTGAAATCGAAAAATTTTTTTTTCTAAGCCAATTTTGAAGTGATTTTCATAAAAAATACCTCGATCGATTGGGAAATAGATATAGTTTTAGAATATATTTTTTAAATAGCATGTTGTTTTGAAAACATATACTTTAAATTGATGCCGAAGTTGGGCAAATGACAAAAAAAATTGAATTTTTGAACTTTGACATCTTATAAATTCTAAGTGGTTTAACCGAGTTACATGTTTTATACATTGTTAAAAAGGTATATTTATCTTCTATCAGAAACTGTAAAAAAATCGAATATGGGTAAAAAATTGTCGAAGCTAGAATTTTTTCAATGGGTGAAGGTCCAAAAAACCGTTTTTTTGCCCGTAACTCCAGATTTTGGGGGTGTTAGGGGATTTTCAAATACCGTTTCGTATTCAGTGCGACTAGCTCTACAAAACCTGATAGGTCTCCGCCCGCGTATATTTTAAAACCTCATTTTTGTAACACCGTGTAATTATTGCCTCATGGAGAGTTACAAAGTTTGACTAAATTTTTGGCGATTTTTGCCATATATTTGGGTATTTATTTATTTTTTCGGTAATGAATTCACTGATTTTAATCAATTTTTTTAGCACTTTCTTACAATTGCCCAAGGCTTCTCGCTGAGAAGTCTAAATTGAGGGAGTTGGCTTAGGAATATGGACGACAAGTGATATCCAAATAACAAGCTCTTTTCCGAAAAAAATGATTGTTACAAAGTTGCCTGTCGTTTGTTTTTTAATATCATTTAAATTTGGAAAACAATTTTGCAGCACAATGGTTTAAAAAAATACATGGAAGAATCAGTTAATGTTTTGCCAAAACTCTTTAAAATGGTTGATAGATAGAATACACTTTTAATATGTTTTTTTTTTTGGTATTCGTTTTTTGTTATCAAAGCTATAAGATGAGATGAATCATTTTAACTCCTTTGCTTTCTTCCAACTTCATTAGTCCAACAATTTTTTTTTTTAAATCCGCTAATTGTGAAACCAATAATAAAGCAATTGTTTGCGAATGCAAAGTGCACAACTTAACATTAGAAAATCGGGAATATTATAATATTCATTCACACAATTTAAGAAATAAATAAAAACAAATTAAATTATCTTTTCGATAAGATAATATTAAATATAAAAAAAGTACGTCTGGGAGAAAATAAAAAAAAATCGGTTATTTACTTTTTATTTCTTGCATCCAATAGATTTGCTTCTGTAATCACAAATCACGAGATAGATTTGAATGATAAACATAAATTATCTGGCATAAGTCCTTTAAAAAATGACGGTTGTGGTTTCAAAACAAACTGATAACATGATATTATTGTTTTGATTAAACTGCTGATAAAAATAATTTATAATTTTGTTAAATTTGCAATAGCTTACAAGTAGTTTGCAAGCACACAAATTGTTTCGAAAAATAGAAAAACGTCTAACAAATTCTAATTTACAGTATACGAGTAGAGTATTGAGATAACTTTTTTATGATAATTAAACACATAACTAAAAAAATACTAAAAAAAAATATGATGCGGAGATCAGCACTCTGGTGTCCAAAATTACTGTGCATCCAACATAGTAAAAAATGATACAGTCAAAACAATCGATTACTCCAAGAAAAGTTCAAGCCCATAGACGCAAGAGTTTTTGTTAGAGTTATAAATATCTGACCTAAGAATTCAATATTTATTTGAGGGAAGATTTTTCATTGTTAAAATTAATCAAAAGCGAATGTAAAATCCAGGATGAATACAAACAAAAAAAAAACTTAAAAACATTTTACCCTAGTGAAATTTAGTTAACATTTTCGATGAAACGATAAAACGTTTTACTGTACATAGTAGAATAATTTTTACAGTAAGATCGTAAATGTAAAATTTAATTAAAAATAACATTTTTAAATTGATTTCGTCGACGGAAAGCAAAATTTGTTCAAAGTCCTTAAGCCTTTTAAATATGCCCCTCCATATATGAAAATTGACAGTGCATCTGCGCACAAGGTTTGACTAGAGTTAGAAAAATTTTGCGTTCCGTAGACGATTTGTTAACATCAATTCATCAAATTAACAGTTTTCTAATTTTGTTTGTAGGACCATGTGGAGGAAAAACTACCGGACAGTCAAGGCTATGCACCTTCTTCGAAAACCTGGGATGGAAGGTTAGTAAAATTTGTCATTTTATTTCATTTGTTGTAATATAAAACAAAAAAATAAATTATACATAGTTTAATCATTAATATTTTGAATATAAAGTCTTTTTTTTTTCTAATTTTATGAATTAAGGGTTGGTTTATTCTTTTATTTATTTATTTTTTTTTTATTTTTCGGTTGATTAAAACAATATCAGCTTTATTTTGATATTTGTCGTTTGTACCCAAACACACATGTGGGCGGATAATTTCAATCGACTTGGATATCAGAATAAACCCGATTATGATTTTAAAATAAAAACAATAACCAAATTGTTTGTAAAAAATAAAATATTACAAAAATTCTGTCCACTTAAAACTAAAAAAAAAAAATACTAAAATTTTCAAATAAACTCGTATTATGCCTACTATTAAAATGACTAGTATTAAAATTCCATCTTAAATCACGTGCGTTTGTACATAGAACGTTGAATAGGTATTGTTTTGCAGTAAATAAAAAGAATACCGCTTTCCTCAAACGTATTTGGAGAACTTAAATGATTTATTGAGCTTTTATATGATAGACATCAATCAATTTATTGATTTGAAATAATACTGTAATAATAATAATAAGTAATAACTATTTAAAGTGTTTTTCAATTTCCAAAAAATATTTTTAAAAAATGCTTACGTCAACTCAACAAAAAAAAAAATGCAAATACACACTCCTACTCAAGTTATTTCGATCATTGAAATGGTCAGTAAGTAAATCTTTTTGTTGAATTTTTAATTTTCTGAAAATTCCTTATATTAACACTATATGTGTATTTGATGGGACTTAGGTCCGATCAATATCAATAATCCTTGATGTTGACATCGATTGATATTCTTCGATGTTGACATCGATCTTCGATATTAAGATCCATCTTGAATTCTTAATGCTTAAATCGATGTTGGATCTTTTACCATAAAATTACTAAAATATTCAGTTCTTGATTCATTGCGTTCAAGTCTTCAAAGTTCTGCTAAATAATTTTTTTTGCTTTTCAAGTTGTATGAATAAAATGATTTTCGGTTTTTGAATGATGAACTAAGTAAGTTCTCGAGTAAGTTCTTCTCAACAAAGAGTTGTAAGAGCTTTTTGTTTTGAAATACAAATTCAGAAAAAAGTCAAACTTAAACAAATTAATTTGCCATGAGATAACCAGCCTTTAATTTGTTTCCATAAAGTACATAACATTTCACAAATTCTAATTTATAAATTTAAAATATTAAAAAAAAGGAAATTAAAAAACAAGCATAATTTTTTTTAAATATTATTTATTTTTTTAAATATGTATCATAAATGATTTGAAATATTTATTATCTTGAAGTTTATATGTATTTAAACCTTTTATTAAATTTTTTTTTTGTATTTATGTTCAAAAAATTGAAACAATTTTTGTGAAATGTTTTTACGTTCTTAAAAAACAATAGTAATATTAAAGTAAACATAATACTGCATCACAGTCACATTATTATATTTATCTACATTTAATAAAAATATAAACTGGGACTAAAATCCACAACAATGATTCTAGTTCTCGACGGAAAAAAATTAAAATAAATACAAATTTGTTTAATTGTTTTCAAAATTTAATTACATTATTAGAAAAATATAAAAAATCAACAAAATAAATGCCTAAAAATAAGGCCCCACCAAAATGAGCATATTCTCGTTTATATCAATATTTTCAGGTATTCCGTGTGCCTGAAACGGCTACTGTGCTTCTCAGGTAAATGCCCCATGTTTTAAAATGTTGGCATATACATTAAATTTGTTTTTTTTTATCTCTCTCTCACTCTTAAATAATTAAATTAATTTAAAATTAATAATAAAAAAAAAAATAGAATATTTTTTAATCATAGTAAAATTTTTTCAAACTTAAAAAAAAAAATAATAGTAATAATTTTTAAAACTAAAAAAAAAAATTTGAATGTTTTGAAATATTTGATAAATAATAAAAAAAAGAAGAAACAAACAAATAATATACTGGATGGTTGAAATCAGCTCATTAATATTTCTCAAAATGCCTTTTCTCCAATTTTCTTATATATTTCAGTGGCGGCGTCAAATTCTCGGACCTAACAGATAAAGAAGGTAAATATTTTTTTTTTTCAATTAAAATTTATAAGAAATAATCAAACCCTAAAATTTGCAGTGAAAGCCTTTAGTCTTTTAGATATAATTTGATACAATTTATTCCTCACAATTCTTAAAAAGAGAATAGGTACCCCCTAAAGTAAAAAAAAAAAAATGTTTTAAAAAGGTAAAATTCTGGTTTTCAATAAAAGCTGTTTTATTTTCCTCTTGATCCAGAGCAGATCATGAATTTATTTGCGAAACAATAACAAAACAAAATTCTGCTTTTGTAGCTAATAAAAACAATGATCTGATCTGGATCATGAGGAAAATAAAATAAAGCTAAAGAATTGGTTATTGATGGCTCCGTTTATAATGATAGACCTTATATAAAACCCTGCAGCGAATTTTTTTTACTAAAATTTTAAAAGCCGTTTTGGAGAAAAGCAAAGATTTCGAAAATTTGTATTTAGCAAAACGGTATAGCAGTTTAGTAATTTACTTAGTTAAAAGTGAGTCTGCTTTTTGACTTAGTAACTTAGTTAAATGGGTTAAGCATTTTACTAAATGGTTTTAAATTTTGCACCCATGTCTATTCTCTTTCGCGTATTTTCGTACATACATATTTAGGTTAAAAAAATATTTGTTTTGAGGATTTCTCATTGTTAATGCATTAAATCAGATGAATATGTCAGTTTGTTTTTGGAACTTTTTTTTTTATTATTTCGGCCATTGGTCGCCTTGACCTAATTGACAAGTGCGTTGGGTGCGTTCAATCATTTCCAAATAGATTTTTTCAGATCAGATCAGTCAAGAGGTAATATTATTATAATTTAGTTGAAATATATGTATATTCGAACAGAGAGAAAAATAATTGGAATGACTCAGGCGCCAAATCGTTAGCCTTTTTGATTCTTACTAAATGTTTATTTAACTATCTAGATTAACATATTTTGTTTTATTCACAAGTTTCAGTGTCCGACCCGTGACAAAACCTTGTGTAGTCTATAATCAACAACAATTAATTTTGTGTGCAACAAGCCAAATAATTTTAGTTAAAATTTGAAATAATTCCGCAGATATTCTGTTAAAACATACCCTACCTGTAAATCGCTTCTTTTTGTCCCGCCCCCGTGACAATAAAAAATACCCTACCTATTTTGAAAAATAATTAAGTTGACATATTTTTCTTTGTCAGTTGTCTGCTTAAATAAAGTAAAGAAACAGAGCTAAAAACCAAACAATCTTAATTTCGTTCAGCATTGGATGCGTTCAGATGCATATGGATCCAGTGACACATTTCTGTAGTAGATCGAATTTTACGAGAAAAAATGTAATCGTTTTTTATTTTTGTTATTTTGTGAATTCAAATCCAAATCAGATTAAGTTTAAAATTAATGAATTTCCGGTTTAGTAGCTCAACACGGTAAAAGTTAAAAAGTCCATTTCAAATTTCTTTTTGAACTTTTAAAGTCCAAAAGTCTGGTTCTATTCTATCAAAAATCAACAAAACAAAATAAAAATAGGGTTTTTACTGTACTCTTATATTAGTTTCAATCAATTTTATTTTGCTTCTATAAATAAGTTTTAATTGGTTTTATCAATTTTATATTTTTGTCAGCTCTCTATTATTACATCGCTGTCTAAATGCCAGTCTATGTAAACGTCAAAGTTTAAATTCAATTAAAATATACTACGACTTGTCAATTTTGTAAAATGACAGTCGAAGCGAAACGCATGATGGACTCATTGGGCCCTAAGCTTTAAACTATTTTTTTTTTTTTTTTACAAAAATATACTCATTCTCTATTTTTTCTCTCTGTGATCGTTGCACCTATTAGGTATCTCTCACCCTCGCTACGGTCCACACCGTAGATGGTTTCTTACAAGTATGTGTAGAGGTGTCTTTGGTCGATGGTCTAGTATCAAGTTCAAGGATTCATTGATTTTGTTATTTCACCATTTTTAAGTAAATAAATTCAATTAGATGGCGAGAAGTAGTGTAGACTGTCTTCTTTGTTGTAGCTCTGTTTGTTTTTGCTGCGCGAAGGCGTTCTGTTCTTTTTTTTTTTTGTTATCTTTTGTTATTTCATGATATTCTAATCCTATTATTGTCCGCGGTACTTAAAAATAGTTTAGCATTGCGATTTGTGGGCTGAGCTGCTGGCACATTATTATGTCAATGGCAATGGAAACTACGTTTTTTTTCCTTGATGGCATTTTTTGTTTTAGTTTTTTTTTGTATTTCTTTTTATTTTCTCTCTTTTTTTTTAATTTGCCCCTTGGCAATCAATATTCAAGACATAGGAAATTGATATTGTTCTTAATGGTGGTTGCTTCTTTCCTGGGTTGCTGTTAGGGTGTAAGTACGAGTCCAAGGTACAACTACTATAATGCTTGTATATAGTTCAATAGGAATAACAAGTCATATAACCCAGTTGTTGCATTACGAAAAAAAAAAAAATGATCGTAATTGATACTGTTTTTTAATTTTTTTTAGCTTGATGAGAATAAAATGACAAACATTTTGTCTTGGAACTTTTGTTTTTGTTGAGACTTTAGTTATTTTTATGCAATCCCTTCATACCAAAATCCTCCCAAGCGATCCATTTCCTTAAAAAGAGAGTAATGAATGCGGTTGATGTAAATGACATTGCGTGTCAAAAGAATATACTACACTACTTTTATACTCCAATTATGTTTATTTGAAATGATTTCCTTCAATTAACTTGAAAAAAAAAAATAAAAAAATAAAACAACAAGACTACGACTATAGTACAAGTTGAATGACAATAAGAAAAGAGAATTTAATAGTTTGAGTTTATTCAAATTTTGTTTGTTTCCTTGGAGTTATTTTGGTTATTTTATTGCAAATTAATTTGATTAATGAGTCTATTAAATATTTTTTGTGACAACACAAAAAATGACATTTTATAACAGTTTTTTTTTTATCTGAATCTATTAAAATGTTTTTGAAACTCTTTACTTGTAACAACTACGTAGTATTTAAGTAAAAAGTATTTTATCGTTTTGTTTTATTAGAGTAGATGGTAAAGTTATTTCGTTAAACATGAACGCGCCTATTAACAAAATCTATTAACTTTTGTTCATTAATGTCAAAACATCAAAAGTAGTTGAATGTCAAAAACTAATCAAAATAATTTAAATAAACTTCTTTTTGCGTACTTTGAATAATCTCATATTGAAAGGAGTTTCCATTTCACGAGCTTACGTTGCGTCGCAACTATTACGTCAACGTATTCAACTGACAGTTCGACAAACGTGTTTGTGTGAACAGCCCCTTAACTTGCGGATAAAGAATGTACCCAATTTTCTTACTTTACTAAGTTTTTATGTATCGTTGACGCGATCTTAAAGTACTCTTGGACCTCTTTTAAAATCGATCGCATCCACAAAGAGGAGATGAGTAAAAACCTTGCTTATTTTAACCAAAAGCTACTTTTCCTCAGCAAACACAAACACATGCAGACAGCTGTCGAACTTTTAAAAGTAGCCATTTTTTTCTTTCAAAGCGTTTGGTTTGGGTAATTTTGCACAATTTTTCCTTCTCTAAGAGAGTATCATACCCACTCTTAAAAATAGACAGATTTTTTCCAAAAAGAAACCAAACAGATCTACCAAATTATGAGAATTCAAATTCAAATGACAGGTGTCAGTTGGAAATTCTTCTACGGTGTGTTTGATTTAAATTTCAACTCGGGAAAGGGTTAGAATATAGGATGTTTGGCAACTATACCTAAAAACTAAAAAAAGAGTCAAAAGTTCTTTGTCATAAATTGTATTTGATGTGGTGGGTTTTTGGAAAGTGGTGAATAGGCTGCTTTTATTATTCACGTTTCTAGCTTTAAAATGCTAATGCCAGATATATCAGTAAATTTGCGAATGCTGATTGAGATTCTCAAGAAAATTGCAGTAGTTGCTGTTAAGTAAACCTGTTCAAGAAAATTCAAGTGAATGGCTTAAAAGCCGTCATTTTAATATATCCGAAAAAAAGTCGAAACTGGTCGAAATGACAATACATTTTCAAAAAAGAAATGAAATCCTAAATAGTGGTGACTTTTGTGCTATTTACTATTATGTACATACATATTTCCATTAAATTTTTATTTTCATTATAATTTTTCATTTTTATTTTTTTTATTTTCTTTTTAAAATATTCTTTATTTTGTAAATATATAATATAGCACCCGCCAAACCAACCACATTCAAATATCAACAATTTCCATTCGGTTCCCCTGAACATAGCCAAATCGATTTAACCGCATCATGTCCAAGATGTTTGGCTTCCGCTGTTGACAAACCTGATGGTAGCGAAGGTGAGTGTGATGATACGTCGTTTTTGTGTGTTTTTTTACCAACAAAAAGAACAAAACACTTTTCTGAAATTTTCTGCACAAGAATATTTTCTACTCGTATCGTCATTATGTGCTTTGTTTTTTTTTCTCTGTCGTATCACAATCATTCGCTTTGCATAAGAATTTCCTAAAAAGCCTTTTTTTCATTAAGCTTCAATGAATTCATTCAGCTTTTTTTGTAATAATTTTATTTTATAAATAAATAAATGCATGAATTGTGTAAATTTTAAATCTCTTGAAAAAATCTGTCCAAAACTTGAAACTGTTTGTTCCTCAAATAATTCTTTATAAGAATCAAACATCCCTCAAGCATCCTCTTCTGTCATATTTGGTATCGTGAAAGCTAAACCATATTAGACAAAGCGAACAGATGCTAACGTAAAAAATTAACGAACTGTTTTAATCCGCTATTATGGGTGGGCCATATGATTTGCTTGTATTCGAACACTCTATTTCAACTATTTTATCATTGGACCTTGAAAGTTCAAAACAAAATTCGTGGTTAGTTCTGTTCGTTTACTTTATTTAAAAAAAAACGTAATCAAAAATATTCTAATGCAATTTATCTCGTTATTTCGTTGAAATTGAGATGATTTCAAAATTGTGTGAAAAAATTACCAAAAATTTCAAGCATTTAGGCAAATTTATCGGCCCTCAAAGTTAATAAGCGCATTTCAAATGTTTGAAAAGTATTGACAATCATTTCCGTTGATAAAATTAACTTTTAAAAAAACCATCTACGAAATGAAAATAAAGAATTATTTTTGACTTTTTTGTTATTACGTACACAACTCGTGATCTGTCTACGTAATTTTTTTTTCGCAGTCACAATGACTGGAATAACAACAACATTGTATATTATAAACAAAATTGACTTTCTCTCCTCTAAACGTTAAATGTGAAATTTCGAGAAATTAAATGAAATTTTATTAATAACTTGAGTTCTTTATTGTTGAGTTCATATAAATAAATCTCAAGTTCTCTCTCCCTCTCTCTATTTTGCTCTATTTTTCTTTCTAAACCAACAAATAAATAAACATTTCAACGACATTCACTTGAATATTTATATTAATTTTATTAAATTTATTTTATTTTGATTAAACAAAAAGAAACACGTTATTTTATTGCATCAATAAACCATTCTTTAGTCAGAAGAAGCCAAGGAAATTCTTTTATTTTTTTTTTTAAGTCTGGGATATGTGAAAAACATGGGTAAAAAAATGTTGAAATGATAACAATATGCGGTTTTTTTTTGTATAAAATAAATTTAAATTTATTATTTGTAATCAAATCAATTTTAAAAGCGAGTTCATTAAAAACAATTTGTTTCGATTAATTAAATAACAATATAAGTACTTAAGCTTACTCATTTGTAACATACAGTCTGGTTCATCTGAATGAATTCTATCAAAAACAAATGTTTCCTTACCCTTTTCACAATGAACCAAAATCTATATTCCACCTACAATTTCAAAATCTAATGGAACAACGAAATCTCTTCAAAATCCATTTACGAAATTCGATCGAGTGAACAAACAGACTTGAATATATTTTAATGTTTATTATAACAGACAAAAATTTGACGGTGCATTAAGGTTAAGTCATAGTAGACGGAACCAAACAGATGCTTATGTCTAAAGTTAACGAAATGTCTCCATTTCCAATGTCCCATCTCCCATGTCCCATCTGTCTTAAATACCCAAAATTGTTTAACTAAACGGAAAAGTATTTTGTTTTTGCTTTTATGCTGTAAAAACAAACTTACTTTTTACCTATACAAATAAAAAAAATCATTTCTCAAATTTAAGTCCGTAAACTGCGACAAAGAGCATATTTTGCGTCCGAAAAACAAAACTGAACAAAACTTAGCAGTGTTCAATTATGGCTGTGCTGTATAATTTGCTCATATTCTCTCTCGTTTTTTTAACCAAACAGATCTTTTATCAACTGTCAAACTAATGCGATCCAAAATTCTAGTACAATGCTGAAGCTTGGCAATATTAATTCTTTAGCCCCGTTCCATTGGAGGTGGTAGTTTACTCCTGAATTGATCTAGTAAAACAATTATTACATGATCTCCTACTCGAGGAGATAGGAATATGAATGTGTAGTTGTTGTACTAAATTTTCTACTCACAAGTAAACTACCACCTCCAATGGAACAGGGCTTATAATGCATTAGCCGACTAATGAGTAGAAATCTAGTACTACCAACTACACATTTAAAGCAGAAGATTATGTGTTAATTGTAGCACTGGATCTAGAAATCATCATTTACTAGGTTCACCAAGAGTTTGCACCGTTTCGTGCATATCCTAATGAATCGCATTGATTTCGTTGAAAGTGGGTTCCATTAAAAATCGCTAGTAAAGAACTAGATGTAGTTTAACACCCTAAAGTAACGTATTGAATACTACGTTCATGTCGATTTGCTTGAATGTTCAAAATTTTCTGCGATTTTGTATGATTTTATACAAGATCTCAGTTGTTGCTTATATACTGGCACATCTAATATCTTAAAAAATCGAATCACTCAACGTTTACGTAGCAGTTTGAGTGCGTAAATAAAAATATTTGAACGTATTGCAATGTGCTTGCCAGAAATTGCATATGTCGCATGTGAATTGGTAATTGCTCTTTATTATAGATTCGTTGCAAAACTACTACATTTAATACCTGTACTAACAGAGCCTACAATCTAAAACCTCTGTGAAAATGCGGACCATTAAAAATCTTGTTTCCCGGTCCGCGTTTTCTTTGGCAATCTGACATTTACTGGCTTTAAAATAAGCATGTCAATTATCTTGCAAACAAATAAATTTGTTTGCTTTGCAAATTTTTTGTTAGAACTTCTGTTTGGCATATGGCATGAAGTTTAAGAGTTTATTCTATCTAAACGCTTATATCAGATGTCAAACAAAAAAAAAAAAAAGCGCTGAAACTTCATGCTTTTAACAGTGTATTTTGTCTGAGCGAAATTTTGTAATAGATTTTATAGTAACTTCCAAATGAACTTAAACTTGATACACATTTGCTTATGGATCTAATCAAATGAACCGTAATGTAAATAATGACTATGAGTTGGGCTTTTGATAAGATAACACAAAATACATTGCATGCGGCTGCTTTTTCAGATGATTTATGGGATAAAGCAACCTGAGGTGTGAAAAAAATTTGTCATGAGACATTAAAATTGCCTCCACATCTAGAAATACTGTGCTGGGGCAGTTGGTGAAAAAAAATTATTTTTATTGAATTAAAGGATATTTTGACAGTTGTGAAAGTGGTCAATTGGATATGATTAGGTAGATACTTTTTTTAACAGGCTATAATGGACTACATTCCAGGGCATTTGTCAGTACTCATAACATTAGAATCGAAAATGCATTAATTGGGATCTGATTTATTGACAAGAAGACAAAATTTTCTTACTGTTGGTATTTACAACGATTAGAAAATTTTGTTTTGTTGATATGATGACACATGTCAAAATTGATAGCGTAGTTCGACCATCTGTCAACAAAATATACAAAATGTCCGGAAATGGTTAAGACTATGGGGTTTTATCTGGATTTTATTTAAAAAAAAAGGAGGCATTATGTATGCTTAAAACCAAAGTACACACTTGAGTGGTTTACTTTTTTGTTATTTTGCGTTGTTTTTAATTTTATTACATAAACAAAATAATAAATACCGCTATTGAACTCCCTCGCTGTATGTCACCGCATATATGAAGTCTTGAGTTTATTGAAAAATGATTCATTTTGTTTTAACCGCTGGTTGTCAGTATGCGATGAGGAAGTTTATCTGACATTGAGTGTGCAATCAAGATTCGTCTTGTAATTATTATTTTTACTGTTTTCTCGTCCCATCACCAATCTGTCAACACACAACAAAAATCACGTGCAATCAAGTGTTATTAACTATGTCATTCAGTTAATAATAATAAATAATAAATGCAATGTGAGTTTGTGCCGGCTGGCATAAGATATTTCTGGGAGTTTTTTTTGTTTTTTTTTTTTTTTAATTTTCTGGTTTTTCTGTTTTTTTTTTCTTCATATTTATTACGATTTTTTTTTTATTTTTTGCACAATATGAAGTCGATGATCGTATGAATAAATAAAAAAGCAAGAAAGAAATAAAACAAAAATTTTTCCATTAGACTTGTGTTCAAGGCAATTTGTCTGGGGGCTTGTTCGATATTATTCGCAAGCTGATTATATTTTGTAGCAGGGTCAAAAGTCATACAAATGAAACACATATCAATAAAAAAAAAATATCATTGGACAATTATTTGTCATAGAAATGAATTTTTAAAAGATTTTGTTTTATTTTTAGAACAATCATGTACAATTTAAAGGCAATTTTTTTTTTAGACTTTTTTCTTTTAATGTTTCCGCTGATGATCAAATTGATTTGCGTTGTTCTTTCATTTCTAAAAAAAAGCGGTTGTTTGTGTTTCATTGGAGAGATACTTTTAGGTATAGTTTTTGTCATGAGTACATGCGACGAAACAGTAGATAAAGCAGCGGTGATTTTAAAAATACATATTTGACAGGTCGCAAGTCACAAGCAGCGTTACCGTTGAAAATTTTTGAAAGGTCGCTAAAAAAGTCGCTTTTAGAAAAAAAAGGTCGCTAACCTGAAAAATTGAAAAAAAGTCGCTTTTTTGTCGAAAAAGTCGCTATTTAAAAAAAAAAAGTCGCTAAATCGTTTTCATATGTTTTTACATAGAAAAATAAACATAAGTTGTCTTGAAACAAAGTTTTCATTAACAATAACGAAATTAGAAACTAAAAAAAAACAGTCTTCATTTTAGGATCTTAATAGGCTATTGATTATTTAGTTTAGAAAGGAACTAAGACGTTCACGGGTTTTTATTGCAGGAATCGTTGAATGGGTTATAAAAGAAGATAAAATTGCGGAGTGTTATTAAATGAGAGGGTGGAAACTGAAGATAGGGGTGCAAAAGCCCCCTTTTTGGTTTTTTCAACATACCTCGTAAACCAAGCAAAATTTTGATATATTGCATATAAAATTTTTTATAGAGAATTAAATTTCCTATTGGAATAATGTTTTTTAAAAATTGAAAAAATTGAAAATTGAAAAAAATTCCATACCACAGTAGTCGAAACAATCATAAAAAAAATATCAAAAAAATCGATTTTTTGAGTTTTTTGTTTTTTTAGTTATACATTTTTTTTGGGTTGAGATAGACATAAACATTGCCTCCAAAGAAAAAAAGAAGATTAAATTGCCTTCAAAATGCTGTGCTCACTAAATTTTTTCATTGAAAATTAACATTTTTTTTTTCATTGCATTAACATTTTCTATATCTTTTTTCAAAACTATGACCATATATAAAAAAATGTTTGCAAAAAAAAGAAAAAAAATGTGAATATCAGTCCCTTTTTCGATTAACAAAAATTAAAGGTATGATATTTGACTAAATTTTTGTAATAATCCAGTAGTTTAATAATTCTATTGTTAGTATTTAAGTTTATTTCTAATGTAACCATTTAACATATTAAATAAATAAATAGGCATTATTATCTTTCAATTAAGCCATCGAAACCTAAAAAAAATATTTAATGGAATATTTTTTACGAATTTTTAAAAATATGTTACATGAGAGTAACGCTGGGTCCAAAAGGGTTGAATAAAAATAAAAAACTAGAACGACTACTGCACTCTTGCGCCATTATTTTATTTGTTTGAAATTTTTTTCAATTCCACTTGCTAAATGCTTGTGTTCAGCCTTCAGCATTCAACTCGGTCTGCTCAGTTATTTTATTCTGAGTCCATCGATGGTGCTCTGAACTAGCTCAGAATACGTTCAGAACGAAAAAAAAAAACACAAATTTGAAGCTCTAAATGTTCAAAATTAAAAAAGAAATACTATTTTTAGAAAGAAAAAAAAAGTCGCTATTATGAAATTAGTGAAAAAGTCGCTTTAAATAAAAAGTCGTCGCTTGGTCGCTAAGGCTTCAAAAAGGTCGCTAATAGCGACTAAAGTCGCTTAACGGTAACGCTGGTCACAAGCCTCAAATTAAGACCTTAGACAATTTTTCCCGTGCGGTGGTAGAAGGCAATTTGTCGCATGCAAAATTGATTGCTGACAAAGTACATTTTTTTTTCTGAGACTATAATGTATAATTAAGACCCAATTATAATGGTTGGAACATGTAAATAAAGGTTTGTAGACACGTTCGAAATATTACTAGTCTAGTATTTGTGTTTCAAATAAAAATAAAAAACATTATAAATATTCATTTAATCATTTTTCCTGATTAATTTTCTTGTAATCGCTACAACCGGCCCCTAAGATGCATTTTTGAAGCTGTATATATGAAAACTTATTTTATAAAAAACATTTTCAGTAAAAAAAAAAATTTATATAAAGTTGGTATGCCATATTGGAGCAAATATTCATCAACTCGTTATATAAAATGTAAAAAAAAATTAATTCTCCCCCTTTTCAAAAATTGTATTTGAAAAAAAAAACGTCTGTACAATATTTTTTGTATATCTTTATTTTAAAATATAGTCAAAAATATAACGCTAAAATATTCTAATTTTTATGAAAATATATATGTATAGGAAAGATGTCTAAATTGAGCAAATTAAAAAAAAAAAAAAAACAAGAAATAGCAAAATAAAAGGTCTTTAAGTGTGTTTTTACTAATTTGGCAATTTTTGGACTTTATTTTAAAAAAAAATATAAATTTTTTTACTGAATATGAACAGTGTTCATTGAACAGTTTACCTAAATCCAAGATCGAACGCCTTTTTAACATCAGTTAAGCAAAATTCCTAGCTTATCAACTATTTTGAAAAGAAATTTTTTTTAAAACGATTGTTCTGTCTACCATTTTGAATTAAAAAAAAATTGGCAGAAAAAAATTCATGACTTTTCATCATGAAATTATCATGATTTTTCACTCTACTTTTCTATTAAACCGGCAATGATTTTAAATTCATTTTTTTCCCTGTACATTAAAATATTGAATCAAAGAATTTTCGAGTCACTATGGCGTATACGCAACATTTTTTTCTAGAGAAAAACTTGAACAGTTGATATTAACTTTGAAATTCATTTTACAACTGTCGCAGACACAAAACTGACTTATTATTTTGTAATATGTAGGTTAGAGTGTCCCAGCCTATAAGGGCGATTTTTTTTTTCGTTTTTGAATACGCATACCCTTTAATTTTTTTCTAATTGACCCTAATAACTGAAAGATAGAATATTATAGAAATCGGATAACGATAACACCAATACGATATTATTATGATACGGCGAAATCATCAAGTACTAACATGTATCAACGCAAGTCGGCACGGGTTGCTGTGGTCCTAGTTACATGAAATTTTATTTATACGTGTTTTAACACGATTCAAAAATAATTAGAGGGTATGCGTTAAAAAAAAACAACTATGTATAATTTTTTTGGGACACTCTATTAGAGTCATTTACATGTAAGTACTTGATGATTTCGCCGTATCATAATAATATCGTATTGGTGTTATCGTTATCCGATTTCTATAATATTCTATATTTTAGTTATTAGGGTCAATTAGAAAAAAATTAAAGGGTATGCGTATTCAAAAACGAAAAAAAAAATTCGCTCTTATAGGCTGGGACACTCTAATGTAGGTATTTGTAACGAAGAAGAAAAACATTTTTTTTTAATCTTGTTCAGTCGGATCCGATTTATTACTTTGAAAAATTATAAAATTCTGTTCAAGTGTTGCTCAAAGTAAGCATAAAAAGTTGGGTTGGTGACGTTTTTCCCAAGACATAATCCCGAAACTAAAATCCCCAAACCCAAAATCCCCAAACTGAAATCTCCAGCAGCAAAATCTCCAAAGAGAAAATCCCCATAGCAAAAATCTCCAAGCCAGAATCTCAAAAAAAAAAAAATATGTTCAAGTAGTGAATCATGCAATCAAATCGCGCGATTTAATAGCTTGATTCGCACTACTTGAACATATTTGTTTTGGACAAAATAATTTTTTGGAGATTTTGTCCCATGGTGATATTTTTTTTGGGGGATTTCGTACGACTCCCTAAAAAGTTATTTTTTCTTCTTAAACTACCTGAATTCAAAATACGTCAAATTGGTCAAATGTTTATTTGGATAATGAAATATATGTTATTTTTCATAGCACGCAAAAAAAAAAATGTTTATATCGAAAGAAATAAAAAAATTAACCAATGTCCCGAACTTTGTACTAGTCTATCCACTGTGCGTCGGCCTCATGCGATAAATTCTAATTTTAACGACTGCGGCGCCACACGTGTAGCCTCGAATCACCAACAAGAACGTGTATATTTTGTCAAGCTGTCAGTGTCAATTGAATCTGTCAACGCAACGAATGCGATGGCTTTTAGAGTTCTTCCTTGAAAGTTGTACAAAAATCAAGTATGAACTTAAGGTTATGATCAGTAACCGAGCAGACACTTTCTAAAAAGCCATATGAACGCACTTTCTAAAAGAATTTAGATTTTGAACCACTTAAGATTCGCTGCCAGACATAAAATCTTCAATTGAGTATACAAAAAATACGATTTCCATCTCTCATACAATAACTTTGACCAAACATACATACATACTTCGAAAATATTTATTTTTACATTTTAAAATGTTAATGTAAAATAAAATCATAAAATTTCATTCAACATTTTTCAGTTGCCTTGAAATTTTTCTAATTTTTGTATATTTCATTTTTATGGCTTTCAAGATGATTTCTTTATTATAGATATGCCCTAAATACATGATCGCAAATTTATCAGCCAAATCTTTCTCCTTCATTACAGTCACAAACACCAGACGATGCCAATTTTTCTTTCTTTTTTTTCTTCTTCTTTGTTATTGAAAAGATAACACACCTACAATTTTGACGAAATTTTGTGGGCGTTTTTTGAATAAGTAATACGTAATAAACCGCAAAATTTTTAAAATCACAAAAACAACAAACAAAAATTTTTGAAAACAGTTTTTGGTTCAAAATAAAATATTCTTTCAAATATATCAAACATTTTTTATTTCAAAATATTAAGACAGTTGTCTGTTTTTCTTTTATTTCCTTTTATTTTTTGTTTTTTTTTTTTTATTATAAAAAAAAAATAAAAACAAAAACGTTTCGCAGTGCACGCCACAGTCAGTCACCAGTCAAAGCATAAAATTGTAATCAAGATAATTTTCTTTAAAACGAATTCTGGCAGAAAACGTTCATTCAAGTTGCCAAAATATATATTTGTGGTCAGACTTCTCTACTCTAGTGATGATTATAAAAATAAATTTCATCAAAACACATAAAAGAAGAACACAAAAAAAATTCAGAAAATTCAAATGAATATTCAAATCACTTAAATTTTGTATAGACATTGTGTCATTGTCTTAGTTAAAAATGCATTTAGATGAATTTACCGGAATGTTCTCCATTAATAAAATCTGATGTAAGATTGTACTGCATTTCTGAAATTTTAGAAAAAAAATAGTGTCACCACAGTTTATTTCCGTTTCCTGTCAAACACAGCGAATACCATCACTTCTCTCTGACGTTTATGTGCATATTGTACTTGCCCCTTGAATGACATTGACAAATTAAGTTGTGACAATCAAAAAGTGTGCACACCCCTTATTTTTGTCTTATTTTAAATCTTGATGACACTATCTTCGGTTGAGGTGAATAACATAGCATTAAAACGCAAGGTTTTATCATGGGACATCATCATGTGCCTTCGTTTGTTTTTATGACCTGATTGTGTGTCTTTCTTTTTTCTGACACTGTCACAGTCTGTCTATATGTTTAAAGTCTAACCACCACCTGTATTTGTTTTTTTTTTTCGAAATTTAAATTCTCACATCTCGCACATGTCTTTTTCAGAAAAAAAAAAAAAAAATTCTATAAATATAATGCGCACTAGTTTATCAAAGTCTTATGCGCGGATGTTTTAACTATGGGGACTATGAGTTTACGAAAATTCTTAAATAAATTGATAATTTTCAGACACGACATAAATGTGTTCTTTTTAATTTGCTTGTAGGTTTGCAGGGTAACAAACAGTGGTGCAAATATCGTACACAACTCATTAAATTTTGGTGTAAAATTGGCTAATAGGTACATTTCGTCAAAAAAAAAACATGTTTATTACTAATCTAAATTTGTTGAGTTGCATTCGAAATAAACTCCAATCGAAATAAGCTCCAATCGAAATTATTTTCAACGAATAATCCAATTGTCAAAATATTTTTTGAACGCGCATTTTTGGCACCGATTTTTCGGCTCTTCACTGTTCAGTTAATTACTTTAATCTCGCACTGAAAAGGACCTTTGACAAATGCGATTAAGTTCTTAAATCTCGCATGATACTTTGTTTTTCCATTTTTAATGCATTAAATCAGATGGAAATGTCAGCTTTATGAAAGAAACAGGTCGTTTTTTTAACGAAACAGATACATTAAGAGCACTATTAATTATTGTCGTTTAAAGTAAATTAAGGAGTGTGGAGTTATACTTCTTATTCACAGAAATTCAATTTTATCAAAATTTTTTCGTACTCGTACTGACAGAAGTGACAAAAATAAATAAGCAATGGCTGAAAAAAGTTTGATTGTTTTAGTACATTATAAGACCTCTTTTATTGAATTAATGAATTTTTTTTTTGTATTTTGCTTATACAATTACTCTTATTTTTATTTTTCAATTTGAAACATGTTGTACTTTGTACTGCTCTGTTTGCATTTTTAATGCATTAAAAAAGAGAAAAAAGGTATCATAAAGCCTTAAATAAAAGTAATTCAGAATTTGAGTAGGCATTAAACAATATTTTTTAGATATCATAACACCAAGTTTTGTAGATTAGTTGAAACATTATAACTATAAGCTTTTTTCACTACAGTCCAAATAAGATAATTTCGCAAATTATGTCACTTCGAATTTCATATTTAAAAATTTCCTATACTATATCGTATAGGATCTAATACCTGTATAGTAGGGTGGGCCAAAAAAATCGAAATTCTACATCAAGCTTCTACTAAAAAAAAAAATAATTTTTTTAAAAATCGACTTTTTAGCAAATTTCTTTACATATTCTTGTAGTAAATTGAACGCTCTACAAAAAAGGCTTTGTACACTTTTTTCGTTTATCTAACCGTTTAATAGATATTTGAGGTCCAAAAATCGAGAAAATCCTTCAAAATTCGTTTTTTGTTCTTAATTTTGTAACAAATTGAAAAATTATGATAATCAAACGCGCAAGACATATTCTTATAGGAAATAGATTGTTCCACAAAAAAGGTCTTATTAACTTTTTTTATTAATCCGACCATTTGAAAGATATTCGAGGTCAAAGTTAAAAAAAATTTAAAAAACATTTTTTATTTTTCAAAATTTTCTAATTCACTGAAAAAAAAACTGTCTATTTTTCGACTTGCTGTCCATATCGACTTTTGATCAAGAGCTTGAGAAAAACAACATATTAAAATTTCAGACAATTTGACCGAGGGCCACTTCCCATACAAAATGTGCGGGGTCCTTTATCAACAATAAATTTAAATTGTGAAAAGTTTTTTCATCAACATTTTCAACTCATTACAGAACTAGAATAGCAGGTCATATGGATCATAATTAATTGTTTTCACATCTACATTCACAATATCAAATATTTTTTCGAATTATATTGTCAAAATATGAATAACTCCGCCCCACTGTGTGGCACGGTAGAAGCCAAACTTTTTGATTAAGTTTGAAATTTGTTTGGAAGTCAAATTTCATTGTTATTTCTTTCTGAACTATATTTTTTGTTGTTGTTGTTTCTTAATTTTTATTTTGTTGATGATGCATATTAATTGTATATTTTCATTCCGGTGCCAGTACACGAGTACGAATGTGTATATTTGCTTTATATCAAATCTGTTTTCATTAATTAAAAAAAAAAAAATGATTGCACTCTCGCGTGTATCTGGTTTCGTTTGCTTTATTTGTTATACAAATAAACCTATTTTAACTGCTTATATTCATAAGTTTGGGCTGGTTTTTATTAGATTTGAAATAAGTTTTTGTTATGAAATTTTCTAAAAATGTTTACTTTAAAATTTGTTGACAAGTTGAGAGTTTTGTTCTTTAAAACGTAAATTGAAACTTGTATTTTTCTGAAATAAAAAAAAAAAATATGTAATCGTTAGAATCGTTAAAAAAAAGTTAGTACTTCATTTTTAATAATTGTTAAATACTTTTGGCTTTGCAACCCTATGCTTATCGAAGTAGGTTAAGTCATCCCGTAAACACGTGTCAGAAATTTTTTTCTCCATTACAAGATTCATGAAAATGTACCATTTCGGAGACTTTCTATATTCCATACTTCCATGAAGAATTTTGATCAGAAGAATGTCATGTACAACATATCAAATCCAGACCAATTCTCCAAAAACTATAATTCATACATTTTTTGCGAGGTCCTTTGAAATGAGAGTTTTTAGTTTGACTTCTTGCCATTGTAATAATGCCAAATAATTTAAAAGACCAAAAAATACTAAACTAATTGGTTACAAATTTTGTATCAATTTACAGTGTTTAAACTTAAAAGGTCACTGTGGCGTATACGTAACTTTTTTTCATGTTATATTTTCGCTCTGACAAAGTCTTCGATTTCTTCTCTTGGTATTAAGATTTCTTATCGAAGCCCATAAACAAACAAGTTTTTGAGTTTTGTACCCTTTGCTACTTTTTCCACAATAAAAGGCTCACTGCACTGCAAAATTCCGACGTGACACATTTCCATCAATTATTTTAATTAAATATTTAAAAAATAAAACAAAAACAACATCCTTATTTATTTTAGCTTATAAGTTTCAAGAGAATCTTATCCGTACCATGATACAAATTGAAAATACTTACTTTGAAGTTGGTAATTCATGCAATCGAAACTGTTTGATCATATGTGATCGTGGTGTTATGGATGCAAGCGCATGTAAGTTACAAAAGCTTCTTCCCTTTTTAAGTTCCATACCAATGTCAACTCATCTTTAGATATCTCAAAGGAAAAATGGGAAAAAATGATGGCCGCTAACAATTGGAATTCAATTGAACTACGAGATAATCGTTATAATCAAATTCTTCATTTAGTATCAGCTGCTAATGGTGCTGAAGAATTTTATACAACAGAAGTAAGTATAGTCCAAAAAGGTCTTAAAAATGATAAAACGAGTAATAAACAATTTGCTTTTAGGATCATGCTTGCCGTTCAGAAGGTGTTGAAATGGCTAGAGAATTGGACTATAAATCAGCAGCGGCATGGGTCGGGCACCCATATTTCGATGTCATCGATAATTCAACAGATTTTGAATCAAAAATGAATCGTTCCATTGAAGCTGTATGCCAAAAACTCGGTATCGATATTGGTGATCGTCTAAAGACCAGCTCAAGGAAACTTAAACTTCTAGGTTTGTATAGATTTATTAAAAAAAAAAAAGAAAACTAAATCATATTTATTTCATTGTTTTTAGTCGGAAGCCTACCACCAGATTCCGAATTTCCACCGTATCAAGACTTTGATGTCGTACATCATTATCTACAATCCTCAGGACCAAAAGTACAAGCAAGGTTACGTAAACGTGGCCAAAAGAACCACTGGAGTTACATCCATACCATTCGTCGGCCACACCTCCACGGGCAGGCTGTTGAGGTAAAAACCCAACTAACCCATCGAGACTATATGAATTTATTGGCTCAGCGCGACTATACTCATTTTACAATCTACAAGAAGCGTCGCTGTTTTCTAATCAACAATCAGTACTTTCAACTTGACATTTATAGAGAGCCAAGTCATCCAAGGTTAGTCTTGCTTTTGTTCTCTTTCTATGAATCATTTTATTGATCTTTTTTTTTTGGGGATAGGTGCAAAGGACTTGTACTATTGGAAACTTACTCATCATTGTCAGGTGATGCTTTAAAGAACTGCATGCCAAAATTCTTAAATATAGTCAAAGAGGTAACCGGCGATCCAGATTACTCCATGTTTAATTTATCGCTGAAAGAAGATTGGAGCGTTACCAAGAAATTTTGTCATTCATTGCATGGTAAGGAAAAGTGTAAGCATTACCTCGAAGAGGTGGATGACGATGTTGCCGATGAATGATGATGCTTGAGATAGAGAACGAAATAATAAAAACAAAGAATCCTAGATTTAGATTAAATGATTTGAAACAACCATTAATAACTCTTTGAAAATTTGATATTTTGTTTAGAATTATATAGTTTTTTTGAAATTTTGTTTTTTTTTAAATTGATTTTTTTGTCTAACATTTTTTTCTGGTTTTGGTTCTATTGTTTCTTTTGTTAATCATTTACATATTTTGTGAATCAGATTAGAATGTAAGAATTGTATTTTGCATGTAGGTACATAATACATTATGTACATAAAACACCATCTCTTTCTCTCTATAATAATTATCTATGCACGCACATAATTTTATTAATTTTTTGATAATACATCAAAAAATAATCTAAATGAAAAAGATTCATTAAACATTTCTTTTTAAAATAATAATGAACAAAAAAAAGTGTAAATATTTGTTTTTAGAAAATATATATTTGTATTTATCTTCTAAATTCTAGCAAAGAGAATCATAATTATGGGATAAACAGACTTATCTCTCCTATAAACTAATCTTATACCTAACCTTAAGGATTCTATAAAAAATACTATATAATAAACCTATTTTAAAAAATAGTGCCCCTGGATGCTAAGGTATATAAATTTTGTGAAAGATAAAAAACGAAACTTTAATGTTTAGCTTGCGATTTAGACAAAGTAGTAGCTATATAGCTTGTTATCATTCAGACAGTCATAATAATAAAGGCATTTATATAATATCTGCAAGAGTTGCTTAATTTAAGAGCGCATTTTAAAAACAGCATTTTAAATATGTTTTTATATGTTTAATAAGAAGAATGTTGAAGCTTAGGCTTGTATTTCTTTTATGATGCGAAATCAATTTTTTCTTACATATGTACATATCTTTTTTGAAAAGTTTTTCAATTCAAGAATTTGCATTGATGATTTCTTTTCTAGTCCATTTAAGAAGAGAATATGTTTTGACTGTTCGATAAGGAATTTATAGTTTCGAATAATTTTCTAAAATGGCCTTGTCTCTGATAAAACATCGGTGTCTGATTGGTCACCAAAATTAAGCATCATTGGGCGCTGCTGTTAGTTGAAAGATGGGAGGAGTGCTGTTTTCTTATGTTCTTTCTGTTTGTTCTTTTTCTGCTTTGTCTTTCTGTGTTGCATCAGCTTATTGTCTCAGTTTTCAGTGCTGCAGTGTCTCTAGTGTGTTAGATTTATCTTGGGAGTAGATGTGATGTAAATGCCTAACTTACTGTTGAGTTTCAACTGGTAAGAACAGATTCCTAAAAACTGTCAAATGTATTTTTGTAGTTGTCTTATGTTCTTTCTAACTATCAATAATATGATATCTGACCAATCAAAGCATTTTAAAATTCAGAACTTACGTTCAGGTGGTCTGCGTTGAACCCGGTTATTTTAGTAGAATTTGCCTTTTGAATTAAACGCATAGGAAGAAATCTGGTAATTTTTTTGTGAAGCCTTCTGTTTCGCCCTAACTGACTTTCGTTAGAGGACTGCGATGACAAATATTGTTTGATTGAATATTGATTGTTTGAGCATTTTAAGTTTTTTGGTCAGTCGAATTTTGATTTAAAGCGAATTCTTCTGTCTTGCTCAAGACGAGTTGGGCTAATCTGCTTATCATGTTTTTCTAAACGGATTAATTTTGTTAAAGGAAGTTAGTAGAAAAATTATTTGAGAATTGTTTTCTTTTACCATCTGGAATTTTGATTAAATTGACATTCACAGAGGCAGTTATGTATAGTATATCACCCCTTTTCATCCTGATATATTTTCCAAGGCGTTAAGTGGGCTTCTTCTTGGTTTTAGTAAATAGTATGTTGTTTTTCTTCAATTCCCCAAATCGACAAGTATGAATTGCTTATCTTTGTTCTGTTGGATTATCCATTTTCTCACTTCGGTGGCACAATTAATAAAGGTATGGTTATCTGCATATATCACGGTGTTTGGTGATACTGTAACTTATTTCTAAACATCGTAACTATCAAATACCCCAACAAGAGATGTTTTGGGTTATTTTTTTTTAGTTATTCTAAGACACGCAAAAGGGCAGATTCAAGTAACTTTTCAATCAACCCACCAATAAAAAGATCGCTGAGGCTTCTAAATATTAGAAATAATGTTGTGTCTTCCTAAGCAGTTTGTGAGGTCGTAGAATTCTTATACAAATATCAAAGCCGATCGATCGGAACCTAGATTGTGTAAGAGTGATCCATTGCTAGAGAAGAATGTTATGCAGACCTCTGATTCATTTTGACGAATAGTGTATTTAGCTTGAAGTAATGGAGTTTGAGAGTCTTTTGTAAATTGTTTTGATTTGTCTTTGAGAATCGAATAGTTTACAACCTTAATTTAAATAATTTGTTCCTAGAATTAACCTATTCCTATTATAATTACTTTAATATTAACAATTTTGTCTTTTATTTGTTTCTTAAAAAATAAATTAGGATTGAGTTCAATACAAAAAATAGAATTCTTCATTTTGTTTTAGGAATGTTCAAACTAAATAATATCAAGATTTCAAAATCTTCAAAATGAAATTTGTGCTCTGTTTCGATCATCATCCATACAACTATCATCAATCAATCAGTATTTCATACTTCACTTGTTTGTTTATATTTTTTTAATTTTTGCCAATTATAGATGCTTCTCCTTGTTGTTTTTTAAGAGTTCAATTTTGTTTGTTAATTATTTAAATGTTGCTTGAAAGTTTTTGTATAAAAATTAAATGTGATAAAAGTTAAAATGCTTTTTGTTTACAATAGAGAAATGGTTGAACTTATTGAACTGGTTCAAAAATCCTTCTAATTTAGGCAATTTTATTGAAATGTTGACTGGAAGGTTAGGCAAAATCTGCCTTGCTCGAAATTGAGTTGAACCGATGCGTGGAACGCAATTTGAGTTCTTTCTTTTTTGTAAATTTTTCCGAACGAAAATCTCGATGGGGCTGCTTTAGATTTTTTAAAATTAGATTAAATTAATTAAAACATCAGTTTGATTTATTAAAAGTTATTCTATGTAGAAACAAGAGATTTCTGGAAAAGTTTATTTTCCATTACAAACATCAGAAGGCAGTTTGTGGTAACTATTACATTTTATTTAAAAAAATGCAAGGGAATAAGATTAACGATTCTAGCTTTGTTTTTTTTATTCAATTTTAATCTTTTGTAAAATTTCTTTTATTTCATTGGCATAAACATTTGTTTTGAAAGTAGGAATGAATTTTTTATTTTTTTCTTTTAAAGCGCAAACAAAAAAATTAAAAAGATAAAATAAAAAAATAATTCCTACAAACAAAAAAATTTATATTTTATTGCGTTTATTTTATTTATAGACCAAGGCACGGAAGCTTCTAGAAAAACTAAAAAAACAAATGGAGTATCGAATACACAATTGATAGTTAACGGTCATGCAAAGGGTTAATTTTAAATTAATAATATTATAATATGTATATTTTACTATGATTATTATTATTATTAAAATTATTATACGTAGCAAACTTCTTTAGTGAAATGCAAAAATTTAAAAAAAAAACCATCAAATATAATATCTAATAATAATAAAACAACATCTTAAAAATTTATTGTTAGCATATATTTATTATACCTTGATACAAAAAAAAAATAAAATAAAAAAATTAAACAATTTAGTATAACACTTCTGAGGTTATGTTATATTTTAAACTGATTTTCTTGGCTGATTTATATTTTTATCTAAATTATAATTATTATTTAGACCAAATAAATGCCTTTTTTTTGGAAAAAAGAAATACATGATTCTAGAGCTTTTTTTGCTAGTTTTGTTTTATTATTGTTTCTTTTCTTCTAACTATTTTAACTGAAGTACTTATATTTTGAAATATAAGAAAATTCTTCTTAATGTGATTGCTCTCTCAAAATTGAACTTAAAATTATGTATTTTGTCCTTCATAAATATACTACACACGACTATATACACACTTATGATGATTTGAGTACTTAATAAATGATATAAATATTGTATATTGCAATCATTTTTAATTAAAAATAAAATTTATTATAATAAATTATAATGAGAAAGATAACTTATTATTCTCTTGTATTATTTATATTACCTACTTACTGTATACAATAATAACTAATAAAATAAACAATAAAAGAAAAATAAAAAAATTAGACATTTTTAGTCAAAAAATATTATTATTGTTTTTAAGAATAAACTAATAAAAAGAAAAAAAAATTAAACATCATGTGTGCAGAAGAAAAGAAAATAGCAAAAAAAAAAAAAAAACAGAGATGCAAAATAATAATTTTATTTTTTATTTAAACTTTTTTTTTTGTTTTTATTATTTTTTTTTTTTGCGATTTGCTACCAAAGAGAGAGATGAAACTAAAAAAATAGAAAAAGAAAATAAGAATATTAATTTAAAAAAAATATTATTAAATATCTAACAAAACATGAGAACTTTAAGCAAAAAAAAATGTTAGGTGATAAATCATGAACTTTATTGTTAAAAATAAAACAAATCAAATAAAAACAGAAAAATAGATATGTATATGTGAGTGTACACTCACACCAAACTCAAAATTTGAATTTTTATTCAACAAAAAATATTGGTTTAAAAGAATTCGATGGATTTATGTAAAGGTAAGCAAACAGGTTTTTGGTTGCCAAAAGGATTTGAATACAAACCTTATATGGAAATCAGCACTTGGAGTTACACCAAAGCAAAACCAATGGAAATTATATTTCTGCGATCTAAATTTATAAGTATAATATAAAAGTTACATGTTTTCTAAATTGCGGAAGTCCCAAAAGACAAACATGACGCAAACTGAGACTTGTATCAGAATTAACCCTTCTTTAAAACTGCTTCTACAAATTTTGCTGTTCTAGAAATAAAATTTCGATTTCGCGCGTAACAAGTAACAATTTTCTACCAGCAAAAATGTTTGTGTTAAAAAAAAAATATTACACATACACCACAGTGACCGTTCAAGTGGAAAAGCTGAAAACAGATACATATACGTAATTTTATATGACAGTAACAAAAACTGCAATTAACTTTTGCTTCTTTCTGCGCATTTCTACGACGAAAAATAAAATGCACAATTCCAAATAATTCGATTGTAAATAACGCAGCAACCAGACCTCAAAAAAATGTTTGGTTTTCATTTATTAATAGAGCTTAAAAAGACCTTCCTTATGATGTCTCATTCCATGCACTTGTAGGAATTTTTTTAAAATTCATTTTTTTTCAGCAATTTTGTCGAAAATCTTAAAAAAGTAGATTTGTAATTTTTAGACTTAAATGGATAGCGCTGCTAACTATGAACTCATATCTTTAAACCAGAATTTCATTAAAGGCTTGCATGCAAAGATATCTGCTTCCGAATATTTAAGTCAGTGTAAGTGTGTTGTTCATCTGAATAAAACCGTATTAGGTAGAATAATGATGAGTCTTATGTTAAAACACGATTTCAATGTTATTTAATTAACTTTTGGTATAGGCAATTTTACTCTTATCGGAAAAGATGGAATCTTTGAGCTCCGAGCCTTAGAAGAAAGTTGTGTGGGAAAATCCCCATGTAAGATCAACTCGACAAAGTGAACTCATATGTTTCCAATTAAAAAAGAATCAGTAAAACTTAACAGTAAATTGATTAAAATAATCGCACATTAGGTCGATTTGACAGATTAATGTCGTTTTCTTTCACTTCAATGAGGGTACCCTTTTAGTACTTATTTTTGCACTTTTGAAGGTTTTGTGTTCTTTGACGCCACAAAAGTGTAAAAAAAAGAAATTACTCCGGAGTAATTTTAGTACTACGGAGTACCCCGGATTTACTCCACATTTTTAGTCAGATTTACACCGATTTGCACACGATTTGAAGTTTGACATTTTGAAATTTTGTTTGAAAAGAGAAAAATGCGAAAAGTGTTTCTTTAAAATTCTTTTGTTATTAACAAAAACAACCATTATGAATATACAGTAAAACCCGGATAAGTGCCTCTCGCTTAAGTGCCTTAAGTACCTCTCTTTTCTTACATAAGTACCTTTGTTTTCTTAGAACCAAAATTTTAAGCATTTTTTCACATAAAATTGATCTTTTAAGTACCTTTCGCTTAACTACCTTCCCCGCTTAATTGCCTGGTTTTTCAAATTTTATAATTGAATTTACTTGCAAAAAATTCTTTTAAGTACACATTTGAAACAAATTTGAACTGTAAGAAAAACTTCGTTTCCTAAACCGCTTTAAAATTCTAAAATTCTACCATAGGTAGAAATTAGTTAGTTAGCTATTTTAAACATTCAAAGTAATTTTGTTTTGTGAAGATTATGTTTTTAGTAATCAAACATGTTTTTTTTATTATTAAATAAATATAGAGATAACTGCCTATGAGCACTTAAGCGGGTTCTTGTAAGTACCTTACCCTCTTTAGTGCCTATCAAAATGGGGCATTTAAGGTGAGGTACTTATCCGGGTTTTACTGTATTTCCTATTATATTATATTCCACCATGTATAGTTCTTCCAATATTTTCGTTATTTCTTCACTTTTTCCAAAATGAAATTGAAAACCGAATAAAAGAGTTTCTCAGCCAGTGTTCTTCATCAATAAAAAAAAAATCCTGTCAATTACTTAAAATGAAATCTTTCCCCACAAATGAAACCACTGTGCACCGCCTTTTTAGGCATTTAACTATATAATACAAATATCGAAGAAAATAAAACACAAATTTTATTAATTTCTTATAAATTAAAAACAAACGTGTATTTTAAATTTATTGCGTGTGTGTGATAATAATTTATGTAAAAACAAACTTAAAACAAAAAACATTTTTTTATTTTAATTTTCTTTTAATGTAAACAACCTTTCTTTATGACTTGGTTCATTTTTATTTTTTTTTTAGATTTTAACAATGTTTGTTATTTTTTATTTAAACGAAAAAACAAAAACGATACTCTATTGATATTGCTTTAAGTTGAGTCTTTGGACGAAACCATTTTACACGGTTTTGGAGCTTTTTTTTTTTATAAAATAGAAAAATACAAAGTAAAAATAATAAAAATACATATAAATAATAAAATTTTTTCAATACAATTTGACCAGATTTGTTCTATATTTTTTTTGTTTTTCTTTCCAATATTCTTTAGATGTCTTTCATTTTATTTTATTTATCCTATTTATTAATCTATCAACCGACCAATGTACTCGAACGATTATTAAGTAACCAATAATAATAGCTGGGAAGGAAACATACGTTGCAAGTCCTTCATAAATAAATCGAGGAGCAAATATCTTCCATACCATTAAATGACGACAATGTATCGTACATGCCATCATTGCACAAAATATCTGAAATAAATAGAAAAAAATAACTAAATGTAATATTCATGATTGATGAATTTTTAAAAAAACCAACCTTAACTCCTTGAAGCATAAAAAATTGTGTAGCAAGTTTAAAAAGAGTTCCCAGATAGACACTCTCATTCTCAAAAAGTATCAATTCCCCACGTGTCATATCAAAGCCAACACTCTGTTGCGAGATTTCATTATTTGTCTTCATAGAATTACTAATTCGAGGATCAGTTTCTTTGGTTTTTTCTTTACAATTCGAACGAATCAGAGTTGGGAAGAGGGCAAATATGGAAAATGTCTCTGAACTCAATAATCCATACATGCACATAAAGAATATTTGCCCACAAAATGTATTTAAAATGACCAAAACTCCAGAAATAAAATTCGAATTGCGTATGAATGAGGTTCTACCGACAAATGCAGCTCTCCAATCGATCTGAGACAAGGTCGTTTGATGTGAGGTAGCAAAGAAACAGAAATTCGCCAACAAAAACCATCCGACAATTGCAGTATATGTTGGTTGAATGCAAGTTTCTAAGAGAAAATGATAAAATTCAAACAAAAAATTAAAAACGATTGGAAAAAAAAACTTACCAAAACTAGTGGCAGTGCGATATCTCAGAATCGAATGTACTACCAATATCACCGCTGCTACAGCGATGCATATAACAAGTCCAATTGATGATTTAGGTTCGAGTAGAATAATCAGAACCATAGCTAGAAAAACTCCAAATGATATCAAAATTGATGAATAAACAGTCGCCAGACCATAAACCACCGGAATTTCATAATTCTTTTCCGTGTCGTCGACAGCTCCACCATCATATTGTTGCTTCATCTTTTTAAATATCTCCGGAACAACTCCCTCGGCTGTTTTCACTGAGATCATATTAGTCCTCGGTGGCAAAACGTACGTCATCAAAGGCGACACTGACACAACAATGATTTGTAAAAGCAACAATGCATAGATCACCAAAGCCATCGAATCAATATGATTTCGTTTGATGTTCTTAATAGCACTATTGGTCAGTAGAATATGTCCACCGGCGCATATCGATGCAATTGTTGGACCATAACGTGCCAGAAGCACATTTACCGATGATCCTGTCAAGTTGCCACAGGAGCGCAGGTATAACCGAGTCAGAGTTGTGTACAAAACAACAACCACCACTGCAATCAGATAGGTTTTCGGATTCGCTGGTCGTTTGAATGTGAAACCACTGGAATTATTCGAAAAATCTCCACAATCTCCTTGCTCCTCGCGACATCGAAATAGCGAGTAAGCTGAACGAAGGAGAATGATTGCTAGAATACCAGCCAATACCAATCGAAATGATATCGACTTTAAAAACACTCCAACTCGGAATTTTGTCTTAAAATCTACTTTCAGACTTTGCTGAAGAATCTCATAGATCAACAGCAAAATCACGGCAGTGAGTAGATACGAAATAATTTTTGGTTCCTGAATGATGAAACTATTCGAGAAGAATACTGAAATAAGGATGAAACAGATGATGCGTGTGGTCATGTTTCCAAAACGCTTCATTAAACTCCAATTGGTTGCAATTGCACCCCAATTTTTCAGCGTCAAAAATACCAACATCAAAGTACTCACAATGCTAGTGAAGAATATTATTCCATGCTCTTCAGTTTTGAAGGAGAACTTTTTGAAATAACGATAGCCAAATACTCCACAGGCCATATTTAACAAATACGCATACAAAACAACTCGGATTGTGAAGATTTTTGGAAAATCTATGGCCCGTGAGTTGTTTATCAACAAGAATGAGAAGAATATCGGCAAGAAGGTAATCAAGAGTCCTTGAGACATTTGGGTAGCATCGAATTTAACCCAAATTTCACGACAAACATTTAGGACATCTCTCAAATGGGCATTTAGATCTTGAATGAAACTTTTAAATGCCACTTCAGTGTAAATGGTTTTGACTCTATGGGTAAGTAGGAGAAATCGAGACTCCATGGAATCCATATCATCAAAACTAAATGTCCGTTTATTTTCCAATGCATAATTGTAGAAGTATTTGTAGATTTGTTGAGCATTCTGCCACGCATGGAGCAACAGAACTTGATATCTCGACATAAAAGGCACAGCAACATCAGGCACTATATTAAAATTGATTAAACCCAAATTCGAATAGGGTATTGGTATGCCGAGAATTGTGGCTAACGTCGGTACGAGGTCAATCTGTAAAATAAAAAAAATTTATTTAACTGAAAGTTTCGAGGGTGCACACAGGTAAATTTTTCGAAAAAAACATGGAAACAAGTATTTTTTGTTTAGTTTTAATTTATTATTGCATGAAAACATTAAAAACAGTTTTAAAGGAAACAACGATTTTCAACTAAATATGGAACCAAAATCCGACACAAAAAAAATATTGATAAAATTCTACAAATAACCACAATATAAATTTTTAGGTTTTATTTGGGCTTTGATGATCTTTATTTTTGGATGCAATTAATGAAACACTAATTAATCTTTTTGTTACCCTACGTTTCGCCGGTTTCTTTCCAGCTTCCTCAGGGGATTTTTTTTTATTTTTTTTTAACAATTTTAACAATGTTAAGTTAATGATTTTAATATGTATAACGAAACACTATACGCATTTTCCAAAATTTTATTCAAAATTCAAAAATTATAGCAAACGCGGTAATTTTGGAAAGTGAAAATTTTCAAAAATTACTTACGATACGAAAAAAAAGGCAACTTAGAGTAAAATCAAATCCTTTGTCTCTTCGAACACATATTCTCACAGATTTGTTCAAAATTTTGGCCTATCCAAAGAAGCATTCGTATCGTAAGTATGTGGAGTTTGCAATTTGATCGGTGAACAAAATAAATTCTTAAAAAGTTTTATAAAATCCTGCTAATTAATGGATGAGAAGAAACCAAAAGGTTATGAAAAACATTTTCTATATTTTACGTTCTTGAAAACGTTCTTGGGAAACAGTGCTGTCGTCGTTCGTATTTTCATGTGTCTATGTGTTGCTCAGTGTTGCCGCTGGGAAATTTGAAAAGGTCGCAAAAAAAGGAGTCACAATTAAATTTGATTTTGAATATAATATAAAAATCGAGTAAAACTCGGATAAATTGGCTAAAAAATAACATATTTAGCGCTAGCAGTAATTTAAATAATGTTTTACCTCGCTACTGATATCAAATGTTTTTAATATCTCAGCCAATATCAATGTTTTCTTTTGGTGTTTACATACTCATATTTATAACTCATTTCAAAATTCGTATTTTTTAAATTTTAAGGATCAAGTTTTACTAAAATTGTTCGCTCAATTTTCATTGACTTATAATGTTTTCTTCACGAATACCAAGGTACTTTCCAATACTTCGCATGGGGTTCACATTCAGAGAACATGCGGTGCACTTTATTTAAGTACCAGTATAGTTTCTTATGCGTTTTAATTATAAAACAGCGAACAAAGCGCTTGGAAGCCTTTTTCTCGGAAACATATCCCCTTGAGTTTTCATGAAGAAAAGGTCTATTTTTATAAAATTGTTAGATTTGAAAAAATATTGGTAAAAAGCAATATTTTGCCGAAAATCCTTTTCTATAGTTTTTGCCTTCAATTTTAAACAGGAAATTTAAGGAGCGAAATACAGGAAGCTGAATTTTTCAAATCAATTTTAGAGAGATTTGACATCTAGGTGACAAAATCTTGAATAAAATGTCGGTTTAATTGCCAGTTGGTCGAGGTATCCCAGAATTAAGCAGTAAAAAAACATGTTTTGATATAAAACTTTTGTTGAAATTGTCAATAATTAAGACTATTTTCATTACTTTGTGACTCATATCAACTTAAATTTTCATTATTTAATACATATAATTTATTTTGTATATTAGTATATACAAATTAATTCCATTTTTTTTTTGTGAAAAACTTTGCATACAAAAAAAAACACAACAAATCGCAATTTTTTTGGCCATGTTTTTGGGAAATTTTACCTGTCTGCAACGGTCACACTTCTTACCTGTTGAAGAGAATTGTTATCTGATCCATATTCATTGGGAATGAATTTTTTGTGTTTTGTGTAAGCAAATAGCAGTGCATTTGTTTCGTCATCCGAGTCACCACCATGATCACCAGAAATAGTCATTCCATGATCGCCCATAATCAAGAGTGTTGTGTCATTATCCATTTGTTCAATTACAGATCTGAAAAACATACCAACAAATTATAAGGAAATCATTTCTCTAAACCAAATCAAAAACACATACTTTATGACATCATCCATTTCAGTCAATTTTCTTGACATTTCTTCATGCAATGGTCCATGTTTATGTCCACAATGATCCACTCCCAAGAAATGAGCAATCAACACCTCCCAATCGTCTTTCCTCAATTCATTTGGTAAATGTTTCTTAATTTTTGTATCGACAGTATCCAAATCGAATATATCAAAACTTGGATATGAGTAAGACCTCAAAAATCGTTTTGGATATAAATCTGTCCATGTACTATCGCCCATAAACACAACTGGTAAATTATTATGAATCATTTGATCGATTATATTATCTTCATTAATTTCTGGCGATGCAAAATTTGATCCTATATCGATAAAAGTTGGCAAACTACCAGTTGTTAAACCTTTAAGACGTTGTAGAGTTGTTGTTGGTGGATCGGCATGAAAACGTAATATACGACTACGTTCCGGATCGGTTGTTAAGAGATCATTCATAATTGTTAACTTATTCTCATATGGTAATGGGTCGGATAAGTTTGGCTTGAATATACCAAACTCATACTTTAAGGCATCGATGAGTAGAATAATAACTTTTGATTTAGCTGGAAGACATAGATTCGATGATGCGTTTACATCTTTAAAGATTTCCTCAACGATTTCTTCACTTAAATAATATTCCTGAAAATAATGAAAAAGGAAAATGTGATAAGTGTCGTGGGTTTTCGTAGACAGACACTTTTTTCTCACACAAACACGGCTGTTCTAATATTCGTTCGAATTTGAAAACGGTGACGAAAATTGAATCCGTACGGATTGAAAACGGTTGATCTTATTTTTATTCGACTTTTTTGTTGGAGAATATTGTTTTCCGGTAGCAAATTTCTACCCTGATTAAAAACGGCAAACAATTGTCGGATTGTACATCCTTTCTTGTTTCGAAACACGTATGAATCTGCAAAATTAGTTCGAATACGAAATTCGGAGCAGCTTAAATTCGAAAACGGGAGAAAATAGAATTCGAACGGAAATCAGAACAGCCGTGAAAGTCTTATATTGCGAAAACTATTGACTGAGGTTAGGCATCTACATAAAAGAATTGCAGCGATTTACACCTATCAATTAATAATTGATAAAAATTAAATTTTGATAATTTTATTAAGATTAACGAGTCCTGAAAACAGATAATGATATCAACCATATTCAAAAATTCTATTAAAAAGGGGACCAGTTTTCCCAAAAAAAGGTTTCAAAACACTAAATTTCAGTATTTACCAACTATTAATTGATATTTTCCATTCGCAATACAGATGAAAATGTATGAGTTTAATATGAAAAGCTAAAAACAGGATTTGGAAGGTTTGATCTCGGATAGAAAAAGAATTTTTTTTGGATAATGGAATCTAAAATTCAAGTACCTGCTATCTTGGTATTGCTATGAGATCAAAAAAAGATCCTAGTGAAAATAAATTCTCGAATTTATTGATGAAAAATGTCGACAATAGTAAAAAGCCGTCATTTATCCCAAATTTTTGGACTTGGCATACGGGTGTTTGAATTTTATAGCTAAGAAAATTTTAGAAGTTGTTGCCCTTTAACATATGTACATATATCTCATTGCTTTTTGAAATGATTTTTCATGTATCAAATTCACTAAAATTTAGCTCAAAGCTAACTTGCTCAGCTGATTTCATGCATGCCACCTGCAGTTAAGTCTATAAGGTTTTCTTTCATTTTTACAGACGGTAGATGAACAGTCTCAACCGAATTATTCAAAAAAGGATTTGAAATCCCATCTTAGTTCCATTTTCACTTTCAGAATCCATTTCTCATAATAACTCAATAGTTTCATCTCCGAATTAAATAAACTCTGTACCATGAGCGAAATATGGGAGCTAACCAATATTGATTCTTCCCATGAATTTTTTTCAAGAATCTTTTTAACGCAGGGAGAAGAATCAAATTTGTTTGCTTGACACGAACCATAACCGCAATTTTCCAAGAAATCCTCTAATTTTGTCTTTTGCAGTTATAATGTTTTCTTTTCTTCCTTGGAGCCTCTTACTAAGGAAGTTTAAATTGTCAAACAGATCAGCGACAAATCATAATTTTAAAAGCCACGGAGGGTCACAAAAATGGTTCGAACTTTCAGATTTTCAATCTTGTAAAAAAAAAAACAATAATTCAGATCTTGATTCCAAAACTTGTGTCAATACTTTTCCACACTGATTTATGTGTGGTAAAAAAGATTATTTTGGAGTGAACCCATTTCATCGCCGTATTAAAAAAGAATAGGCTGGATTATAAACGTATTATACATTAGAGTGGAGTGAAAAAACATGTTTTTCGATTTCCGTGTGTCCTGTATTATATATCGTTGATCCTTGACCTAAAAAGTATACAGCCAAAATTTTAGCCAATTATGACAACATCTAGAGGTGGCGTATTCGACTTGACTTGAAAAAGAGGCTTATTTCAAAAACGTAAAAACAACACTGATTTTAATTTTATAGGGCAAGTATTGGTTTCGTGTAGAAAAAAAATTTGAGGTTTTAATCAAAACCAACATTACGATGATGGAGAAGATCAAAAAAGTGGTTTTCGTCATGCCGTCCGTCGGTCTGTGCGTCCGTGCGTCTGTGCGTCCATCTGTACATCAAGCTAGGGCCTAAACGGATGGATGGATGGATTTGCTTGAAACTTGGTACAGATGCTTTTTAGGTTATTCCCTAGGATCATTTTTTTTATTTTTTAATATCTCCTTTTTAACACATATCTCCCATGTAACGTTTTCGAGATATTGCATCTTTCTCGAAAACGGCTCTAACGATTTTGATTAAATTTGGTATACGTAATAGACTTATTGATTCTAACAAAACTGCGTTTTTAGTTTTTCTCAAAAAATGCGGAGAACGGAAATATGGCGCTGCCGTTTTTCAAAAATTGACATGTTTTTTAAGTTCATATATTTCATCAAAGCATAAGTCAATTTTATTAAATATTTACAGACATCATTTTGAAGTATAAAATGTAAAAAAAAAATTTTTAAAAACATTTTTGAAAGAAAAAAATTTTAATTTAATTTTTAAACTTTCAATTTTTTTTTTTTTGATTTTTTTTCTAATAGACATTTAAGATAAAGATACTGTGAACTACAAGAGCAAGTACGTGCGACCCAGTCGTGCATTTTATTTTTTTTTAAATTTTATTTTTTAATTAAATATGTACATAAATAGACATAGAAGCAATAAATCAAATTAGCTAAAATTATAAATGTTTCTATTTGCAGTTTTTGGGTACAATTTTTGGCTAAATAATTCAGATTCGGTTTCAAAAAAATTGAAAATTTTGCCCGAATTTGATCTTAGTTGTATGTAACCATCTCTTGCCTTGGGCTTACAAATAAAATTGCAGCTTCATTAACAAGCTTAACATTATTCTTTTTACATACTGGGTTTGGCAAAAAACCTTCTTAAAGTACAACATATTGCCTTCTGAAGATTTACATTTTTTTTCATTCAAGTCTAGTGCGCCACCTCAAGATGTTGACATAACTGACTAAAATTTTGGTTGTGTACATTTTAGATCATGGACTAACGATTGATAATACAGGACACGCAAAAATCGAAAAAAAGGTTTTTTCACTCCACCCTATTATACATATCAGGATGTCCTAAAAGTAATGGATCAAACGAAATATGCTGATTGTGAAACTTAAGGGCTCTCAGAATTTGGTAACTTGTTCATCCCAAATCCTTACGGTTTTCGATTTAATGCAATTCTTGTGAAATTTCGAAAAATCCCTACTTTGCAACAGTATTTTGCTTCCTGCGCCCATTATTGATTTTTGTTTTTTTTTTAATTCTTTTACAAAAACATTGCCAAATAATAAGGGACAATAAATTAATCAAAATATTTTTTATTCCATACGCCATTTTGATGCAAATTAACTAACAGTTTCAAGTTTTATAATAAATCAATTTCTAACTTTTATTTGAGAGCAACACCGCCAAAAAAAATTTGTACGGTGTGGGAGTGGTTTATTATTTTAAAAAGTTGCCCTTTTATTGCAGTTTTCAAAAAAGTATAAAAGTTTCCAAAGTTGCAGTTAGATCGCAAAATATTACAATTTGAATACAACAAAACAAGGTTTTTCAGAACAAAAAACAACCTAAAATATACACATTTTCTCGAACTGTTATTTGTTTTTTTTTTTTTTCTTTGAACAAAAGCCTCTATTTTTGTTTGTATTTTTGCTCTGAAAACCCCTGTTTTGTTGAATTCAAATTGTAATATTTTGCGATCTAACTGCAACTTTGGAAACTTTTATACTTTTTTGAAAACTGCAGTTAACCAGGGCAACTTTTTAAAATAACAAACCACTCCCATACAATTTTTTTGGCAGTGTTGCTCTCAAATAAAAGTTAGAAATTGATTTATTATAAAACTTGAAACTGTTAGTTAATTTTCATTGAAATGGCGTATGGAATAAAAAAAAGAGTGTGTGTACACATGTACACGCGACTGAAGTTATACTTCTCATTCAGTATATGTAAATGAATTTCATTTGATATTTTTAATTTCTATTATTAAATTAATTAATCCACACATCGTTTTTTTACATTCTATCAAGTGAACAATAAATTAATTCTTTCATCCTCCTTGCGTCCATGTAGTTTTCAATTTATTCTGTGAAATTTACACATGTTGTGCGGTTCAGAACGTACGGTATACGCTTAACGAAACTAAATGAATTGAGCATAAAATGTGCGATATGGTTATTTTATGAGAATTGTGTGTGCTTCAGCACTAGTAGTAGCAATATGGAACTTGCAGAGTTGCTACAAAGCTCAAAAGTGAGCTGAGCTCACAGCTCAGCCCAAATTTTGAGCTAGCTGACTTTTGAGCTATGTACCATAGCTCAGCTCATTTGAGCTGAGCTGATGGTTGAGCTGAGCTGTTGGGTGAGCTAAAGTAAAGTGAGCTGAGCTGAGCTGTGATGGGTGAGAGGATACATTGATTTTTATTTGGAAAGTATAATGAAATATGAAGATATTTTAAACTTTTATAAAACACCATAGCTCAAGATGTTTAGTTCTAGTTATTAATGGAATTATTTTAACACATGGATATTTTTATAAATAAAACAGATAATTTTTCGTGATCTTTCTCTTGGTTTTTTTAACCCTAGAAAGATAATCATAATATACGTCTCAGAGACGTATGATTCTAAAAAAGATTTTTGGTCTTATGTTAACACTTTTTGTCATATTTATTTAACTCATTACTTAGATTATTTTAAAGAAGTGATATAATAAATGAAATCAATTTAACAAAAACCCAGAAATTTGAATTGAATTAGATAAAACAGTTCTTTACACGCCATACGTCTTACAGACGTAGATTATCTTTCTAGGGTTAATAGTAAATATATTTCTATTTTTTTAGTAAAATATTTCTTTTTTAATCATAAAAAAAATCAGGTACAATCCGGTTTTACGACTTTTTTCAAAATTCCGAGAAAATCGCGTTTGAAAGTTGGGGTAAATTTTTTTTTCGAAAAATCCCCGAATCTTTGAACGCTCCTGGAAGCTAAACCGCTTGAGAGCAATTTTTGGGAGTGGTGCCAAATGATAGCTTGTGTCATGGGCCTACGCTTTGCACATTATCAGATTTTTAAAAAATCGCCTTCCATGTTAAACCGCCACATCATGCCTTTTTTTTCAGAATCGGGCTTAACTTTTTTTTTACCTTTAAGTTCTCCTGGTTTGAGAACGCGTGTACCTACAGGGATGGAAGTTGTACCCAAATGTAGGTTAGAGTCCTCGCTACCTTTTGGCATCAAAAAAAATTTTTTCATTTTTTTCAAAATTCCGAGATATAGGCGTTGGAAGGCTTTGATCTAGAGACAGGGGAGTGGTGCCATATGAAAGCTTATATTCTCAGCTACCCGAAAGTGGTATAATCCGGTTTTTCAATTTTTTTCAAAATTCCGAGAAAATCGTGTTTGAAAGTTGGGGTAAATTTTTTTTTCGAAAAATCCCCGAATCTTTGAACGCTCCTGGAAGCTAAGCCGCTTGAGAGCAATTTTTGGGAGTGATGCCAAATGATAGCTTGTGTCATGGGCCTACGCTTTGCACATTGTCAGATTTTTAAAAAATCGCTTTGCATGTTAAACCGCCACATCATGCCTATTTTTTCAGAATCGGGCTTAACTTTTTTTTTACCTTTAAGTTCTCCTGGTTTGAGAACGCGTGTACCTACAGGGATGGAAGTTGTACCCAAATGTAGGTTAGAGTCCCCGCTACCTTTTGGCATCAAAAAAAATTTTTTCATTTTTTTCAAAATTCCGAGATATAGGCGTTGGAAGTTGGGGCGCTCACTTTCAGCTCAGCTCACTTTCAGCTCAGCTCAAATGAGCTAAGCTATGGTACCTAGCTCAAATTTGAGCTGAGCTGTGAGCTGAGCTGAAATGTTAGCTTTTTGCAACCCTGGCAACTTGCCACACGCAACTTGCCACATACAACTTGCCACATGCAACTTGCCACATGCAACTTGCCACATACAACTTGCCACATGCAACTTGCCACATGAAACATGTAACTTGCTACGTGTTGTGTGTTTTATGTTTGCCGTACTGTGGCGTACTGCATTTTTAAATACTAAAGTACTGCGTACTCTAAAAGCTGAAACACAATCACGCTTTGCCGTCGATTTTGACAACTGCGAAAAGTTCAACTATAGGAAATCTGTGTATCCTCACACAATGACGCTTTTCTTACGTACGCTTTTTTTGACAAACGTAAGGAAACGTAAGAAAGCGAGCAAAAGTTCAACCAGACTGAACTTTTGCTCGCTTTCTGACATTTAACAGACATAGTTACAGTCACCCACATTATTATTGCGCCAAATGTGAATAAAAAAAAAATAAATTATTGCAAAACTATGTGTGTTTTTTAATTTCTCTATATAGATTTTGCACAAAAAAACGACATCGAGATATTTTAAATAAAAACAATTTACGTATTAAAAAAAAAAAATTTAATGATGTTTTAGACTGAGTTTTATTGTTAAAAACAATATATTTTGATTGGTTTTGTTTTTATAACTATAGGATTAAAGAATAAACAAATTTCTATGAATTTTTTAAACACATTAATATCCTTTTTCATTTTTCCACAATTAAATCAAGATAAAGACTTGGCCCAATAATTTTGTGAGTGACTGTGTTTTTTTTATTTGACAGCAGATTTTATGTTGCAATCAGCTGTTCAAAGTCAAAGTGACAGAAGCGCGCTTTGAGGATTTCTCAACGTAACGCAACGAAGCGACGCCCTGAAGCGTGATTGTGTTTCAGCTTTAAAGGTGAAACGACAGCCCTGCTACCCAGGGTGATCGCGTCATAATCCCTTTGACATTCTTGTCAAAAAGTAAATTTTCATACCCACCCTCCCATAAGAAGTATAACTTCAAAAATATTTTGATTAATTTATTGTCCCTTATTATTAGGCAATGTTTTTGTAAAAGAATTTAAAAAAACAAAAATCAATAATGGGCGCAGGAAGCAAAATACTGTTGCAAAGTAGGGATTTTTCGAAATTTCACAAGAATTGCATTAAATCGAAAACCGTAAGGATTTGGGTTGAACAAGTTACCAAATTCTGAGAGCCCTTAAGTTAACCAATCAGCATATTTCGTTTGATCCATTACTTTTGGGAAACCCTGTATAATGCTTATTTAAAAGAAATTTGTTTCGGTATGATTAATCCTTTGCGGATAATCTAGAATAGGCAAGGCTATATTTTGTATTATGTGCAATAGTTAAAATAAAACAATTATTGTACGTCGCTGTGTTTAGTCAACTGAGCTCATTTTATTTACAACCATAAAATTAGCATAGGTAGTCTATAAATTAATCAACATACAAGGTATACCCTGAATTATAATGTACTTAATATCAACCTTTTTTTGCCTTGACAAAGTTAAAGTTAATTAAACTTTTGATTTTTTCGTTTTTTTACAAAAAAAAATATGGGTCAAGACAATTTTTTTTTCTTATGACAAATAATACTAAGGGCTAAACCATGACGCAGACCGACACAGTCAAAAAAAAAAAGAAAAAACAATTAATTAACAAGTTGTCTACCAAAAAAATTACTTTCGATTACGTCAACCAACCAAAATCTTGTGATAATAATTTACCTCTTCCGGATTAATTGAAAGCCGTCTACACGTACTGACATCTGTTTTAGAGACTCTTGACAATAAGAATCCCCGGGAAAACAGGAAGACACCCGATCCAATCAGATAAGCAATCCAAATCAAAACAAATAGATAATTCCATGCGAAATTCATGATTTTATCGGCGAGATGTGTTTTTTCTCACAGTAAAACACTCGACAGTAAAAAATACAATAACTATTTAAAGCATAAACAATAAAATAAAGATACTATCAAATAGATTTTCGCATTTTTATCGGCAGAATAAAAAAAAAGATGATGAGCTAAAACGTGTGTTGTGTATACGAAAAATATAGATGAGATCTCTTTGAACTTTTCGGCAGCCGATTTGCAAGAATTTTCGAGAGGTATTGGAGTATTTCTTGAAGGAAATACTTGAAATATCTTTACTATACTAATTAAACTTTTAAATTATTGCACTTTATTTCAACATTTTAAGTGTTTTCTTATTGAAAATTCGGAAAAAAGTTAGACCAGCGAAGCTAGGAAAAAATAAATTTTACCGAAAATTATTTTCGTTTTTCACTTAACGTTTATTTTTATGACAGCAGAAAAAAAAAAACAGCGCGCTCATCAAATGTCATTTTTGACAATTTCATAGAGATGAGAGCTTAAAAGGCGTGTTCATTGTTTGAGATAACTCATAATAGTGATGGGAGTTGTAAAATAATCAGATTTTATTCTCTGGAAGAAGATTATCATATAAAGCCTGGTACGCTGCTCGCGCTAAATTTTAGCTCCCATACAAATTATCGAAAATTTTTAGCCGAGATAAAATGGATCCCATACAAATTATCGATAACTTGTATGGGAATTTTATCTCGGCTAAAATTTAGCGAAGAGAAGGTATGATCATTAGAAAAAACTCAGTATCGAGAACTGTAAAAACTTATGGCTACTTAAGGTTTTGACAGCCCAGCCCATTGAAATTGTTGTTGTAAGCAAATTTTTCTTGGAAATTGTTGTTGCTTTTGACTTTGCCAAATGCCAAACGTCAAAACCTTATTACCCCATTTTGTAAGATGGCGGCTCTAATGATCATACCTTGTCTTTTTATACCATGATCATATAATGCATTCGTCTTGATGATACCCAGCAAACGTAGAACTACAGAAAAAACCGGTGAAATATGTAGGTAAAAGAAGTATTTCTTTTCCACTGAAAAAAAGATAGGAGCTCGGGAAAAAACTCAGTTATATACTTTCTGTATATAAGAATACGTGCAGCTATCTCTTTCTTGCATGCAAGATGAAATAAATTTCCCCTCCATTTAAAGTACAGACAAATGTACTTTAAAATTACATCAGCGAAGCACATCTGAAAGTGCTTCTGATGTATATTTACCAGTACTATTTTAACTACAGAAAAACCATTGAAATTTGTTCTCTAAAAGTACTTATATGGAGTACTATTTCACCGGTTTATATCCGTACTGGTAAAATCCATTGTTTAATTTCATCTGAAAATAAAAAAATCTTCAAAACAAACAAACAATTCTTTTAAACAACCATTATATTTATTGGAAAAACAGAAAATAGTTTTTTTTGTTGAAAAAAAAAAATACATAAATAAAAGAAGATCCCTGGGCGTGCGTCTGCGGCCTGGCCAGTTGAGAAGAATGAAAAAGAAAAAAATACTCTGCACTTTGGTATTGGTTTTTATATCTTTTTTTTGATTTTTTTTTTCTAAATGCACAAGGCTGAAGCTGTGAAGTGGTGTCAACCTTTTCCGATTAAAGCCTGGTACGCTGCTCGCGCTAAATTTTAGCTGAAGCCTGGTACGCTGCTCGCGCTAAATTTTAGCCCCCATACAAATTATCGAAAAATTTTAGCCGAGCTAAAATGAGTCCCATACAAATAATCGATAACTTGTATGGGAATTTTATCTTGGTTAAATTTTGCGCGAGCAGCGTACCAGGCTTGAGATAAAATTTCCATACAAGTTATCGATAACTTGTATGGGATCCATTTTATCTCGGCTAAAAATTTTCGATAATTTGTATGGGAGCTAAAATTTAGCGCGAGCTGCGTACCAGGCTTAAACAGCAAAATAATTAACAAGGCATTTTGATGGTGGAAATCAATTTTTGTGGTGTGCCGAAGAATTTGTGTGGTAGAAGCCATACAAATTATCGAAAAATTTTAGCCGAGCTAAAATGAGTCCCATACAAATTATCGATAACTTGTATGGGAATTTTATCTTGGCTAAAATTTAGCGCGAGCTGCGTACCAGACCTTAGCTCAAAATATAAATAATCCCCCCAAAAAATAAGCAAATGAGGTGAATGAATAAGTCACTCAATTTTTGAGAGAACAAATACCATACTCTGAAATTACTTTTTCGCATTTATCGTGCGAGTTTATATTATAGCCTGGTACGCTGCTCGCGCTAAATTTTAGCTCCCATACAAATTATCGAAAATTTTTAGCCAAGATAAAATGGATCCCATACAAGTTATCGATAACTTGTATGGAAATTTTATCTCAGCTAAATTTTAGCGCGAGCAGCGTACCAGGCTTATAACTGAATGATTTTTTTTGCATTCGACGTTTCCAAAACTATTATTAAAAATGAAATGAAAAAAAAACTTTTAAATTTTTTGTTTTTAAAGCCTGGTACGCTGCTCGCGCTAAATTTTAGCTCCCATACAAATTATCGAAAATTTTTAGCTGAGATAAAATGGATCCCATACAAGTTATCGATAACTTGTATGGGAATTTTATCTTGGCTAAAATTTAGCGCGAGCAGCGTACCAGGCTTAAAGTGTTTTTAAAGTAAAATTTAGGATCTTTTCACAAAAATACTCCCGTAGTGATTTTTCTATATTTTTCTATATAAAGCCTGGTACGCTGCTCGCGCTAAATTTTAGCTCCCATACAAATTATAGAAAAATTTTAGCCGAGCTAAAATGAGTTCCATACAAATTATCGATAACTTGTATAGGAATTTTATCTTGACTAAAATTTAGCGCGAGCAGCGTACCAGGCTTAATATAAATAAGTTTAAATGCACTTATGTTGAAATGGTTTGTGCAAAGGGAGCTATTACACACAATCGCATGAGACTGGTTTTTGGGTACAATTTCATTACATAATTATGTCAGTAGGCAAAAAACTTCAAAATGGTCGAGAAAAAAAGAAAACTCCAATTTTAAGAAAATAATTTATAAAAATAACAATTTATTTATATATAAAAAAAAATAAAAATACTTAAACACAGTATGACTTTCTACAAGACACGTACATTATTTGACAGAACTTATAGTTCTAGCTTTTTAAAATAGTTACATTTTTACAATTTATTTTTTTTTTTTTGTATTATTTTACAAACAAAAACCTAAGCCTTACAGTCATTTTGGAAAGATATTATAGTATCACTCTTATAATTAAATTAGTATTATAATAATTTTTGTCCTCTTTTTTTGTTTGTTTCTCTTGATGGATGGACATTTTGAAGGAGGTATAATAATTTACATGGCAGCTTTAACTTAAAAACTTAAATTTATAAAAAAATAAAAATAAAACTCTTATCTAAACTGTTTTTATTATTTATAAACATTTGGTATTTTTAAGTGATTTTTGCATTTCTTTTTAGCCAGTTTTCAGTTAAAAAAAAAACCAGGGCATAGAGAGATGCAGGAAAATGTGCAAAATTAGAGACCAATAATTGCGCTAGTGTTTCTATATTAACCCTCATCTTCTGTTTCTTCGGCTTCTTGTCGTTCCTGGACAAGTTTATCCATTTCTTCTTTCGTTTTTCTTCTGAAGAAACCAGCCTAAACGAAAAATTGAATACAAATTTTAGTAAAATTCTCCAGAAAAACTAGACTTTAATTTTACCTTGTGCATGCCATAAGCCATTGCTGCAAGAACTAAAAGTCCACCTATTATTGCCAGGACTATCACCCACCATGGAGTACCATACAATTGATGCTTCGATATCACATTGTATTCAATTTTTCTTGTGATATGTGTGGATTTACTGGATTAAAAAAAAAAAAAAAATAAATCACTTTTAGGATCAAAATCTTCTAAGGCCCAGTTGTACAAATATTTAATCCATGGATCAGCAACTTTTATCTTCTGAAATTGGTAGTAAAGATGAGTTTTAGCACAGGTTTAAGGTACATTTAGGTAAAAATAGCCACATTCATGCTTGAACCGAAGTTGACCCGCTGCTAATCCGCCGAAATCGGTGGGTTAAATTCCTGAACCAAGGCTGACCCACATTTGTACAACTGGCACTAAGAAAAAGTTATTAAAAACTTACCCATCTAAATCACCAACTTTAACTATATCCAATTTTGTGATTATCACAAAGAACTCCCATGGTTCGATTAAAATTTTATTAACTTCATTCAAATCGACATGATATTTCATGGTTATAGTAACAGGTGTATCAGGAATGAAATTATTAACTCTCATGACAGCTCTAGCACAAGTTGTCGTCTCTGGATCAATACAACTGAAAACTATTGTTCGGTTAATTGGTAATGATCCCATAAGTTCTTCGCTAAGGAGTTCATGTGATTTCTTTTGTGCAGCTCTGATGTGTTCATTGTTGGGAGCCATTTGTTCAGTATTGCGACGTCTTCTGCGGACTCCTGCTGAGTAGAGCTCTGAAAGTAAAAGTTGTTTTTTAGAAAAAAATGCAGAAATATAAAGAAATATGAAAAAAGGCTTTGACTTCGTTGGAAAGTTTGTTTTTGTTTATGGGATTCATTCAAGTATTTTTTTCTAATATTTTGAGAGTCTGGCATTCTTCCTTCGTCGTAATCGAAACGTTAAATTAATAAGAGTTTTGGAGTTCAAATTGAAATTGAGGAATCTTCGAAGCTAACAATTTTGCATCAATAAAGCTTTACAGAAGCTGTATGAGCATCTGTAAAGCTTTATAGAAGCAAAATTGATAGCAAAAACTTAAGTGACATTTCCTATGTGAAAATGTGGACTGCTTTCTCGTCCTTCCCGTAACTGTGTTACTATTATTTGACATCTGAATGCGAAATTTTAGTGAATATTAAAACCATTTAGTTTCAGAAAATCTTAAATTAATTATTGTAGCATGTTTCTCGACTAATGAGTGCTTAAACATTTTTAAGTTATCGATAAATTGTATGAAAAAGTTAAAACTATCGATATATTGTATGGAAATTTAACAAGGTTCAGGTATCTCAACTAACAGTTTTGCTTTTATAAGCCTTAATAGATGCTACTGTTAATTCTTTAAGGCTTTATAGAAGCTGCTACTATAATTTAGCACCTGCACGGAGAAAAATTAATCTAGTATTTTATACTCCATATGACTAGTAAGGAAATTAAAGTAAAGAGCCCTAGATTTTAAGTAAAATTTACCTTACGTATTGAACATTTCTTGGCTCCGTAAAGTAATTTTTACAAGACAATTATGGTGAACAAAATAAAGTAGTATATACCTTACGAGTAGCAATATTTTCTTTACGTAGAGTAAAATAAACCTTCATCCAAAAAAGTGTACGACTCTTTTCACTTTAAGATTCTAGTAAAACATATTTTACAAATTTAACTATTCTATGAATAAGTTTTACTTTGCACTAAGGTCATAATATTACATAATTCTAGGAATTTTCCCCATATCTTAATTGCTGTCATTGAAAAGTCTGCCATTTTGTTTTCCATTTGTTTTGGATATTTTTTTTTTGTCAAAGCTTTCAGGTGTCCGGGTGCGGAATAATTAATAAAGAAATAAAATGTAAAAATTTCTTTTCCCATTTGTGTTTTTCTTTTATAAGTGAAATGTTTTCATTACTTTTTGTGTTCTTTTATGCGTTATTATTGGCTCCGTAATTACGGATAGCAAATTTTTTTCATGTGTTAGAATTATATAGAATATTATCCGTATGCATTAACATCATTCAATCTAATTAATTCATGAAGAATTGGAACAAAGTTGGATCAAATAAAGTCCATTTCATTTTTATTGATGATATTTTCCTAAATAAAATTGTTTGTTTGCATCTTACAAAAATTATAATAAACTAGGTAATTTATGTAATTATTGAAAAACATAACAGGGTCATACGTTACTTACTTCTAAATAGCTTTGAGGATTAAGTTCGTGTTACCTAGTTATGCTTTTCAATAATTACAAAAATTACCTTTTTTATTTTAATTTTTGTAAGATAAATGCATACAATTATATTTAGAAAAATGTCATCAATTAAAATGAAATTGACTTTATTTGATCCAATCTGTAACTAAATTATTATAAACCTTCCATAGAGAAGTTCAATTTACTTTAAAAATCAGTATTTTCAGCCTTATAGTAAGGTAAAATATGTACCTAACTTTCTAGTAATTTCTATTAGAAATTCATACAAAAAAAGGCTTTACTGTAAAGTTAATCATAAGCTATAAATTTACTAGAAAAGTAAGGTAAATTCCATTTTATTGGGGAGTCATCCCTATTTAAACTTTACATTAAAGTTAAATTTACCAGAAATAAGGTGGTTCATACCTTATTTTTTCTCCGTGTGAACGGAAAATTGTAGTGACTGCGAAAACCCTTTAGTTTGAGAGAACCTTAGAAAGCCTGTTTCTCGATCACTCTGAGTGTCAAAATTAAAGAACGTAGCTGGCCCGGCAAACAATTTTGGTTCTATAAAGCTTAACAGATGCAATTGTTGCTTCTGTAAAGCATTATAGAAGCAAAATTGTTAGTAGGGGGAATTGTGATTTTCAAAATTTAAAGTTATCGATAAATTGTATGAAAATGTTAAAACTATTGATAGATTGTATGAAAATCTAATAAGGTTCAGTGATATCACTGAACCCAACTAACAATTTTTCTTCTATAAGACTTAATGAAGACTTAACCGATGCTACTGTTACTTCTTTAAGGCTTTATAGAAGCAAAATTGTAAGTTTGCAAAGCTGATATTCTCAAAAATCGAGCTTATACCTATTTTGTATTAGAATGCAAAAAACTTTATTTAAAAATTACTTACTGTCATCTCCAAGTTCAAGAGAATTAATCTTCGGTGGTTGATAGGTTATTTGATTTCCATTTTGTGTGACAATTGTACGAGTTGACGACATCGATATTTCCGTTGGATTCACCAATAATAGTGTTTTATCTTGATAAAGATCAACATAAAGTAGCTGACTATTATAAACACCTTGTATAGTGATGTTATTAACATCTACAACTGGAACTGGTTGACTTGATCCATAAAATTTATGAGCAATTGGTATTTCGAAAGCTATTTCAAGTTCTTGAATTTTACTTGGACCGCTGCTTTTAATATCGTAGTTATTTATAATTTCAGCTGAATTAAATACTTTTTCCAAATTGATATGTGTTGTGTATGGTTTTCTATTACAGACACAAAAATAAATAAAATAAGATCTGAAATAAAGATGATCGATAGAAAAAAAACCTTACCCAGTAGCTTCAATTTCTGTGAATTCTCTCAAAGTTATATAATCTCTGACAACATTATCCGATGGATTTTGTTCTTTTCCCGTACTGAAGACAGCAGCTGTCAATGTCATTGATGTCCCTTCAATTTGGGTAGCATCGTAGATTATAGTTATACTCTGTTTGCCATTTAACATTGGTTGTCCTCGATTGAGATCACATAAAAGGACATCGTCATGTAGATCACAGGATGCTGGTATTTTATTAAATGGCATTTTATTTGATGATGTGATGTTGATTTGAGGTAGATATGCGGTTTCACCGGAATTTGTAACTTCGTAGGTGACGGAAATTGTTTTACTACTTCCAAGAATGTATGTTGAACTGAAAGATTGTTGCGATATTATAGTTTAATAATGAAAATTGTAAGCAACAAAATTTAGTTAGGTAGGTACTCACCTTAATCCTGAGCTGGTAATTTTTAAATCAGCTGTACAAATGTCAGTCTTGCAACCGGTACTAAATATGATTTTTTCAACGTTGACTTTTGGTTCAGCTGGATCAACAGCAGCACAAGTATCACAAAACTCTGAAAAAAATAATGAATATACATAAAATACATATTAAAACCAAATTCTTCTCATAAAAATTTTATGTTGATTGGTATAAACCAACAGTCTTGCTCCAATAAAACTTGATAAATGCTACTAGCTTCTTTAAAACTTTACAGAAGCGAAATTGACCTTTAAAAATGGAATATAAAGGTTTTTAAATATTTATTAAAAAAATTTATAGAGGCGCTATTTTGTAATTTCTCATTTATGTGTTGTTCTGCTGATTGGTATAAACCCTTCGAACACACTCTGATCTTTGTAAAAGTTTAAACAAATCAGACAAACTACTCAAGCACTAAACAAATTTTCGTAAA